>NC_037669.1:117464368-118064368 GCF_003255815.1 Theropithecus gelada
GAGTTCTTTGTAGGTTCTGGATATTAGCCCTTTGTCAGATGAGTAGATTGCAAAAATTTTCTCCCATTCTGTAGGTTGCCTGTTCACTCTGATGGTAGTTTCTTTTGCTGTGCAGAAGCTCTTTAGTTTAATTAGATCCCATTTGTCAATTTTAGCTTTTGCTGCCGTTGCTTTTGGTGTTTTAGACATGAAGTCTTTGCCCATGCCTATGTCCTGAATGGTACTACCTAGGTTTTCCTCTAGGATTTTTAATCATGGGGAGGGGGGAGTGGGGAGGGATTGCATTGTGAGTTATACCTGATGTAAATGACGAGTTGATGGGTGCAGCAGACCAACATGGCACAAGTATACATATGTAACAAACCTGCACGTTATGCACATGTACCCTACAACTTAAAGTATAATAATAATAAATAAATTTAAATATATATATATATATGGCATATTTTCTGTATGATTATCTTAAAATTATAAGTATGAAGCAACATTTATATGACTTCTGGGAAGAAAACTGTTTATCCACTGTACTGATAGAACAATTAAATATAGAAAATTTAATAACTGATGTAACATAGTAATGTAAAATGTAGTAAAAATGGCTTTTTCTTGCACACTGTATCTACAAACTATCTTTTAGCATGCATAAGTTAGAAAACTGAGTTAAACTTCCCATAGTTTACTTAGCAGCTTATGATTTACTTAGCAGATCTACCACTAGGTAGCTCGGGGAACTTTAACAAGTCAATTCACTTCTCCAAGTCTTTGCTTTTTCATCTGAAATAATGAAAAGTTGAAGGTAATGATCTTCAAATATAACAATTCTATAATTTTTAAAAAAATGAATTGCAATGAAAGGTCAGAAATATGCTGTGCACTTACATGCTGCTGTCTTACTAACAGTCGGGAATTTCTGTTTGCATCACAAATACATAGTAATATGGAAAGAATTACTTATTAATCTATATAACTCTTAAGATTATAGAACAATGGAGTTAAAAGGGACCTCTGAGTACATTCTATCAAACATCTACTTTGGTACAATATGATCAATATATCCCCAAAGTGATCTTCTATCCGGGACATCTCCCATGACAGAGAATTCATTAATAGGTGACATCTTTATGCCTGTTTGGTGGCATTGGGTCCTATAATGGAGACGTTTATTTTGATGTCAGTTGTAGATGGTGATAACTGTTAGGGACTTACCATAAATGAAAGTTTCCTCTTTTTCCTTCTGCCCTTTGACTACAGATCCAAAAAACGAGGCTGTTCACTCTTTTTACTCCAATTTGTCTTCTACTCTGTTATTTTCCTGCTATTTTCTCTCTCTCTCTCTTTCTCTCTCTCTCTCTGACACACACACACACACAGAGCACTAATTCCTCTCAGTAGTTAGATATAAAATATTGTACACCAGTAAATAGGTCAGCAAGGTCTTCTAATGCTAATATGGACAAAGCTGACTTCTATCCATCTGTACATAACGATGCATTGGCAGTCAGAGCTGGATTCACGCTATTTTTTGTCACTTCTAATGCAGTGTTAGATGAGAAAACAGGTATAAGCACTTCAGTTTTAAGATGAAAAGAATCCTTGAAACATCATATGTGTTAAGGAAGATTTGTAAATAGCATGCTCTTCTTATCTTTACAGAGATGGTACCATTTTGAAATGTCAAGCAACCCTTTTTGAGTACAGTTTTGCAGCCTTTACGCATGAAAATATTTCAGTAGCTGTAACTAAATAAAAGGCTTAAAGCTCCATACTCTCTCTTTTTCTCTCTTTTTCACTATCAGAGAAATATTGAAAGTGGACTTACCGTTCAATATGAGAAAGGTACCAAATGAGGGAAAGAACCAGTTATGGAGGAAAAGCAGTGGAGTCTGGGCAAGCTGCCTAAAAAAACACTTGAGTTAACCTTCATATTGAAATTGAAAATGTGAATAATTTTTTTTCTGGATCCCAACAATAAAAATTGCCTTTGAACTTGTATTACTGTTTTTGTTTTTTTTACCAAAGCAAAAAGAGGCAACAAGAAAGTGAGCTATAGAGGCAGAAAGCTCAATGCTTAAATCCAAGCACTGCTATTTACTTGTTATATGATCTTTGTGAACATACAAAATCAGTTTAATTTTGTTTTCTAATATGTAAATAGGTATTAAAATGATAACTATTTTATAACGGTACTCTGAGGATTAAACAAGAAAAATATCTGTAAATAATATATTATGTACATTTTATACAGACGTTTCTCAATAAGTTATAGCTATTATTGTTATTCAGATATATTGAATACATATATTGAACTTCATTGTACATAATGAAGAATCATTATTAATAAAATCAGGAGACTGAACTCTTAACTTTTGGACTTGTAAAATTTGCCTTCTATTTTAAATAACATGGATGAACAAATAGGCAAAATTGCTCTGACACTATGTATTTTTGCAACTACGAAATTGAGGATGGTTAAGTTTATCGTATGTTGCAAAGTCTATAGATGCTTAGAATAGGAAATGAAGCCAAAGGACTCAGTCCAGTTTATTTACAAGAATAAATTCTGAAGAAGCTAAGATGAGAACTTCTTTGGTCAAGTATGCTGGATATTTTCTATTTGCCCCTTCACGTCCTCTCTCTAAAGGAAAAAAAACATATCTTTCTCTGTCCCAAAAGACCAGCTCCATGCTTTGCTCTGAGGTCTTTAGCCTTTTACATGCTGCTTTATATCCCAGAAGATCAACCTCAAATGTCTTTAATAATTGGTTCCCTTGTCCAATGACTTTGGCTTGAGCACAAATACATAAAATAGGGATTTCAGTCATTGGCCATCAGGACAGTGATCCCTGAGAGAAGGAAAACAAGCAAAATGAGACCTGAAATTTCCCAGTTTTCAGGTTGCAGTGAGAATGTAGAAGATCCTCCTGTACTGAGAAAATGGTGATGGAATCCAAGAAGGCCAAGCAGCTAGAGAAGAAAGCCTTAGAGAAAGAGCTCTGGATATCTAGAGAGTTCCCCTAGAGTCTTTAGCTGAGACATCAGTGAATGTGTTGTATGAAAACTACCTACGGCCTGTGGGGAAAAATAATAGAAAAATAATAGAAAAAATAATAGAAAACTGTTGGTGGAAGAATCTTTGGAGTCCATGAGTCCACCAGTTCAGTATCCATGGAATTAACCAATCTCAGATGAAAAATATTTGAAAAAAATAATAAAATATAACAATAAAAATAGCAGACCATTTTAAAGTACTGTATAACAATCATTTACATAGCATTTACATTGTATTGTTACAAATAATCTAGAAATAATTTAAAGTACAGGGAAAATGTGCATAGGTTTTATGCAAATACTATGCCATTTTATGTAAGGAACTCTAGCATTCATAATTTTAGTATCCATGGGAGTCCTGGAACCAATCTTCTGCAGATAACAAAGGATGACTATATATTTCATATTTTCAAGAATGTAGAGAAGATGGAGCAGTTTAGCTAGAGATGTGGCATGTATATTTATAAATATTTAACAAAATCTTATAGATGAAAAAATGTAATGTCTTAGATGACAACTGTGTGCTGAATAGGATTAAAGACAGATTAGATACAAAAGATTAAAACATTAATGAACGTGAAGACACAATAATTGGAAATATCCAAAATAAAACATGCAGAGAAAAAATACTGATAAAACAAAGGAACAAAGTATCTGTGAGCTATAGTACAACTTCAAATGGCTTAATATATTGTAATTAAAGTCACCAAAGTACAGGACTATAAACTTTGAAGATATAATGGTAGAAAATTTTTCATATTTGATGGAACTATAAACCCCCAAATCCAAAAGCATTAACAAACTCCAATCACAAGAAACATGAAAAAAATTATACCAAGGCACATCATAATCTCTGAAAAATAGTAAAGAGAGTATTTTAAAAGTGCCTACAAGAAGACCCACTGTGTTCAAAAGAGTAATAATACTACATGATAAAGCAGTCTTAATCTCAAAATGAAAGACTGGCTTAACCATCAAAACTTGATCAATGTAGTTCATCTCATTAACAGTAGGCTAGAGAAAAATCATAGGATCTCAAACACCAAAAAAGCATTTGACAAAATTCAGTTTGCATTCATGAGAAAAACACTCAAAAACTAGAAATGGAAGGGAAATTCCTCAGGCTGGTAAGGGCATCTACAAAAAATATTTAGCTAAGAAATTTAATGCTGGAAGGTTGTTTCCTTTTTAAAACTGTGAGAAAAGAAGAAGGTTCATATATACAGTTTCTATTCAAAATTGATTTAGAAATCCTGGTAATTGAGGTAAAACAAGTAAAAGACATAAGTAATGTAATTATTAGAAAGTTAGAAGTAAGAAGATTGTTATTGTACAGAAGTGTCTATATGTGGAAAACCCAATGGAATTCTAAAATAAAAAAATAGGACTAAGTAGAATTAGTGAGCAAAATTAGCTATGTTGCTGGATATAAGGTCAATAGGCAAAAGTCAATTTTATTTTTGTAAACTATCAGTAAATTTTTGAGAAATGCCTTTTTAAAATACCATCTATAATAGAATAAGGAGTCCAGGAAATATATAGGGAATCTACATACTTATATGGCAAGTTGAACTTTTCCAAAGTATAAAGTTAGTTCAATTGGGAAAGGAGTGTTCTGTTTTTGTTTTGCTTTAACAAATAGGGCTTAAGCAATCAACTATTTCTATGAAAAACAAAATGAACATTAACTTCTACCTCACTCTACAAACAAAAATTATGTTGAGCTGCATCACATACCTAATGTAAAAACTGGAATAATAAAGCATCTCCTAGAAATTATAGGAGAATATTCTCATGACTTTGGAATAGGCAAAGATTTCTTAAATAGATGTTTTGAGTCTCCCCAGCTAAACTGGGTCCTGGTACCAGAGCAGCTAGCAACCCTACCCTAGTAGGAAATGAAGGGGAGTTGGACATGGGTGTTTACAGTGTTTCTTACTTTTTTTTTACCTGGCAGGTGGTCTAATGCCTACTTGTCCAACCAATGACCAAGGGGTTGTTCACAAAGGAAACTTGTTTACAATGGCAGACACCCTTCTGGCTCTCATCTGCCCCATGTTCTGTTCAGGTCTGCCTGACCATCACTCTGGCAGTAGGAACATAACTTTGTGTCCCCCCATCTCACCCCCATGTCCTGAGGCAGGTTTGGCCTGAGGTAGGACCTGGTTTGAAATATGGAAGGCACAAATTCAGCACATCATCATAATAGAAAGCAAGTTAAAATACTTTTACTTTCAGATCCTGGGCAGGGATGTTGCAATGAGTTAAGAGGGCAGTCCTCCATCCTTGGGTCATGTGATGCAGGAATAAAGAATCAGGCAGAGAGAGAGACGAAACTAGCAATATGTATAAGGAAATAGCATGTGGGATATGGGTTATTTTAAGTTCACAGGCAAATGCGTGAATGGTCTGTTTACGGAAAGCCACGGGAAAGCAGGGAACCTAGTCTGCTAAGTGGGAGGGATGCTCCTATACCTCCCGTCACCAGCTTGAGCCATTCAGGAGTGCTGCTCTACTTCTAATGCCTGGGCAGCAACCTTTAATTTATTTTTAAATATATATTATATGTATTTATATATTTTAATTATAAAAGAAAAAAGATTCACAATTTTTAGTTCATTCCAAAAATTTTTGAACAACAAAAGTAACATTAAGAATGTAGTCAATCTGCAAATGAGGAAAAATATTTGCAAAACATATATCAGAAAAATAACTCATATTGAGAAAAATATAAAAAATTACAAGTCAATAGTAAAAAGATATTCAGCTGACAAAAAATGAACAAATTAACAGTTATTTCACAAAAGAAATCGTGTACTAGAATGGTCAATAAGCACACAAAAATGGTGTTTTACAACATGAATATTCAGGAAAACACAGATTATAATCACAATAAAACATCACTTTACACCCAGTAGGATCACTAAGATTTAAAAAAAAAAAAAAAAAAGACTGAGAATATTTAAGTTGGCAAGTTTGTGGAGCAACTGGATCTCTCATTCTTTAATGGTATGAATGCAAAGTGGTACGAGTGCTTTAGAGAACTGACTGAAATTTTCTCATGGTATTAAAACAAATACACCCTATGATACAGCAATTCTATGACTAGATATTTACCCCAAAAAGTGAACATAAATATTTACACAAAACTTATACAATAATATCGATAACAGTTTTAACCATAATTGTTAAAACTAGAACCAACCAAATGTCCATCAAGAGGTAAATGAATAAAATTGTGATATAGTCACAAAATGGAATACTCCTCAGAAATGAATATGAATGAACTACTGACAATTCCCCAAAAATTAAATCTTAGAAATATTGTATTTAGTGAACGAATCCAAACACAGGAGAGTACATACTATTTGATTCTATTTATATGAAAGCTAAGAACAGGCATAGCTGATTTATGTATTGGAATAGTGGTTACCCACTTGAATGTAGTAAGCTGGATAGGAAGTGACCCAAAGGAAGTTTGGGGGAGTACAATGATCTCTGTTTCACTTGGAGTTGGAGTTGCACAATTTATAAACTTACCAAAACTCAAGAAACTGGGCATTATATTTTACAATCTAGGCATTATATTTTGTCTCAAAACTGACAAATTATTGAATATAAGTAAGTTTGAGAAAAAGCAAGATGATACTAGAAATCAGGGAGAGAGAAGAAATGTGAGGGTGTGCAATCATGGACAAGATGAAATGGTTGTGTCAGAGAAGAGAAAGAGGAAAAAAGGGCAATGAACAGGATAGCTCACAAATATAAAGTGCCCATAATATTACAAAGAATACCTGGAAAGGTAATAAAATTTTGTTATTAAGTACAATAGATAAAAATCAGGAGAAACGAAGTAAAGGGTAGATAAGGAACAGGCTCTAACAAACTTGAAGACTATATGTGTGCATATATAGATAGTCCTTTATATACACATACATAAAATTTTATTTTAATGAAATAAAAATTATCCATCTTTTTTATTTTATAATTTATCCTTTTTGTGTTATGTTGTAATAAGAATGATGCAATGAATGTTGCTACCTAGGCATTAGAAGTAGAGCAACAATCCCAAATGTCTCAAGCTGGTGGCCAGATATAGCAGTTTGGAGGCATCTCTCCCACTTAGCTGACTGGGCTCCCTGCTGCTTTCCTGTGGCCTTTAAACCACAGGAAGAGAAAGAGAAAAACATCTTTACATCTGATTAAACACACCTTGTGTGACTTAAGAGAAACTTTTAAGTGTATTCATTACGATATTATTTTCTAGCAGTTCTGCTGACCCTGACTTCTCACATTAAAAAAACTGAAAAGAACTTTAGCAGCTGGCAAGTAGAACAGCTTTATGTTATTGCCATAATGTGTGTTTAGGTCAATTGACAGTTTTTTTTTTTTTTTAATCCATCTAACTGAAAGATTTTTCTTCATTAAAAGTGTATTTGTTTTTTTAGTTTGGTTTTTCTTTTAATCATTTAGACTATGCCTTGCCTGTCATGGCATCACTGTACTGACTCAACACGAGCCAACAAAAACCATTTATAACATTCACACATACATATTCTTTAAATAACCAAACTATTTGCATTAGCAATTATTTTTGCACTGCTTTGTGACATTTCTTGAATTACTTCTTAGAATATTATTTGATTTTTTTGGGAGAGTAGGGGATACCAGCCTTTATCCCACCACAAAAATATATATGCAGCTATCCACAAATCAAAATAGGCTAATGAGGGCTCAAAGACCTATTAAAGAATCTGCAGCAACATAGGAGACCAAAAAGACACAATATCCACATAGAAAGGATCATTGGTGAGATTGACATACCTGAGATGCCAGTAGATGACTAGGAACAAATGAGAAAGTCACAGGCTGTTGATATCCATCATGTGACAGGAACCACTGTAGTCTCCAGCGGCCTGCTCCACAGAGGACACTGGCATCTCTTGCCACCGAGGTTATAATTTCTACCAGGGAACCTCCAGGAAGGAGACATGGCTATACACCCATCTTCTACCAAAGAAGCAACCACTCTTGAGCTGCTTCAGGAAAGGAAACACCATCTCTCATGACCACAGCTGCCCTAAGTGTCCCAGCACTCTAGACCCAAACTCCATGGGTGCATTGGGTCTGACTATGTCTCAAACACTGGAGCCACAGCCATAATGAGCTAGTTCACACTCGGAGTCCTGAAGCCAAGTTTTCATGGCACATGCCCATCCAGGCCACACCCTAACTTCAGACACACTCAACTTGCACAAGCCTGTGTGCCTCTTAGCTCCCTGGCTGTTCCACAAGCACCCGCGACTCATAAACTATTAATAACATAGTGGTAAAGGTGCCTGCATTTCAGGTACTAGAGCAATTACTTTGCCGATCCCAGAGCCATACTGCCCGCACATGTGGCCATTGCCACCAAAGACCTCTACAATCTTCATTACCACTGCAAATATCCAGTCTTGCTGCAAAGAATTCCTGCAATGTTTGTCAACACAAACCTCAGATCATAGAGCTGCACAAAGACTACACAGCAGTGCTGTCACTGGTTCCAGCACCTTTTCACCTCACCCAGAAAGTACCGTCACAACCTCCCTCATTTGGGAAAGGTCTTTTTACAGAGCAACAAGTTCATAAAGTTTAGAAGAGGTGACTTCTACATCAAACGTGCTGACATCAATGTAAAAGGCAACCAGATACATGAAAAACCAAAAAGACAAAACATCACCAAAAGAACACAGTAATTTTCCAGTAGTTAATTCCAAGTAAATAAGGATATACAAACTGCCTAAAAATAATTTAAAAATAATTGTTTTAAGAAAGCTTAGCAAACTTCAAGAAATACAGAAATAATTCAACAAAATCAAGAAAGTAAGGAAATGTCCAAAACAAGAAATTTATCAGAAAAGTTGAAATTATATGCATTAAAAAAAAAAAACATAAAATCTGAAGCTGAAAAATATAGTGAAATGAAAAATGTAATAGAGAATGTCAACAGCAGAATTTATCATGCAGAAGAGAGAATCTGTGAACTTAAAGACAGGCTATTTGAAAATATACAGTTAGAGGAAAAGAAAGAAAAAAATAAGAAGACATGAAGAAACCTGACAGGATTTATGGAACAGCATCAAAAGAGCAAAATTCAAACTATAGAGGGTAAAGAAGATCACGAGAGAGACAAAAGAGAAGAAAGTTTACTTAAAGAAATGATAGCAAACAACTTTCCAAATCTGGGGGAAAATATAAATATTCACTCACAGAAAAGTAAGAAGTCTCCAATCAGATTAAACCCAAGCAAGACTGCACCAAGACATAGTATAACTAAATTGTCAAAAATCAAAGGCAATGAGAGAATCTGGAAAGCAGCAAAAGAAGCAAATCACGTGTAAAGGAGCTCTATTAAGGTTAGCAGTAGATTTCTCAGCAGAAACCATACAGAGCAGGAAAGAATGAGATTACATATCCAAAATGCTGACGGGAAAAAAACAGCCAACTAAGAATATATAGCAAAGTGGTGTTTTAGAAATAAAGGAGAGATAAAGACTTTCACAAACAAAACCTGAGAGACTTGATTGCCATTCAATCTGTCTTATAAGAAATGCTAAAGGGAGTTCTTCAAGTTGGAAAAAAGTTAGTAACACAAAAGCATATGAAAGTATAAAACTCGGGGGGCGGAGCAAGATGGCCGAATAGGAACAGCTCCAGTCTCCAACTCCCAGCGCGAGCGACACAGAAGACCAGTGATTTCTGCATTTTCAACTGAGGTACTGGGTTCATCTCACTAGGGAGTGACGGACAATCGGTGCTGGTCAGCTGCTGCAGCCCGACCAGCGAGAGCTGAAGCAGGGCGAGGCATCGCCTCACCTGGGAAGCGCAAGGGGGAAGGGAATCCCTTTTCCTAGCCAGGGGAACTGAGACACATGACACCTGGAAAATCGGGTAACTCCCACCCCAATACTGTGCTTAAAGCAAACGGGCACACCAGGAGATTATATCCCACACCTGGCCGGGAGGGTCCCACGCCCATGGAGCCTCCCTCATTGCTAGCACACCAGTCTGTGATCTAACCACACCTCTGGGGACAGGGCACAGCTAAACAACAACAAAAGCAGCAGAAACCTCTGCAGACGCAAACGACTCTGTCTGACAGCTTTGAAGAGAGCAGTGGATCTCCCAACACGGAGGTTGAGATCTGAGAAGAGACAGACTGCCTGCTCAAGTGGGTCCCTGACCCCTGAGTAGCCTAACTGGGAGACATCCCCCACCAGGGGCAGTCTGACACCCCACACCTCACAGGGTGGAGTACACCCCTGAGAAGAAGCTTCCAAAGCAAGAATCAGACAGGTACACTCGCTGTTCAGCAATATTCTATCTTCTGCAGCCTCTGCTGCTGATAACCAGGCAAACAGGGTCTGGAGTGGACCTCAAGCAATCTCCAACAGACCTACAGCTGAGGGCCCTGACTGTTAGAAGGAAAACAATCAAACAGGAAGGACACCTACACCAAAACCCCATCAGTACGTCACCATCATCAAAGACCAGAGGCAGATAAAACCACAAAGATGGGGAAAAAGCAGGGCAGAAAAGCTGGAAATTCAAAAAATAAGAGTGCATCTCCCCCTGAAAAGGAGCGCAGCTCATCGCCAGCAACGGATCAAAGCTGGACGGAGAATGACTTTGACGAGATGAGAGAAGAAGGCTTCAGTCCATCAAACTTCTCAGAGCTAAAGGAGGAATTATGTACCCAGGGCAAAGAAACTAAAAATCTTGAAAAAAAAGTGGAAGAATTGATAGCTAGAGTAATTAATGCAGAGAAGGTCATAAACGAAATGAAAGAGATGAAAACCATGACACGAGAAATACGTGACAAATGCACAAGCTTCAGTAACCGACCTGATCAACTGGAAGAAAGAGTATCAACGATTGAGGATCAAATGAATGAAATGAAGCGAGAAGAGAAATCAAAAGAAAAAAGAAGAAAAAGAAATGAACAAAACCTGCAAGAAGTATGGGATTATGTAAAAAGACCAAATCTACGTCTGATTGGGGTGCCTGAAAGTGAGGGGGAAAATGGAACCAAGTTGGAAAACACTCTTCAGGATATCATCCAGGAGAACTTCCCCAACCTAGTAGGGCAGGCCAACATTCAAATCCAGGAAATACAGAGAACACCACAAAGATACTCCTCAAGAAGAGTAACTCCAAGACACATAATTGCCAGATTCACCAAAGTTGAAATGAAGGAAAAAATCTTAAGGGCAGCCAGAGAGAAAGGTCGGGTTACCCACAAAGGGAAGCCCATCAGACTAACAGCAGATCTCTCGGCAGAAACTCTACAAGCCAGAAGAGAGTGGGGGCCTATATTCAATATTCTTTAAAAAAAGAATTTTAAACCCAGAATTTCATATCCAGCCAAACTAAGTTTCATAAGTGAAGGAGAAACAAAATCCTTTACAGATAAGCAAATGCCTAGAGATTTTGTCACCACTAGGCCTACCTTACAAGAGACCCTGAAGGAAGCACTAAACATGGAAAGGAACAACCGGTATCAGCCATTGCAAAAACATGCCAAAATGTAAAGACCATCGAGGCTAGGAAGAAACTGCATCAACTAACGAACAAAATAACCAGTTAATATCATAATGGCAGGATCAAGTTCACACATAACAATATTAACCTTAAATGTAAATGGACTAAATGCTCCAATTAAAAGACACAGACTGGCAAAATGGATAAAGAGTCAAGACCCATCAGTCTGCTGTATTCAAGAGACCCATCTCACATGCAGAGACAGACATAGGCTCAAAATAAAGGGATGGAGGAAGATATACCAAGCAAATGGAGAACAAAAAAAAGCAGGGGTTGCAATACTAGTCTCTGATAAAATAGACTTTAAACCATCAAAGATCAAAACAGACAAAGAAGGCCATTACAAAATGGTAAAGGGATCAATTCAACAGGAAGAGCTAACTATCCTAAATATATAGCACCCAATACAGGAGCACCCAGATTCATAAAGCAAGTCCTTAGAGACTTACAAAGAGACTTAGACTCCCATACAATAATAATGGGAGACTTCAACACTTCACTGTCAACATTAGACAGATCAACGAGACAGAAAGTTAACAAAGATATCCAGGAATTGAACTCATCTCTGCAGCAAGCAGACCTAATAGACATCTATAGAACTCTGCATCCTAAATCAACAGAATATACATTCTTCTCAGCACCACATCGCACTTATTCCAAAATTGACCACGTAATTGGAAGTAAAGCACTCCTCAGCAAATGTACAAGAACAGAAATTATAACAAACTGTCTCTCAGACCACAGTGCAATCAAACTAGAACTCAGGACTAAGAAACTCAATCAAAACCACTCAACTACATGGAAACTGAACAACCTGCTCCTGAATGACTACCGGGTACATAACGAAATGAAGGCAGAAATAAAGATGTTCTTTGAAACCAATGAGAACAAAGATACAACATACCAGAATCTCTGGGACACATTTAAAGCAGTGTGTAGAGGGAAATTTATAGCACTAAATGCCCACAAGAGAAAGCAGGAAAGATCTAAAATTGACACTCTAACATCACAATTAAAAGAACTAGAGAAGCAAGAGCAAACACATTCGAAAGGTAGCAGAAGGCAAGAAATAACTAAGATTAGAGCAGAACTGAAGGAGATAGAGACACAAAAAAAACCCTCCAAAAAATCAATGAATCCAGGAGTTGGTTTTTTGAAAAGATCAACAAAATTGACAGACCACTAGCAAGACTAATAAAGAAGAAAAGAGAGAAGAATCAAATAGATGCAATAAAAAATGATAAAGGGGATATCACCACCGACCCCACAGAAATACAAACAACCATCAGAGAATACTATAAACACCTCTATGCAAATAAACTAGAAAATCTAGAAGAAATGGATAATTTCCTGGACACTTACACTCTTCCAAGACTAAACCAGGAAGAAGTTGAATCCCTGAATAGACCAATAGCAGGCTCTGAAATTGAGGCAATAATTAATAGCTTACCAACCAAAAAAACTCCAGGGCCAGATGGATTCACAGCTGAATTCTACCAGAGGTACAAGGAGGAGATAGTACCATTCCTTCTGAAACTATTCCAATCAATAGAAAAAGAGGGAATCCTCCCTAACTCATTTTATGAGGCCAACATCATCCTGATAGCAAAGCCTGGCAGAGACACAACAAAAAAAGAGAATTTTAGACCAATATCCCTGATGAACATCGATGCAAAATCCTCAATAAAATACTGGTAAACCGGATTCAGCAGCACATCAAAAAGCTTATCCACCATGATCAAGTGGGCTTCATCCCTGGGATGCAAGGCTGGTTCAACATTTGCAAATCAATAAACATAATCCAGCATATAAACAGAACCAAAGACAAGAACCGCATGATTATCTCAATAGATGCAGAAAAGGCTTTTGACAAAATTCAACAGCCCTTCATGCTAAAAATGCTCTATAAATTCGGTATTGATGGAACGTACCTCAAAATAATAAGAGCTATTTATGACAGACCCACAGCCAATATCATACTGAATGGGCAAAAACTGGAAAAATTCCCTTTGAAAACTGGCACAAGACAGGGATGCCGTCTCTCACCACTCCTATTCCACATAGTGTTGGAAGTTCTGGCTAGGGCAATTAGGCAAGAGAAAGAAATCAAGGGTATTCAGTTAGGAAAAAAAGAAGTCAAATTGTCCCCCTTTGCAGATGACATGATTTTATATTTAGAAAACCCCATTGTCTCAGCCCAAAATCTCCTTAAGCTGATAAGCAACTTCAGCAAAGTCTCAGGATACAAAATCAATGTGCAAAAATCACAAGCATGCTTATACACCAGCAACAGACAAACAGAGAGCCAAATCCTGAGTGAACTTCCATTCACAATTGCTTCAAAGAGAGTAAAATACCTAGGAATCCAACTTACAAGGGATGTAAAGGACCTCTTCAAGGAGAACTACAAACCACTGCTCAGTGAAATAAAAGAGGACACAAACAAATGGAAGAACATACCATGCTCATGGATAGGAAGAATCAATATCGTGAAAATGGCCATACTGCCCAAGGTGATTTATAGATTCAATGCCTTCCCCATCAAGCTACCAATGAGTTTCTTCACAGAATTGGAAAAAACTGCTTTAAAGTTCATATGGAACCAAAAAAGAGCCCGCATCTCCAAGACAATCCTAAGTCAAAAGAACAAAGCTGGAGGCATCACGCTACCTGACTTCAAACTATACTACAAGGCTACAGTAACCAAAACAGCATGGTACTGGTACCAAAACAGAGATATAGACCAATGGAAAATAACCGAGTCCTCAGAAATAATACCACACATCTAAAACCATCTGATCTTTGACAAACCTGACAAAAACAAGAAATGGTGAAAGGATTCCCTATTTAATAAATGGTGCTGGGAAAATTGGCTAGCCATAAGTAGAAAGCTGAAACTGGATCCTTTCCTTACTCCTTATACAAAAATTAATTCAAGATGGATTAGAGACTTAAATGTTAGACCTAATACCATAAAAACCCTAGAGGAAAACCTAGGTAGTACCATTCAGGACATAGGCATGGGCAAAGACTTCATGTCTAAAACACCAAAAGCAACAGCAGCAAAAGCCAAAATTGACAAATGGGATCTAATTAAACTAAAGAGCTTCTGCACAGCAAAAGAAACTACCATCAGAGTGAACAGGCAACCTACAGAATGGGAGAAAATTTTTGCAATCTACTCATCTGACAAAGGGCTAATATCCAGAACCTACAAAGAACTCAAACAAATTTACAAGAAAAACACAAACAACCCCATCAAAAAGTGGGCAAAGGATATGAACAGACATTTCTCAAAAGAAGACATTCATACAGCCAACAGAGACATGAAAAAATGCTCATCATCGCTGGCCATCAGAGAAATGCAAATCAAAACCACAATGAGATACCATCTCACACCAGTTAGAATGGCAATCATTCAAAAGTCAGGAAACAACAGGTGCTGGAGAGGATGTGGAGAAATAGGAACACTTTTACACTGTTGGTGGGATTGTAAACTAGTTCAACCATTATGGAAAACAGTATGGCGATTCCTCAAGGATCTAGAACTAGATGTGCCATATGACCCAGCCATTCCATTACTGGGTATATACCCAAAGGATTATAAATCATGCTGCTATAAAGACACATGCACAGGTATGTTTATTGCGGCACTATTCACAATAGCGAAGACTTGGAATCAACCCAAATGTCCATCAGTGACAGACTGGATTAAGAAAATGTGGCACATATACACCATGGAATACTATGCAGCCATAAAAAAGGATGAGTTTGTGTCCTTTGTAGGGACGTGGATGCAGCTGGAAACCATCATTCTTAGCAAACTATCACAAGAACAGAAAACCAAACACCGCATGTTCTCACTCATAGGTGGGAACTGAACAATGAGATCACCTGGACTCGGGAAGGGGGACATCACACACCGGGGCCTATCATGGGAAGGGGGGAGGGGGGAGGGATTGCATTGGGAGTTATACCTGATGTAAATGACGAGTTGATGGGTGCTGACGAGTTGATGGGTGCAGCACAGCAACATGGCACAAGTATACATATGTAACAAACCTGCACGTTATGCACATGTACCCTAGAACTTAAAGTATAATAATAATGATAAATTAAATAAATAAATAAATATATAAATAAATAAATAAATAAACTTTCTGTGTAGTTTTGGGTAGGGTTTGAGGGGTGGGTAAGACTCTTTGAAGGAGCCTTTAAGGATGAATAACTTTGCCATGCAGGAAACATAAAGTATTGCAAGCAGAGAAAATGTATGGAGTTGTGATGAGTTCAGGACTAGGTCATGGTTTGCTTGCGTAGCTGAGGGTACAGAGTGAAGACGTATAGACACAATGGTAGAAAAGGTAAATTTTTTTGCTATAAAGTGCCATTATCAAATGTTTTTGAGTGAAGAATGTATGCTCTATCACTGTGAATACTGAGAAATGGAGTATTACATTCCACAAAATGTGAAAAGAAAACTAGCAAAGAATGTCTATGGCATAGGTCTGAAGTTAATTGGACATGCAACTAGGGACAACATGTATTTCAAAATATTGTTATGAAGCTAAGAATAAAAGTATGCAATACTATAGTCAGCTTAACAAAAAAAAATTTTTTTTTCCATTCTGATTTTTAAGAATTTGATTGGGGTTTGGGAGAGAACATGGTAGAGATGGAATTACTGTGAATGTTTTTTAGTTAAAGTTAAGGTCATTCAGAGATACTGTTTGTTTAACCACTGCTTATATACATGTCAAAAGAAAACACTCAAAAGACAAAATGCACTCACAGGTTTTTTTTTTAATGCATCAAAAATAAAGGTGGTTGAAACTATGAAAAAAAAAAAGAAAGTATAAAACTCACTGATAAAATTACGTACACAGTCAAATTAAGAATACCTTAATACTGTAATGTTGTATGTTGTTTAGTATAAAGGTTAAAAGACAAAAACATTAAAGATAATAAAAGCTACAATAATCTGTTAAGGGATATACAATATAAAGTGATTAAAATTGTGATATCAAAAAAATGAGAAGGAGATGAATTAAAATGGGATCATTTTTATGTCATCGAAGTAATATTTCTATAAACTTAAATAGCCTGTTATTATTATAAGATATTTTGTTAAGCTTCATGGTTACTGCAAGGCAAAAATCTATAGTAAATATACAAAAGCTTAAAAAGTAAGGAATAAAAGCGTACCACTGGAGAAAATTATTTAGTCACAAAGAATTCCAGCAAGAGAGTAAGAAAGAAACAAAGGATCAACAAAACAAAACAAAATTAACAAAATGGCAGTAGTCAATTCTTACCTATCAGTAAATACTGCAAATGTAAATAAATTAAATTTTCCAGTCAAAAGACATAGACTGGTTGAATGGATAATAGGAGAGCAAACTAACCACAAGTAACTTACTTCACGTTTAAGGACACCCTTGAAAGTGAAAGAATGGAAAAAGGTATTCCATGCAAACGAAAACCAAGAGTGAGAAAACAAATCAAAACCAAAACAGAGAAGGAGTAACTATACTTATAATTCATAAAATACAATTTAGGGCCAGGTGCAGTGGTTCATGCCTGTAATCCCAGCACTTTGGAAGGCCAGGGTGGGCAGATCATCCGAGGTCAGGAGTTCAAGACCAATCTGGCCAATATAGTGAAACCCTGTCTCTACTAAAGATACAAAAAATTAGCCGGGCGTGGTGGCAGCCGCCTGTAATCCCAGCTACTCGGGAGGTTGAGGCAGGAGAATCACTTGAACCTGTGAGGCAGAGATCGCAGTGAGCTGAGATCGCGCCATTGCACTCCAGCCTGGGTGACAGTGAGAACCTCCATCTCAAAAAGAAAAAGTACAAAACTGTAATTCAAGAAAAAGAAGGCTATTGTATACAGTGGACCTCTGAACAACAAGTGTTTAAATTGCACAGATTCACTTATACATAGATTTTCTTCTGCCTCTGCCACTGCTGAGACAGCAAGACCAGTTCTTCATCTTCTTTCTCCTCAGCCTACTCACACTGCAAAGGCCACATGAAGACCTTCATGATGATCCACTTCCACTTAATAAATAGTAAATATATTTTCTGTCTTACGCTACTCCCAATAGCATTTTCTTTTCTCTGGCTTACTTTATTGTAAGAATATAGCACATTACACATATAGCATACAAAATATGTAATAATAAAGTGTTTATATTGTTGGTAAGGTTTCCTGTTAAGAGTAGGACATTAGTAGTTAAGATCTGGGGTAGTCAAAAGCTATAGATAGATTTTTGACTGCATAGGAAGTTGATGCCCTCAACCCCCATGTTGTTCAAGGGCCAACTGTAGTGATAAAGAGATAAATTCATTAAGAATATATACTTGTAAGTCTATAGATGCACAGTATCACAGCACCTAAGTGCAGAAAATAAATATTAATAAATAAATATTAATAAATAAAGAGAGAGAGACTATAATTGGGGAACTTCAATCTTCCATTGTTAACAATTGACAGATCATCCAGACAGAAAACCAGTAAGGAAACATAGAATGAGTGCTACACTTCTAACAGACAAATACAGAACATTTCATATAACAGCAGCAAAATACACATTCTTGTCAAGCACTCACAGAATGTTCTCTGAGACAGATTACACATCGGGTCACAAAAGAAGCCAACAAATTAAAACTGAAACCTCATCAAGTAAAATAGAGAAAATATTAGTGCCTATTATATCAGGTTATATAGCAGCTGGTACATAAAAGTCCTAGATAAGTGTTAGGGATCATTTTATTATGATGATGATTGTCATTAATATCAGCAGCATCATCAAGGGATCCTACCATTACAGCCCTTTTGGTACAAACAAATCCATTAGTAGGAGATGAGAATTTTTATCTGGTCCACAATATTGGGCCCCATAGTTCAAGATACAAGATTAGGTATAGTCATTGTTGCAAATATGGATTTGTAATGGATATAAATATTAATTTGGGTAGGACTGGCTTATGAAACAAGAAAAGATATGTTTCTGAAACTAAACCACTGAGAATCAGTGCCTAAATTATAGTAAATTCACCAAGACAATATTACCACTTGGGGACCTGTTCTGTAGGTGAAACTTTCTATATCTTATTTTCTCCTTCCCTTTAATCATAATTATGTTGAAGTTAGGCAACAGTAATAAAATTAGGATATTACTGTAAAGAATAGGGAAAGACTGTAACCCTGAGTATGAAAAGCAAACCTGGGGTGAGAAAATTGAAAAACGGACAAGTCTATATTTTGTATTTTAAAAGTTAAATAGTTCTAATTGGTAACAACTTAATAGTGGAAACTAATATCATTAATTACAATTTAGTATGATGATTGCCATTGTATTATACAATGTGCAATGAGAAAGGAGAAGAAACCTGAGGCAGTCAGGCCCTAGGTATACACAAAAGTGACCCTTAGGGAAGAAAGTCATCAGCTTTGAGATGATTAAGAATCTGTAGAGTCAAGGCACTAGAAGCTACACCATTATTAATATTGAACTTATTGAAGGGAGATCAGAGTAAAAAACATTTCAATTTATTTTTCAAATTGACAAATAAAAATTGCCTATATTTATGGTGTACAACATGAAGTTTTGATATATGTATACATTGTGAAATGGCCAAATCAAGCTATTTAACTTAAGCATTACTTCACATGCTTATCATTTTTGTGTGGTGAAAATACTTAATATCTACTCTATTAGCAATTTTCAAGTACATAATGTCATTATTAATAGTCACCATAATATGCAATAGGCCTCTTAAACTTATTTCTATTGTTTAACTGAAATTTTGAGTCTTTTGATGAAAATCTCCCCAATCTCCCCATCCCCCAACCTCTGCTAACCATAATTATACTATCCGTTTATGCACCTGACTTTTTCCACTCACAATTGACATCATAAATGTTCTTCAGCACTTGGCTTATTTCAGTTACCATAGTGTCCTCCAGGTTCATCCATACTACAAGAAATATTTAGGTAGTCTTTAGATAAAAGTAAAATAAAAGTCAGAAATCTGGGTCTACACAAATAAATGAGAAGCACTGAGCATGGTGACTACATAGATAAATAAATAATTATATATTGTTTTATGTAACTATATTTAAAATAAAATCATTTAAACATAATAATGTATTAGTATGTGGTTCAGAACATATGTAAAGCTAAAAGGTAGGAAAACAATAGCATAAATATCAGGAGGGAAGAATTGGAAGTATACCATTACAAGGTTTTAATATTATACATTAAGTGGTATAATATTACTTAAAAGTAGACTGAAAAGTTAAAGTTATATACTATGAACGTTAATATCACTTAATATTTTTAAAAACCACAAAGAATTATATAGTTAATCCTTCAACAAATGAGATAGAAAAGAATCATAGGGATATGCAATTAATCTCTAAAACTGTGGATAAAGGGAGCAAAGAACTGATGAGACAAATAGAAAACAAATAGCAAATGATAGATTTAAGCCTAACAGCATCAGTAATTACATTTAAAGCAAGTGGTCTAAATGCCCCAAATAAAAAGGAAATATTTCTAGTTTAAATATGAAGTAAATCCTCAATATATGTTGCCTACAAAAAGCATTCTTTATATATCATTTTTAACATTTATTTTAGATTCAGGGTACATGTGCAGGTTTTTTTTTATATAGCTAACTTGTGTGTTGTCTGTGTCTGATGTACAGATTATTTTGTCACCCAGGTAATAAGCCTAGTACCTGATAGGTATGTTTTCAATCCTTACCCTCCTCCCAACCTTTACCTTCAAGTAGGCCCTGGTGTCTGCTTTTCCCTTCTTTGTATCCATATGTACTCAAAGTTTAGCTCCCATTCATAAGTGAGAATGTGTAGTATCTGATTTTCTGTTCCTGGGTTATTTTGCATAAGATCATGACCTCTAGCCCCATCCATGTTGTTGCAAAGGACATGATCTCATTCCTTTTTATGGCTGCATAGTATTCCATTATGTATATGTACTACATTTTTAAAATCCAGTCTACCATTGATAGGCATTTAGGTTGATTCCATGTCTTTGCAACTGTGAATAGTGCTGCAATGAGCATACACATGCATGTGTCTTTATGCTAGAATAATTTTCATTCCTTTGGATATATAACCAATAATGGATTACTGGGTCAAATGGTAATTCTGGAAAAAAAAAACAAAAGACACTTTAAATATAAGAGAAATGGGTTAAAATTAGAGAGGAAAAAAATATACCATGATAACACTAACCAAAAGAAGTCTGCAGTAGTTATACTAATATTAAAGTATATTGAAAAGCAAAGAATGGCAGCAGTAAATGAGGTCATTTCATAATAATAAAGGGTTCCATTACTCAAGAGGACTTAATAATTCTGAATTTTTATGCATTTAACAAGAAAGCTTCAAAATTCCCAAGGCAAAAAGTGAGAAAATTGCAAAGAGAAGTAGAAAAATCCACAATTATAGTTGGAGATTTCAATAATCTCATCATAATGAAGAGGATTAATTGATAGAATAAGTAGACATGAAATTAGTAGAAAAGGAAGGATATAGAAAACTTGAATAACATTATTAACTATCTTTACCTAATGGGCATTTATGGAAAATTTCACACAAATATAAAAGAATACACATTCTTTTCAAATGCATATGGATCATTTAACAAGATATACCATATTCTGAGCAATAAAACAGTATAAACATATTTAAAGGATTCATGTTACATAAAGCATGTTCTCTAAAGTCAAGCTATTTTCATAATAATATGCAGGCATTATTAGTCTATTTTCACTCTCATTCTCTCACAAGTTTACAATGAAGTTTTCAAGAATCTACATGATATGCGATATTGCAACAAATTGAATACAGAAGTAGCTTTAAGATTCCAATTGTCTTTTGTTAAGCCAGACACTATTATTTTCAAAAAAATTTAAACAATAATGCTCTTCTCATTAATATGTTTTGGAGGATGTGGTAATATGCCCTAAAATGTATTGATTGTGTTAATATACAAGACTTTTTAATTATTTTGGATTACTTAATACAATTTTTAAAAAATTCTCAGTTTTAATTTCTAACACTATAAATATTGATAAATAGAGCCCATAAAAAGAAAGTTTCCCGTTGGATATTTTAGTAATTTTTAAGTGGACAAAGGAGTCCTAAGTTCAAAAAGTTCGAGAACCATTGCTTTAAAGCACAATTCAAATGTTGTCACTTTTTGATTCATGGAAACAGTGCTAGCTTTTCAGCTGAATACTTTCATCTAGGTGTGTCATTTGGAACTGAATTTTGACTGTTCAGGCCTGAACTCATCCTCTGCTCCCACCAAATCAACTCCTCCTATTGACATGTCTGTTTTTGTTAATGCTTAATTCTTCGAGTCACAGGTAGTTGAAAATTTGAAGCAGATATAATTTATTCTTGTCATGTCCCTTTTTGATTGTATCTCTGTTAAGTGTTTGTATTCTGTTAGTTTGTTTGACACATCTATTTACTAGATTGAAAGTGCCCTCAGGCTGTAGAACATACGTTAATCATACTTTTTTAAAAATCTCCTTTAACATAATACTGGGAGCACACTCGATAAACCAGATGTATTTTTAGAATGATTCACAACTGATTGTTTGATAAAAATGACATCAAGTTGGTACTGATAATTAATTTAATATTGCAGACACAATGTTACTTGTATAACCTGGGACATTTATACTATTTGTTGGAACTAATTCATTTTTCAATACAAAATTATAAGCCAGTTCATGAGCCTCTGGTCATAATTAAGCACACCAATGTGATTTTAACTATCTTTAAATTTAACATCATCATAAAATACCAATATGTTAGGTATTGATAAAATATTAATACATTATTATATGGGGACCTCAGGATCTGTTAAAAGCTTTATGTAGCCTACACTAGGTAGAAGGGGCTACAATAATGCTAGATAGTTTAAATTTTGCATTAAGTTTTTTGCACTTATGTTTGTGCCTCTGGTTAAAATAGCTATGAATGCTAAAGTCTGAGAAATGCATTAACAAAGGCACTAGTGCCAGGCTGAACTTAGTTCAAAGTAGAGCCATTTCTACCATATATTAATGATATTTCAGGAGGCTGGATCATAACTAGGGTCATGATAGCATGACAGGGAGTGGTTGGGGAAACAGCGTGACAATATGGCTGCGGACTGGCACACACGCTTATGTGGGGGAAGTTCTTTGCCCAGGGGTGAAGGAGCAGCCAAATGCAAAGTATTTCAGGATGCAATAATGTGTGAGGGTATAGGTAAGGGCACTGTGTTGATGGTTGAGAAGTGATAAGATCTTAATTGCAAAATATCTCCTATGGGAGTAGTTGAGTTACATGCAGAATTCTCTCTTTGTTTTGGCTGAATTGAAGGCACTATCTAAATTGCAGATGCCCCGGTGTGTGATGTTCCCCTTCCTGAGTCCAAGTGATCTCATTGTTCAGTTCCCACCTATGAGTGAGAACATGCGGTGTTTGGTTTTCTGTTCTTGTGATAGTTTGCTAAGAATGATGGTTTCCAGCTGCATCCATGTCCCTACAAAGGACGCAAACTCATCCTTTTTTATGGCTGCATAGTATTCCATGGTGTATATGTGCCACATTTTCTTAATCCAATCTGTCACTGATGGACATTTGGGTTGATTCCAAGTCTTTGCTATTGTGAATAGTGCTGCAATAAACATACGTGTGCATGTGTCTTTATAGCAGCATAATTTATAATCCTTTGGGTATATACAACTTAAAGTATAATAATAATAAATAAATTAAAAAAAATTGCAGATGCCTCCTTTAGACTTATCTTTAAGGAAAACAATTTTATTGAGATTCTGAAATGATTATATCAACTTGTTACACTGCTCTGAGGTCATAGAAAGCTATATTTACTAGAAGTTATCTTGATATCTAACATAATAAGAGGTTCACTATTTCTTCATCATCTAAATAGATAGGTAGATTAATATTCCATGAATTGCAATACTTTTAAAAACAAACTAATGCCTTTTCCATTTTTGCTCTAAATCATTTATGAATTTGAGTTTAGCCCTTAAAAATATTGCAGTTTTGCCTACGGTTACAATCAACTGTACTATTTTGACTATATATATATACACACACACACATACACACATACATATATATATACACATATATATGTATCATATTGTGTTAAATAAGGCCACGTATAAATTTGCTTTTGGCTACTCAGTTTAATCAAAATGAATTTTAGAAGTACTTAGAAATTATAAAAGTGCAAAAATAAGATTTTTTAAAATTTTATTTAATTTAGAAAACCTAATCAAGAGGGAAAACACATTTAAATTTAGTAATCTTTTGGCAATCTCATTAGTAATAGTTTTTCACATGTAGTTCTGAAAATTTAGAAAAGGTGTTTAAGAAATGAATTTGTCATTCCTTCAATGAATGCAATTATTGAGCATCAAATATATGCCAGGGACTAACAAAGAAAATAACTACATAAAATATCATACTTAACATCAATAGAATGGGGTATAAGTTACTTCTAGAAAAAAACAAATGGTCACCATTCTAGAGTATAGGAAAGAACTTGGACCCAACTGTATTCATTTGTTTTCATTGCAAGTAGAAATGTTATTGGCAGGATCCTTAAAAACAAACACTCATTTTAGTTCTTAAACAAAGACTTAGACAAAAATAAATGGTTTGAGAATTCCTTAGTAACTGAAGTATGGAGGAATTACAATCAAATCAAATGTACTCAACATCATTCTTAACGTAGACAAGACAATTATACAACATTGAGTCCAATATAACCATCATTCCTTCTACCCTAGAGAGATTGAAAGATTGAAAGAGTTTTGTTTGGGGTATGAAGACCAGATCTTTGTCTCAGTCTATCCCTTCACTTCTTGGTCCATCTTCCTCACATTAAGCCTAATATTGTCATTGACCTTGCTAACTCCTCCTAAGATATTTCACATCTCCTCTTACATCATTACCTTTACAGCAAATCGTGCTGTTCCTCTGCAAGTTACATAACTTTAGGTAAACAAGAATGTCTAATGTGTACAATTTCTTATTAGATTTATTTCTCTTTTTACTTTTTTTCTTTTTCTGTTTCTTTGCTGGTGACTCTTCCTCTATCTAATTACTCTGAACTTTCTGTGTTCATGCTACCATTGCTTCCCTTAATGCCATTGTTTACCCATATTGCTGTTGACATGTCTCTAAAGACAAGCTCCAGAACTTCCATCAGGATCTTTCTCTCTATGGTTTGTTTTTGTATTAATAATTTGAAAGACTAAAAGGGCTATTTGTCTGCTTTTTAGAAAATTCCATCATTGTGATTTGAAGTGACAAGTTTCTAGGCTGTATCATCAGAAAGGTACTAGATACAGGTGAGAAAATACACCATTTCTGTAATATGCCTGTTAGCCTTCATGATAAAGCACCTGCCACTTTTCAACTCCCATTGAAATCAGGCACCCTGCAAACTCTATAACTATACTTTTAGTTCTTCAAACATGCTGGATAAATAAACATGCTTCATGTCACAAATAGATTTTTGAGAAACACTGAAGAATTTCTAAGGAAAGATTCTTTTCCTTCTATTTTTAACTCACCATGAATAGATGAGTGTAGTCCAAAAAGTTCTGAGCATTTTATAAAAGTATAACTGGGCCAGCATTTCCTGGAATTCATCTTGATTAGAGGCATCTGGCTTATAATCTCAGTATTGCAGAGAGGCTCTGAGACTCCAACTTGAGCTGGCAAATGAATTTCAGTCATGTCTGGAAAAGCCTCTCCTGTTGAGCCAGCAAATTCTACAAGTTCTTTTGAAATTGAGTTGCTTTGTGAAAGTGGAAACTGACAGGCTCACGGTTTCTTGGACCTCAAAATTCTAAGAACATGAGGGGCGATCTATAATAACTTTTCTCTATAGACTCAGAAAATTGATGAGAGTCACTGTAAAATTCAAACATTTTCTACAATAATTAATAGATCTTGGGTCATCATGGTATCCTATCTTACTAAAGAATGGCCTAATTAATCACTCTCATAAAATTGACAAGTAGTGTTTATTCCAAGGAAAGTATGTTCTGCTCATTGCACATATATTTCTCATTGTCCAAATGAGTCCTATTCCTAGGATTGATGGGCTTCAAGCAGTAGTGGCACATGTTCTACTTGATCCCTTATGTTGTTTTCAAGATATTTTTTCATTTTTCAGAAGTCTGCTATACACATTTTTCAGAAGTCTGCTATATCAAACAGAAAATAATTGAAGTTGCTTAAAATGAAGAAAAGGAGATTTGTCTTGGACCCCATCCACTCATCCTCGCTTCATTCCTTGCCCCAACCGTAGAAGCACCTCATTAGAACTCCCAGTACCTTATAACATTCAAATTGAAAATGTCTAAGGCAAAGCAACAAGTTTCACACAGAGCCTTGGGCACAAATTCCATTTTCAGTCTGTTGTGAATGTATAATTGTAGCCACACTACTTTATAACTTCAGCATTTGAGGATTATTCATAATGCAGGAACATTTATATTTTTACAAAGTATTTTTACACATTCTACATGCTTTCTAGTATTTTTCACTTTTTAAATAAGTTTTTATATCACAGAAGTAATACATAATAATGTAGAAAAATCAGAAATTAAAGAGTAGCACCTACAGACAGAAAAATAAAGACCTATATTTTCACAACCCTTTGTAGATGCTGTCAAGCCTTATTCTAAATATATGTGCATATAATAAGTTTTATGAAGTTGTTATTATTCTTCCTGTTTTATAGATGAGAGACTAAAGAAGAGATGGGGCAAATAACTTGCTCAGTATTGTATACCAAAAATATTGGTGTCTGAATTTTTGTGTATGTGCATAGATAGCCTCATAATATATTGCTCTTCTCACTTAATGACATATTTCTGTGTTAATAAATATATGATAAATAGTGATTCCATATATAAAAAGACAAGACTGATATAAATTTGAGTCATTCAAAGAAGAATCACACACATCTTCATTCTCTTCACCCTCTCCAATTCTATCTGCATCTCTATCTCCATCTCTGTCTCTACTTCTCTCTCTTCCTTTCTGTGGACTCCCTTTAGAGTTAGCTAAGGTTGAAAAAAAGCAACCAACCCTGTTTAAGCCACACAATATAAATTTTATGTATTTCAAATATTGGGGTTCCATGTAAAAATGCATTCAAAGAAAGCATTTTACAGATTAAAACAAAAGTTCAAAAGTTTAGTTTTATTCAATAGAGAAAATATAAGCAGCTTATCAAATTGCTTCTCAGCATTAATGAATGAACACAATTTTATAGCCAAATATTGTCAGATGCCAAAAGAATATTATCTCAACAACAAGCACTATGTTTCAACTCCTGTGGTTGATTAAGGCTTGCTGATAAGGCAACAATGAGTAATCAACAAAAAGTAGCGTCGGTCTAATATGTTAGAAGATTCAGTAAAACTGGTGATTATTATTAACTTAACCTAGAGCCAAGCAGCTTCACTGTTGAGGGGAAAATTTAATGTAAGACACTGAAAAGGGAAAACCAAGGATAGGAGCGTATGCTACAAAGAAATATCTATGATAACGATTCCGTAAAAGTGAAAAAGTAGCAACTAATCCGATTGGTGCTGAAACAAGATTCTTACATTGAGACATTAGAAAAGAAACAAAATGTGCCTATAAATACTTAAGTAGTTAGATCAGTGTAAAAGGATAACTTGATCTCATAAAGCAAAAAATCAAATTCCTGACTGAACTAAAAAACATAAAATGCATAGTAAAAAAGATATGTCTAGGAAAAAAAATCAATCCGAGTTAATACAAAAAATTTCATTTCAGAAATTCTAGTAAAAACGTTTTCTCAACAAGATTTAAATTAAAATTCTTTTCTGTTACTAGGTAGAGTACATAATATTTATCTAAAACTGATGATATTTAATTAATATATGTCTAGAAACTGAAGACCATTAAGAAAGAAATGAAATGACATAGACAAATTTACATTCACTAAAATGCATTAAGTGCAATGACTAAATGTATTAAGTTTCATGTATTTACCACAGGGAACTGTTTCTTGAAATTTCATGAATGTGAAAAATTATGACTAAATATAGTGATTTAAAAATGTTTGTGATACAACACAACCTTTGAGTGATTTTAAGAAGTCACTTTACTTTCAGCTAACGGGTACATTATTAAATATTTTTATATCCTCTGCTAATAATATTCCATTGTCAATTCACTTAGAGCTCTTGTGTAACTCATTTTCTATAATTTTTGATCACTCAATGAACTTGTCATTGGAAGTCACCCAAGACTTATAACGTGAATTATAAATGTTCCTATCATAGTCTTTGTCTTGAGACATCTAGAAGTATAAAGCAAAGAGAGGATGAAATAATAACTTTAAATATTTTGTTGTTGTTTGGTAAACAAATTATCTTGACTTTACATCCATAAGTATGGAAATAAAATTTGCAGATATGTTGTGCATTCAATATATGAGGTTATTTAGTGATTTGACTTGTATATCATGTTAAAAATTATAGTTAATGACACTGGATGAGAAGGTATATGTGGCTTTTAAAAAGTCTGTGCACCAGTATGTTTTAGAAATCCTTCAAACTGCAGATTCTTCTCATTGGGTGAAGTATAGTTCTGTTTTTATAGATGAATGTTTAGGAAGATAAGTTTTGGAAAATTTTATTAACAGTAAGTCAAAGGGTTCAAAGTGAATTTAAGACTATTTTTAGAAAAGTGTATAATGCAATAGCATATGATGTGTTACCATACAATAAATAAAGTGGTATACAATGAGGAGAATTTCAAGGAAATTTGAATAATTCTTGAGAGTTTTTTTAAATTTTAATGATTTGAAATGTTAATCTGCATACTAAAAGACTAGGATCAAATACCAAAAGAGGACCAATATTTCAAAATAGATGTAAAAGAGTCTTTTTAGCAATAGGCGTTTTCTCTATAGTTTGCTGAATACTTATCACCTCCTGGATTTCTAATTTCTAAATATTATAGCAATATTTATACCATACCCTATGCATTGGCAAATTTCATATCAGCTAAAAATAATAAAGCAGCTTAAAGAATTAGAAATATACATTATAATATGCAAAGAGATGAGAGACAAAGGAAGAAATCTAGCATTGTAGCCCTTGTCTACTTATATTTTTTGAACTGCTGTACATTTAAGAAACATTAAAGAAAGAATCCATGAAATGTGATTATGATAAATGGAAATGTATACTTTAACATAAACAATTGAAAATTGGTGATCATTTATGTAATATAATTAGTAACAAAAGAAAACAGTTTCGAAAATTTTTGCTTCTAGTTTTTAATATCTGTGTCAATGGATGCCTGATGCAGACATGGATCTTTATTAAATTGTATTAAGAGTATTTGAATAATTAGAATAATTTATTTAGTTTAATATATAGTCATACATGAAAGAATACAGTATATATAACTCAGTATCATGCTGAGTATATTTTATTTAGCCAAATAAAAACATCATAGTCCTTGATTTTCATCTATTTCTTTTTCTTTTTTAAGAGAGAGAATCTTGCTCTGTAACCCAAGCTGTAGCATCATCATAGCTCAAAGCGGCCTTGAACTCCTGGGCTCAAGCAATACTCTTGCCTTAGCCTCTCTAGTAGCTAGGATGACTGGCTAATTTATTTTATTTTTTGTAGAGACAAGGTCTCACTATGTTTCCCAGGTTAGTCTCAAACTTCTGGCCTCAAGTGATCCTCCCACCTCAGACTCCTAAAGCGCTGGGATTACAGGAAAGAGACACCATTTCTCAAAGATCCTTAATCTGTTTCTAAAACAAAATCAATACCACCATTATAACTATATTTGCCACTAAAACAAAATCAATACCACCATTATAACTACATTTGCCACAACAATTGCAAATAAAGATGTGAGTACAGAAAGATATATCAATAATTGAAACAAATATATTACAGAAATATAAATACATACCAAAGTTACATTCATGGGAAGTTTCAGTGCATGAATTGGCAATAGTGCTAAAAGTTAAAGAAAAGTTATAAATTATGAAGATAAAAGTCAATAACAGAGACGTGAACAACTAGACTTATGTCCATTATACTATTGCATCATCAATGAAGTCCTCCAACTTTGAGGTGAAAGAAAAGAGTTCCAGATAAAAATTTATCATCTTATTGGTAGTCAAGAGCAGCTCTAAAAAATATCTAAAGAGTAATTCAAACTCTTACTGGTTGTGGAAAGGAAGCCATAGACATAGATGAAGAATGAATGATTTTTAAAAGTTAATCAGGCCGGTCACGGTGCCTCACGCTTGCAATCCCAGCACTTTGGGAAGCCGAGGCGGGTGGATCACCTGAGGTCAGGAGTTCACGACCAGCCTGGCCAACATGGTGAAATCCCATCTCTACTCAAAATACAAAAAATTAGCTGGGTGTGGTGGCGGGCGCCTGTAATCCCAGCTATTTGGGAGGCTGAGGCACGAGAATCGCTTGAACCTGGGAAGTGGAGGTTGCAGTGAGCCGAGATGGCGCCATTGCATTCCAGCCTGGCAACAAGAGCAAAACTCTGTCTCAAAAAAAAAAACGGGGGGGGGTTTAATCAAAGATGCAAAGATGGATACTAAAAGGATATACATACGGTTGAAGTGGAAATTTAAAAATCATATTCACAATCTTTTGCAGTTAAATTGGCTTACAACTAAATGACTTATAATGGTATTCATGAACTTAATGTCTTAGAGAGAAGACAGTATTCAAAAATTAGTTCTGGTATTCAAAATGAATGTTTTTCCCAATACAGATTATCTAAGATTAAATGATTGATTTTGCTATACTTTCTAGAGGTTTCTTATCTGTGAAATTGAGACAAAATCATAACATCCACTTTACTGGGTAGTTATGAAGATTAAATGGTTTTATAAATGTAAAGCACCTAGAACAGGACTCATCATCCCCTCACCTATTACCATGATACAAGCTATAATTTTCTCCTGAGACCATTGCAAAACTGCCTGCCTGTTCTCCCTATTTCTTCCACTCTCCTCATGGCCTAGTCCCTCTAACCTAGCCTTATTTTCTTTTTCTTTTCTTTTCTTTTTTTTTTTTTTTAATTTTTCTTTGAGACAGAATCTCGCTCTGTCGCCCAGGCTGGAGTGCAGCGGTGCGATCTTGGCTGACTGCAAGCTCCGCCTCCCGGGTTCACGCCGTTCTCCTGCCTCAGCCTCCCGAGTAGCTGGGACTACAGGCGCCCGCCACCACGCTCGGCTAATTTTTTTTTTTTTTTTTTTTTTTTTTTAGTGGAGACGGAGTTTCAACGTGTTAGCCAGGAAGGTCTCGACCTCCTGACCTCGTGATCCGCCCGCCTAGGCCTCCCAAAGTGCTGGAATTATTACAGGCATGGGCCACTATGCCCGGCCCCTGGCCTCAGTTTCTGCCACTTTAGCCCCGACACACTCTGTTCCAGTCACATTGTGTTCTTCATCAACCTTTTCTCTTATTCTCTCATCTGGAAATGCTCTTGCTCAGATATACACACGACTTTCTCTCTCTTCCCATTTAGCTCTTAGGAGGGACCACTTTATTTGAGAGCCCTTCTAAAACCAAGAGAGTGCCATTCCTATTCCTTAATCTTTTCTAGCTTCTTAATCTAGTTTATTTTTCTTCTATAACATTTGTCACTATTTTGCAGACCATGTACTGACTTATCTTTTTTGTTTATTGTCTATCTTCTTTGTTAGATAGCTTCTGTTTGGCTTTCCAGAGAAACCTCCACTCTTCTGTAGCCTGATTTTTGCCCAGAACACTTACCTGTATTGACAGTATGAAGAAATTCTCTTCTTTTCTGGCACCTTGTTAGGTTTGACTAATGGAGCACCCCAGCAGCATAAAGGAGGAAGGAGAAGAGTGAAGTAAGGTTATGTATCTTACTTGGATCATTTTAATAACTGATTCACTTCAGGCTGGTTGTTTTCTTTTAGCGAAGATCATTTCTCTTCTTAAAAATGATTTCTTCTGCATCTGTGCTACTTAAACCATGATCCAAGGAACTTCAGCATTGGCATCGTCTGGGAGCTGAGTAGATAAATAGACTCTCAGGCCCCAACTCAGATTTACTGATTCAAAAGTCTACAGTTCAACATGAGCTCCACGTGATTCATAGGCATGGTAAAGTTTGAGAATCACTGCTTTTCTGGGTTCCAGTAGTTTCTTCATTTCATTGACAGGCATTTTCAAAGGCCAATTTGTTGTACTGTTCCTTGTGCTTTGCCTATACTTTGCCAAAAACTTTGCAAATAGCTTATTTTTAATCGTCTTTTTTGAAATTATCCCAATTGTCTAGCTATTTGTGAGAATCCTAGCACGATAGATCCATTAGACTATGTACTCCATGAGGACAGAGACTTTGTCTGTTTAGTTTACAGCTTTATTGGTAGGTCTTAAAGCAGTTTTTGGCCTATAATGAGACTCTCAATATGTTTTGATAAACTGAACAATGCCGGGCAGTAAATGTTAGTTTGTATTAGCATTATTATTATTATTTAATATTATTGTTGTGTTACTTCTAGCTTTGATGTTATCCTAAGACACAACGAATACTGATATAGTCAAAATCAGGATTACCAAAATTGATCATCTCTTCTTCCTTTTGCAGCAGTGTAATAGTTTTTGGAACAAATGGAGAGGTCTGTTTAAGAAAGTCACATCCTAAAAGTCAATTAGGAGTTGGACGGTATAAATAGGAGTGTTTTCCTGGCAGAGTAAACACTTAACCTGGAAGTAGTTAGAGAGCTGATTTTCTTAGAACCTATAGTTCACTTAAAGGATTTTGCATTTTGTTTTAAATAAAGGAATTCAGTGAGGAATTTCATGCGGAGAAGTGATATTTTATGCTTTTAAAATATGAGTATCACTGTTGATTGGAAGATTATTGCAGAGGAAGCAGGAATGAAATCAAGAAAACCAATGAAAGAGATCTTTCAGTGGTCAAAGCAAGAGAAGATAGAGAGACCTGCATTACATTGGTGAAAGATATAAAAAAGAGAGTTTGAATAAATGTGAATGTATATTTAACCGAATTTGGTGATGAGAAAGATTAGGAAGGTGAGGGCAAACTGAGAATGACTCTAAAATTTCTGACGCAGGCAACTGAATGGTAGATGTGTCATTTGCTGTAGTACAGAGAATTGTTAGAGTAATAGTTGTAGAGAAGAAGCTCGAGAGTTCTGTATTTGACATGTTAACACTGAAGTGGCTGCATACATTCAAGTGGAAATGGGAAAAATAAGAGTGTAATAAAATACCAGTTGGTGAGTTAAGTAATATTTAAATACCTGGGAATGGTAACATTTCTTAAGGAGAGACTATAATCAGGTTATATCCCTGAATAACTCTAATACTGAAAGATCAGCTACCAGTGACTACAGCAGGGTATAAACAGAAATAGGAGGGAAATAAGGAAAGTGTGAGGTTATAGAATCCAAGACAGAAAAGAGAAATAATCTACATTAGAGTTACCATACACCTTCTCTACCAATAATAGAATCCAAAAGAGAGTGGAATCATATCTTTAAAGGTTGAGAGAAAATAAATATAAACTTAGAATTCTATATCTGTAAAACTATGACTCAATATTAAGAGGAAAATAAGAACAGTTTTAGATAAAAGCTGAAAATGAGAGTTTATTATTAATAAATCCTCTCTATGCTTTATAAAATGTCAAAAGCTATGGTGAGCAAGCTTTTGGGCAAAACTAAATAAATGTGAAATGTAACGATAATAAAACAGTTATAATGACATTTTAAAGAGGTTGAAAAAATAAAGTGAGTGGAGTTAACTAGTAGACAACAATGCATATTAAATGGAACATGAAGGGCAAAAATAAGACATTCAAACATTCGTATATTGTTTTAGTGTAGGGTAAATATGTTGTTTATTTTCAGAGAATATTAAGATAAATATGTACGCTAAAAATGCAAAGGCAAACAGTAATAAAATAAGATTATAATATAACACTTTCAAACAGTTAAGACAAGGAGGGAAATAATAGCAATTAAATCAAAGAGAAAGCAAATAGGGGAAACATTATGAGTAGAACGTACAAGTTAAATTGCTTCAAATAAATTCATCAGAAATATTAATAATTGTCAAATGAGCTAATTCATCTTTTAAAATAGATTACGTTTGATTGTTTATATATACATTAGATTTATATGTTTCATACAAATATCACACACATATGGCTAGTATAAGTATAAATAGTATTTATGGAGGCAAGTCTAAAATTTAAGAATAAATAAATGTTAAAATGAAAATAAGGTTTTATCTCAGGAGAACTGCAAATGGCACCATGGGCAATACTTGAAGCCTCTGACATTTGAGCAATATAGAAGATTAAAGATAAATGAATGAATGAATTAACAAAATAAATGATGTTTAACATAAAATATCTAAAAGTCTTGGGTTCAACAAAGTGAATGTTCTTTAAATAATTGTTTCAGCTGAAGAAAAAAAAAATAGGAAATCTCCAGTGGCTAAAAGCAAAGAAGGTTTAGGAAGCCAATGCTGTGAGTTGTCGCTGAATTTGTGGCTGATTTTGATAATACAGAACCTTGATTCAGTTGCATGAGGAATAAGAGATTCAGTTGGGCATCGCAGTTTTAAAATCCATGCCTTTGGAATATAAAAAGCATGGATTTTAAAACTGGGATGCCCAACTGATTCTATGATGTTCAAAATGTGTCACCTCAATGAAAGAGAAAAGAAAGAATACAAGTACCTGCTTACCTGGGATAGGTATCAGATTCTATATAAACCAGGGAGAAGACATTCAGCTAAAATTTTAAATAAATGGCCCAAATCTAAATTTGGGCTAGTTTAAGAGCTTATCACCACTGGGAGCCACATACACCAAAGACATTTGTGCCTACTGCAAGCTTTTCATCAGACTCTTCCTGGGCATTCATAAGAAAGACTGAGAATATGGTGAGAAACCTGAGAATGCATCCATCCATCATTGTGCCAGCTTTGGGAAGGGGAACATCAGTCACTACAGAAATGGCAGAAAGGCTGTTATAGACTGCATGTTTGTGCCTCCACCTTCCCATATGATGTTATTAGGAGGTAGAGTCTTTGGGAGGCAATTAGGTCATGATGACAGAGACTTGATGATAAGATTAGTGCCCTTAAAGAAAGAGACTGTAAAGGGCTTGCTTCCTCTCTCTTCGCTGTGAGAGAATAAAAGGTAGACACCTACAAACCAGGAAGAATGCTCTTACCAAACACCAGACCTGCTGGCACTTTGATCTTGGACTTCCCAGCCTCCAGAACTGTGAGAAATAAATGCTTGTTGCTTAAGCCACCCAATCTATAGTATTCTGTTATAGCAGCTTAAACTGATTAAGACAAAGACCCACCCAGGTTCTTTTCTCCCATCTCCCCTATGGTGCAAAAGCTTTAAGACTCTGAGAGGGGAGCAGATACTTTGTCACTCCAAGCAACAGGGGAAGATTCTTTACAATTGGATGAAAGAAATAGAATAAATATCCCTCTATCCCAAAGAAAGAAGCAAGAAAACACCCTGGCCCAGATATTTAGAGAGCCTCTGCCACTGAGAAAGGGGCAGGATCACTGAGAAGACCCTTAATCTGGGGACAGATCATCTACCCAATACTAAGCCTGAACTAGAACAACAGAAGACACCCCTACCCTCCGTCACGAGGCTAACAAGTGTAGAGTAAATAAATAAAAGCAATCTACTGCTGGGAGAGAGAGGCAAGTACATAGATAAAGACTCTCTGAGTGCAGGTAGAAAGAAAAAACTTTAAGTTGAAGATAGAATCATAAATTGAGGAAAGTCTTCTGATAAAGCATTCATCACGTTAAGCCAAGGTAATTCTAGAACTGAGACAATGGTGCACTGACAATAACCACAGCAATAGGAAAATCCAAACCTAGTTTAAGTTATAACTATATTGATTGAATCTCTCACACTGGAAGCATAGCAAAAATAAATAAATAAATAAATAAACATAAGTAAATAAAGGCATGTCTACTTCTAGGCATAAAATAAATGATTTATTTTTTATTATAATAAGAATGATAATATAGAATACTATATATTAGTATACATATATACTTATATACTGTAATATTTACTATTTATCTCAGTTACTACAGTTCTACTAAAGATAACAGACTTTCAAACAAAAATTACATGATACATACACATACACACAAAAGGAAAAACAGTACACTATAAAGACAAAATTATTAACAGAACCAAATTTAGATATAAATCAGAAACTTTAAAATTACAATAATAATATCAAAGTTTCCATCATATGAAATTAGAAGAAGGAGCAAATTAAGTCTAAGTAAAGTGGAAGAAAGAATATAATAAACATAATAGTAGAAATCAATGAAATTGAGAACAGAAAACAATGCAGGAAAACCGATAACACCAAAAGTTGGTTCTTTTGTAAAGATTAGCTAAATTAACAATCTTTGGCCCAACTGACCAACTTCAAGTTCACTAATCAAGAAAAGAGAAAAGACTCAAATTAGAAATATCAGAAATTAAAGAAGTAACATCAGGACAAATCTTACAAGCACCAGAAAGATAGTAAAGAAATACTAAGAACAATTATATGCCCATAAATTGAACAAGTTGGATTAACAGATGAACAGATTCCTTACAAAGCTCAAATGGTGAAAACTCAGCCAAAACAACGAGATAACTAGAATTGCTCTATAGCTATTAAAGAAATCTATTTTGCTATGAAAAACTTTCCAACAAACAAAACTCCAGGCCTAGATGGCTTTACTGGTAGATTCTACCAAGTATTTAAAGAAGAAATAACATCAATAATATCAAGCTTTTCCAGAATGTAAAACAAAAAAGAATATTTTCCATTTTTTTTCTTCACAGCAGAATTATCTTGGTGTGAAAAAAGACACAGTAAGTCTCAACAATAAACCAGATGCAATCCAGCTCTATGTAAATATAAATATATATAAAGCATAACACATTATGACCAGTTGGAGTTTATTCCTTAGATACAAAGATGGTTCAACATACAAAATCAGTTCATGTAGCCAGGTACAACAGTGCCTATAGTCTCAGCTAATTAGGAGGCTGAAATGGGAGGGTCAATTGAGCCCAGGAGTCCAGCCTGGGCAACATAACACGACCCTGTCTCTGAAAAAAATTTTAAAAATTGGTCAATGCATAACATTCATATATGAAAAACCAAAAACCATGCTCCCTGGAGAAAGACTGAAAGCTGTTCCTCTCAGATCAGAAACAAGTAAAGGATACCTCTTTTTACCACTTTTATTCAACATAGTACTAGAAGACCTAGCCAGAGTAATTAGGCAAGAAAAAGGAATAAAAGGCATCCAAATTGGAAAGGAACAAGTAAAATTATCTCTATTTGCAGATGATATGATCTTTTATGTAGAAAACCCTAAATATTTCACACACAAACATCTGTTAGAACTAATAAAGTTGACAAGGTAGCAGAATACAAAGTCAACACGCAAAAATTGGTTGCATTTCCATAAACTATTAATGAACAATTCAGAAAAACAATTAAGAAAACAACTACATATATAACAGCATCAAAGAGAATAAATACTTAAGAATTAACCAAGGAGATAAAGGTCTTGTGTACTATAAACAACAATAACAAAAAGAATTGCTGCAGGAAATTAAAGAAAACATAAATAAGTGGAAAAACACCCAGTGTTCAAGTATTGGAAAACTTGAAATTGTTAAGATGTAAATACTACCTAAAGCAATGTATAGAATTACTGCAATCCCCATCAAAATCCCAATGACATATTTTTTCACAAATAGAAAAACCCATCCTAAAATTCGGATGGAATCTCAAGGGACTCACTAATCAAAACAGTTCTGAGAAAGAACAAAACTGGAGGCATCACATTTCCAGAATTAAAAACTTGCTACAAAGTTACAGTAATCAAAACCATGGTTCTGGCATAAAGACAGACATATAGAACAGTGGAATAGCACAGAGAGTCCAGATATAAACCTTCACACATATGATCAGATTATTTTTGACAAAAATACCAAAACCATTCAATGGGGGAAAAGACAGTCTGTTCAACAATTGATGCTGGGTAAACTGGATGTCCACAAAACAAATGAAATTAGACACTTATCTAACACCATCTAAAAAATAACTCAAAATAAATTTGTGCCCTAAGTGCACGACCCAAAACTATAAAATTGTTGGAAGGAAATATAGGGCAAAAGCTTCACAGCATTGAATTTGGGAATGATTTCTTGGAAATGACATCAAAGCACAGGTCACAACAACTAAAAAGACAAATTACTCTTCAGGAAAATTTAAAAATTGTGTGCATCAAAAGACAGTATGAACAGAGTAAAAAATCAAACCACAGAATTGGGGAAAATATTTGGAAATCATGTATTTGACAAACTATTATTATCTAGAATATATAGAACTCCTAAAATTCAACAACTCAAACCAAACAACTTGATTGAAAATGGGCAAAGGACTTGAATGGACATTTCTCCAAATAAGATATACAAATGGCCAATAAGTATATTAAAAAATGCTCAACATCACTGATCACTAGGGAAATACAAATCAAAACTATAATGATAGCCCCTCACACCCATTAGGATGGTTAGTATTAGAAAAACAAAATGACAACAAGAACAATAAAAAAAAAAAAACAGGAAACAAGTCTTGTCTATGATGCAGAGAAATTGGATCCCTTGTGCACCACTGGTGCAAGTGTAAAATGGCACAGCCACTGTGAAAAATAGTACAGCTTTTCCTGAAAAACTTTAAAATAAAATGAATAAGACCTAGTATTTGATAGCACAACAGGGTGACTATAGTCAATAGTAATTTAATTGCACATTTTAAAATAACTAGAAGAGTGTAATAGCACAAAGGATATATGATTGAGGGGATGAATACCCTATTTTCCATAATGTGATTATTGCTTATTACATGCCTGTATCAAAGTATCAAATATATCACATAAATACCTACACCTACTATGTACCCACAAAAAAAAAAATTTAAGAAAATAAAAAAATTAAATACAATTGCCATATGATCCAACAATTCCACCTGTGAGTGGAACCTGAAAGAATTAACAGCAGGGTCTTGAGACATTTGTATGACCATGACCATAGAAGCATTATTCACAGAACTAAAATGTGGATGTAATCCGACTGTCCACTGATGGAAGAATGAAGAAGCAAAATGTGGTATATACATATAGTGGAATATTATTCAGCCTTAAAAAGTAAAGAAATTCTGACATAATGCTACAACGTGGATAAACCTGGAGGACATTAGGTTAAGCGAAATAAGACAGTCACAAGGAAAAAAAATACTATATGATTCCTCTTATACGGGGGTATTTAGAGCAGTCAAAATTACAGAAACAGAAAGGTGAATGGTGGTTGCTAGGGTCTGAGGCAAGGCAGGATTAGGGGAGAAGGTAGGGAGTTATTGTTTAATAGACTAGAATTTCAATTTTGCAAGATGAAGTTTCGCAGATGGATGGTGGTAATCATTGTGCAACAATGTGAATGTACTTAATTCTACTGAATAGTACACTTAAAATGGTTAGTCAATTTCATCTTGTGCATATGGTACCACGATAAAAAAAAAATGGGGAAAAAAACAATCAATGCAATTCACCTATCAACAACTTGAAGGAAAAAAAATATATATGATCATCTCAAATATGGAACAAATATTTGACAAAATTCAACATAAATTTCCGATAAACACTCTCAGCAAACTGGGAATAGAAGGAGCTTCCCAGACTTGGTTAAAGGGTAGCTACCAATAATCCTATAGCTAACACCATTTGTAATAGTGAAAATTGAACGTTTTCTCCCTAAGATTGTGAAAAATGCAAGGATGTCTGCTATTGCCATTCGTATTCAACTTTATAGTGGAGGCCACGGGCAGTGCAACTCTCTTGGATAACAATCAAAAGAATAATATATTATTAAAAATTAATAGAGAAAAATAATTATTAATAAAAATTACCAATCTCAAAAACAGAATGAGAAGAGTTTATCTCTAGATGGGAGTGGAGACAGTGGTGGGCAGGAGGCAGAAGATTATGAATAAATGTGTTGTTTGTTCTTTTTTTGTTTTAAAATGAAAAGACACTAAAGCTTGTTTTCATACTGGGGGTAAAAATCTAGTACAAAAAAAGGAGTCAATGTAATGAGAAAAGAGAACCGAAGTAAAATTCCTCGAGCTGGTGAGAGGAAATGCAATCCAGGGTATGGAGAGGGATAATATTTGACAGTGAGAAAGGCTCTTCCTCAGAGTCTACTTACCCATTAGGCTCAGTAGGAACAGTTTTAAGGCCTCCAGATGCTTTTAGGGCCCATGAAAATATTTTCATCAATTTTAAAATCAGAAGTCATAATGTCGTGCTCTTCTCTGGAATCCCAGCAACACTAGTATGTCAGTAGAAACAGGTTAGTTGGTAGATTTAGTGGTGGGAATAGGAGAGTGTTCCCATCGAAGTACTTTTATACTCTCTATAAAATATAGGCTGATCTTGGTGTACTAATGGCTTAGTACCTTGGCAGAAACTGAAATAATTAGAAAATTTAAAAATATACACAGAATATCTGAGAATAGAGTAGTGAGCATGAAAGAGAAACATAGAATGCTAAGTTGAGTTAGCTGTTCATTTGAGATCAGAGATCAAATATAGATACAGCAATATCTTTCTGCTGGGCTGTGTGATTTACTCCATAAAAAATAAGTTTCGTTTACATAGTATCTGAGTTGTGCTAGTCAATTGCTACCCAAGGAAAGAAGAGAAAAGAACAAAAGTAAATCTCTCACTCTCTCTCCTTGGCCTTAGTATCTCTTTTTCTCTCATACATAAATATATCCTAAATGAAAGCAATTTTTACTTTAAGCTTTAGGATTGTTTGAAACTTTTATAATGAGTATTTCTCAAATGAAGAAAATGCAGCTCTATAGTTGGTTTACAGAATTATAAAGCGTGTGGGTTTGATAAGATATAGACAGGACAAAAATCCTAACTACTCTACTTACCAGCTGTGCAACTTTAGACTTAGAGATACTTAACCTCTAAGACTCTTTAGTTTTCTTTTCAGCAGAAAGAAAAAAATAATAACATCTAATGTATAATAATTTTAATAAATATTTGTTTAAATGACGTACAAGGAAAAATTTAGTGCATATATAGTATATATACACTAAGTATATATTTAGTGTATATATACTATATATGCATTAAATTATTCTATATACACACATATATAGTGTATATATATTTAATCTAATATATGAATTAATATACAAAATTATTCTATATATTTTATATTTTATGTATAGATATATAATATATAAAAATAAAATATAAATATAAAAGTATATGTATTTATATGGTTCCTGAATATAACTGTTGCCATTATTAATTGATAGAAAAACTCTTGTCAACAAAAGTAATTAACAAAAATTAAGCCAAAATCAAATCTTTTTTTTTCTCAAGAGGCCAGGAAAGGTACAGAAATAAATCTTTAAAAATGTTTTATGTGGTCCTAAAAGTAACCATGAAGAAAGACATACAGCTCTTTTTTAAAATGCACCAATAAAATTATGTTCTTAGAAAACTATACACTTATTCTTTCATTCGATTGTTCATTTATTTAACACAAAAGTATTTATCTAACACATGCTCTATGTTCAACATTTAACTAAACACTGGGATAAAGTGACAAATCATGTAGGCTTCTGAAGCTCTTCATGTCCTTCTGCCATTTTTTGACTTTCTATTGAGTTTAACTCTACATGACTCTTAAAAGTTTCAGATGCAAAGAACAAGTTATCAACCCATCTTCAGTTCTCAACTCTGCCCTTCCTTTAAGATACTATCTTGCTTATTTTAAGAACAGGTAACTGCTAACTGACATTGACTTTTCTGCATGACTTATTTTCCTCTGTTATAGAATATGACATTTGCCTGATATTTCTTCATAATTAAGCCCTGACTTCTGAATTTCTGTGCCCCACCCCACCCAGGGTGGGTATATGACAAATATATTCTTTAACCAAGTTTATCAGAGATAGCAACATATCAGAGCTATCTCAGCCTAGCTGTCTATAGAAATGCCTGCACTAAGTTATGATTCAGTGTTACGAACTGGGTTGCTATCAAAGGCTGATATAAGAAATGGCCATTTAAAAAATGTTACTCTATTTTCTGTAAAATGTGAGTTGAAGACTTTATCCATTATTGTTACTCAACAGCCACACCATAAATTTCCTCTAGAATTTAGGGACAGGAAAGTATTTGTCTCACTAGATAAACTTTTATGTTTTCTGTAATCTGACAAAAGTAGTATATAGCACACTAGTTAAGATGATGGCTTTGGAGTCAGATAGATTTGGGTTTGAGGCCTAGTCCTAACTTTTTCTGACTAGGGAAATCATGTAGTTCTTTTAAGTCTTGCTTTTTCATTTGTGAAAAGGAGACCCTGTTTTCATTTATGTTGTTTTTTGGTGGTAGGGGGAATTCAATGAGACTAGACATGAAATACATTTTATAATATCTTGTATACAGTGAATTCAATTTATATTATCTTTTATGTTTATTATCAGTATATAACTCCATACATTTTTCCTCCTGCCCTAATTTTCACATCTAAGTTTTCTGCTGAATTACACTTATAATCTTGCCCAAAATTTTGGGTACAATAATTTTTTTTCATTTCTTCTTCTAAATCTTTTAAATGATTTCTTATTTATGTACATCTTTCTAAATATATTCAGTATTAAAGATGACAAGTATTTTTTATGTTTATGGGTATAAAAATATCTAAAGAATAGAAAATCCTCAAAGATATCCTATTTTGTATAAAAATTAAGATGTAATTTTACATGTCATTTCAAACAAATGAAAACAATTATATTTAATAATACATGACATATAAATAACTAAAAAATGTTAGATTTCTGTTTTGAATCTTATGTGTATGTATGTGTGTGCATGTGTGTTATGTATATATATGCATATACGTGTATATATATATAATTTTAAGCTCTCCCCCAAATATAGAATAAGTCTTAGCTGAATACCTAAAAATCTCAAAATAAATTTTTTTTTCTAAAAGAACAATATAAAAAAGGGTCAATGCCACATAGGTTTAAAAATCTGCAGTTTACCAGCCAAATTTTCTAAAAGCAAATATTAAAATGTAAAACAGACACTAAAAAAAGATTTACAATAAGTAAGGCAAGTGTATACGTATAATAGTTACTACAAAATATTTTTTAAAAATAAATAAAAGGGATTATTTCCAACCAATAAAAAATGGGACTCTTCATATGAAAAGGGTACAAATAATGATAAACAGACAACTTACATAAGAAATAAAGCAAATAGGCAAAATATAAACAATGTCAACTTTGACAGCAGTAAAATATGCAAATCACTAGAAATTTTTAGAACACTAAATTGGCAAAGTTTTAAAAATTATTGCACCTGTTATGTATACTGAAATAGTTATTTTCACATACTGTTGCTAAGGGTTTAAATTACTAAAATTTGTCTGAAAAGAAATGTAGTACCAAGTATCAAAAACTTCACAAGTATTTCTATCTTTAATCCAGTAGCTCCTAATTGGCTTTTAATTCAATAATTAATTCCACATTTAAGATTTCACTCTAAGAATATTATCAGAATTTGACGTGAAAATACATTAATGTGAAATTATGAGCAATGTAAATTTAGAGACAATCAAATTATCTAATGATAAATGCAAAAATGGTAAAATATAGCATGTATGTTCATCAGTTTTCATATTATTTGGTCATTCAAATTATAGATATTTAAAAAGTTGATAATATGAAAAAATATTCATGACATATTAAATAAGAAATAGAATAAAACATTAAAATTTATACTAAGACACCAGTTACATATATAAATATGTAGCATATTTACACTTCATTGTAATATGTACACATAATAATATACACATTTTTAATTATATATAATTATTTAATATATATTTTAAATTATATATTAAAAGTACATAAATATATACAAATATATAGCTGATATATATATACCCATATGTATATATCAGAGGATTTCTGATAAAACTCATTCAGAACTGATAATCAAGTAATCAAGAATGTTAATTCAAATGACAACTCAAAAAAAAAAATGATAGGGATTCTGCTTCTTGCCAAGATGGCCAGTTAGCACAGGATGATGGTTCTCTTCCCAGATCACCTGGAGACAACCTGTAAAAGAGTAAGGGGACTGGGCGCGGTGGCTTACGCCTGCAACCCCAGCAGTTTGGGAGGCCGACGCGGGTGGATCACGAGGTCAAGAGTTCAAGGTCCCTCAGCCAACATGGCGAAGTCCAGTCCCTACTAAAAGTACAAAAATTAGCCGAGCATGGTGGCATGCGCCCGTAATCCCAGCTACTGGGGAGGCTGAGGCAGGAGAATCTCTTGAACCCAGGAGGTTGCAGTGAGCCGAGATTCCATCTCAAAAAAAAAAAAAAAAGTTTAAGGGAAAAGTGCACTTTATAGTTATTAAAAATATAAGGTAAATCTGGGGAAACCAAAGTTATCATGAATTGTGTGACACTGTTTGTGATGGTAGCCTGGTGTGGGAGCAGCCAGAGTTGGCTTTTCTCATTTGTACTGTAAAAATAATTCATACACAGAAGAATGAATAAAGCCAACAGCTTAAATTAGTGAAAAGAGAATATCAAATAAACACCACCCAGGTCAAAAAATAGAAGTCCTGCAGTATGCTAGAAGCCTGAACATACCTTTTTCCAATCAAAGGTTTTCTCTTCTCCTCATTTCACCCATACAATCTAACCACCATTGTTTAACTTTCAGTTATCAACCTTTGCTATTCTGAATAGTATTATGAACTCTATGCCCCCAAAACACTAAATTTTTTATTTAAATTTTGAATATATTGTTAAATAATGAGTTTGCTCTGGTCCTTTTTATGCTTAGAAATTGCTTTCCATTGACTGGGCACGGTGGCTCACGCCTGTAATCCCAGCACTTTGGGAGGCTGAGGCAGGTGAATCACCTGAGCTCTGGAGTTGAAGACCAGCTGACCAACATGGTGAAACCTTATCTCTACTAAAAATACAAAAAATTAGCTGACCGTGGTGGCACATGCCTGTAATCCCATCTACTTGGGAGGCTGAGGTAAGAGAATCGCTTGAACCCAGCAGGTGGAGGTTGCAGTGAGTAGAGAACCTGACATTGCATTCCAGCCTGGGCAAAAAGAGCAAAACTCCCTCTCGAAAAATATTTTAAAAAAATAAAAAAAGAAAGAAAGAGAAAGAAAAGGGAAGAAATTGTTTTCAGTTATACACCCTCAAAAATTTTACTGCTTCAGGTTTTTTATTCACTCCTATAATCATTCATTCATTTTTAATGGACTTATATAACTATGGTTAAATGCAATAAAATAAATCACTTTTAAATGTACATACTCATGCAATTACCTCCAAAATCAAGATGTGAGAACATTTCCATCACCTTGTAAAAGTTTCTTTATGCGCTTTTCAGTCAATTTCCTCCCTACTCTAATTCGTGGACCAAAGAAACCACTAATTTTCTTTCTGTCACAATATAGAGTATTTGATGTTTTAGAGTTTTATATAGATGGAATTATACCATGTCGACTTTTTTTGTATCTGACTTCTTTTTTTTTTTTTTTTTTTTTTTATGAGACTGAGTCTTGCTCTGTTGCCCAGGCTGGAGTGCAGTGATGCGATCTCGGCTCACTGCAAGCTCCGCCTCCCGGATTCACGCCATTCTCCTGCCTCAGTCTCCTAAGTAGCTGGGGCTACAGGCGCCCGCCACCAAGTCCGGCTACATTTTTGTATTTTTAGTAGAGACCAGGTTTCACCGTGTTAGCCAGGATGGTCTTTGATCTCCTGACCTCGTGATCCACCAGTCTCGGCCTCCCAAAGTGCTGGAATTACAGGCGTGAGCCACCGCGCCCGGCCGTATCTGTCATTTTTATCTAAGTATATTTATGAGATGCATACATGTTTTTGCCAGCATCAGTAACTTGTTACTTTTTATTGTATTGATACATTGTATAGGTATATCAAAATTTTTAATCCATTTCACTGTTGATGAACATTTATGATATTTGCAGTTTTCAGTTATTATAAATAATTCTGCTATGAACATTTATGTTCCCTCTTTATCCTTAACAACATATTTTGTTTTGAAGTCAGCTTTGTGATGTCAACATAACCAATCTATCTTTTCATATGCTTGATATTTTCATAGTATATATTGTTACATCATTTTCCTTTGAATATATTTCCTTCTTTATATATGAAATTAATTTATCATAGACTACAAATATTTGGTTTGTGTTCTTAGCCAGTCTGATAATCTGTCTTTTAATTGGTGGGTTAAGACTGTTTACATTTAATGTCATCATTGACATGGTTAAGTTTAAATCTACTATTTTGACACTTGTTTTCTATTTGTTCCATATGTTCTCTAATCCTCTCTGTCTTTTTTTCTTTTTTTCCTCCTTTTGGATAGAATATTTTTCAACATCCCATTTTATCTCTACTATTGGCTATTTGGCCAAGACTCCTTTTATTATTCTATTAAGGTTTTCTTGAGGGCTTGTAATATGTATCTTTAGCTTAGCCAAACCTACCTTCAAATAATATCATAGCATTTCACATGTAATATAATATATTTTACTTCTACATATGTTAGACCACAATATTATTCATGTTTTTGCTTTAGTCAATTAGATTTTATAGAAATTTTAAAATGCAAAAAGTTTTCCTTCATTCCTGTATGTACATCCAAGTTTCCTTCTGTTATTATGAAGAACTCTTTTGACATTTCTTGTAGTGAGGGCATATTGCAGTAAATTCTCACATAGTGTTTTGCTGAAAAAAAAATTTAATTCACTCTTGTTTTTTTTTTGTTTTTTTTTGTTTGTTTGTTTGTTTTTGAGACGGAGTCTCGCTCTGTCTCCTAGGCTGGAGTGCAGTGGCGCGATCTCGGCTCACTGCAAGCTCCGCCTCCCGGGTTCACGCCATTCTCCTGCCTCAGCCTCCGGAGTGACTGGGACTACAGGCGCCTGCCACCACGCCCGGCTAATTTTTTTTGTATTTTTAGTAGAGACAGGGTTTCACCGTGTTAGCCAGGATGGTCTTGATCTCCTGACCTCGTGATCCTCCTGCCTCGGCCTCCCAAAGTGCTGGGATTACAGGCATGAGCCACCGCACCCGGCCTCACTCTTGTTTTTGAAATACATTTTCTCTAGTAAAAATTCTAAGTATTTCTCCACCTTTTAGCACTTTAAATATGTTATTCCTTTGTTTCTTGATTTGCATAGTTTCTGAAGAGAAATCTACAGTCATTCTCATTTTTGGTCTTTTGCGTGTAGTGTACCTTTTCTCGTCTAGTTGCTATAAGTAATTTTCTTTATTACTAGTAGTCATCCATTTGATTATGATCTATTCTGACATGGATTTTGTGAGTGTGGATTCACGGGTATATTTTGTTCTCATCTTTTTTCCAGATCTAACTTTGTCAAATATTTTTTTCCTTTCCCACAATTTTTCCTCTGTTCTAGAATTTCAGTTACATGTCTATCACTTTTTGTTTCTTCACTGATTACTCAGATTCCAATCAGTCTTTGTTTTTTTCTTTTCATTTTGTATTGATTGTATTACTATATCTTCAAGTAAGTATCTTCTTCTGTAGCATCTAATCTGCTCCCAATTATATCCAAAAACATTGATATCTTTTCTGTGCTGTGTCTCCTAACCCATGAAAATTATGTCTCCTCATTTATTTAGGTATTTTATTTCTGTCCTCAGCATTTTATAATTTTCAGCATACAAATCCTCTAGATGTTGACTGTATACTTACCTAAAGTTATACTTTTGAGGGGAGCTATTGCAAATTGTGTTTTATTATTTATTTATACATTTTATTTATTTATTTATTTATTTATTTATTTATTTATTTATCTATTTATTTATGTATTTTGAGGCAGAGTCTCATTCTGTCTCCCAAGCTGGAATACAGTGGCGTGATCTCAGCTTGCTGCATCCTCCACCTTCCAGGTTCAAGTGATTCTTCTGCCTCAGTCACCAGAGTAGCTGAGATTACAGGCATGTGCCACCATGCCCAGCTAATTTTTGTATTTGTAGTAGAGACAGGTTTCATCATGTTGGCCAGGCTAGTCTCAAACTCTCCTGATTTGGCCTCCTGAAGTGCTGGGATTACAAATGTGAGCCACCACGCCCAGCCTAAACATTTGTTTTCTATTGCCCATTGCTAGAAAGAAGAATTATAACATGCAGATTTTTCATGGCACCCACACATTGTCAGGTGTATACCCCAAAGAAAATAACTTATTCTACCAAAAAGACACAGAGACACAGGCACTCTCATGTTCATTGCAGCACTATTCACAATAGCAAAGTCATGTAATCAACCTGGGCGACCATCCATGGGGAAGTGGATAAAGAATATGTGGTACAGAATCAATTTATTCCTGTGGATTTCAGCTATTTGTGTGGTACATATACACAAATACATATACACCAATACTACACATCCATAAAAAAGAATGAAATTTGGTCCTTTGCAGCAATAAGGATGCAGCTGGAAGCCAAGTCATTATCCTCAGTGAATTAATTCAGGAATTGAAAACCAAATACTGCATGTTCTCACTTACAAGTGTGAATTAAATGTTGGGTACACATGGACACAATGATGGGAACAATTGGCACTGGGAACTATTACAGAAGGAAGGGAGACAGCAGGTTTAAGAGTTGAGAAACTACGTATTGGGTACTAAGCTCAGTGCCTAGGTGATGGGGTCAATCACACTCCAGACCTCAGCATTATACAATATACCAGTTTAACAAACCTGCACGTGTGCCCCTAAATCTAACATAAAAGCTGGAAAAAGAAGAATTATACTTGATTTCATGCATTTATTCTGTATCTTGTGACATTAAAAACTCACTTATTAGTAGTGGGAGTTTTGTTTTGCAATCTCCTTGGAATTCTATAAATGTACAATCTTCTTGTTTGTGAATAGGGAGACTTTTATTTATTTTTTTCCAATACATATGCTATTTCTTTCTTTCTTTTTCCTTATTGCACTGGCTGGACAGGAGTAGAGATAATGGATGTCCTTGTCTTCTTCTGTAAGCAAACTAGCACTAAGTGATCTGGGGGAAAAGAGTTGAGTGTTTCACCATTAGGTATTGTGTTAGCTTTAAGGTGTTTTGTACATGCCCTTTACGATGCTTAGAAAGTATCTTTCCAGTCTAGGTTTTCAAAGATTGTAATTATGAGGGGATGTTGGAATTTGTCAAATGAATTTTCTTTATCAATTAATATGATCATGTTTTCTCAAGATAGTGAGTTATCCTGATTGATTTTCAAAAACTGAATTGTCCTTACATTCATGGGATAAAACCCATTGAGCATAGTGTGATTTCTCCAGAGAGAATTTGTTATATTCTGCACAGTTTTTCAGAATGCCATAAGTATGGCATTGTTTCCTGTTAATTTCTCAGTTGGGAATTTTCTGGGTCCGAAAATGTAGGATGTAGATAATATAATGTTGAATCTCAAACCTGTGTGTGAGTTGAAATCTGGCTTGTGGTTAACATTTCTCAAGACAATTTTTTTTTTTTACACAGACCTCAAGGAAAGATAGAAAATTTTTTTGTCTTCTTTGTTGGTGGGTTCGATTTTGCTGTTCGACCCTTTTACTGAGGTTGAAATGTATCAAAATTCCACTTTATACAGGTAAGTTAACTCCAAATGTCACTTTACTTAAAACCAAAGACTTGTGTCCTATTCTGCCTAGTTCATAAAATGAAAACCTCTTGCTTTAGAGGTTACAAAATGCTCTCAAGAGTTTTGCCACTCCGGAATGAATTTATTCCTCTGGATTTCGACTGTTCAATTATTATGTGGTACATATACACAAAGTCAGGTCTGTGTGTGTGCGCACGCGCACTTTGTTTTGTTTTCTTTTGTTGTTCCATAATTTATTGAGCCCTTAGGTATTTTATGGCTTTATTTTATTTTATTTGTTTGGGGGAGCTTTTCAGAATATTTAATGAAATATATGACAAAAATGGGAGTCTCTATTACTTTCATATTCATTTTAAAAACAATAACATTGATTTATTTTCCATTTATCTTAAGGTTTCATAAATTGCTGTATTATTACCATCTTGCCTGCAGTTTTTCTTTTTTTTTTTGTTTTAGTAAAGAGTCAATGGAAATTTGTAGATATGTGTGGAAAAAACAGGTTCCCGTAGCAGTACTAGGATAAAATGTCAATTATTTGAGATTATGGCTTACCAAAGTACAGGCAAAACAAGGTTGCATCCAGTGTAGTGGCTCTTGTCTTAGAGTGCTAGTTATTAAAAGGAACAAAACAAAACAAAAACACACAAAAATGGAAAACAAAGCAAAGCAAAAGTTCCCACCAAAATAATATGGTGAAGAGTTTATGAGAAACCACCAGAGATTCCTGAAACCCTGTGATGTTTCTTTTGTGTCCAGAAATGCCCACTGGAGCCTGGCAACTCTCATGAGTCTGACCATTCTCTACATCTTCATTTTTCAAATATACACTTGTTTTCTATTTCATGTCATTTCCTCAGGGTTCTGCTGTGTCTTAATGAGTTTTAATAAGATGGAAAAATACATGCTATTGTGTTTGGGTAGCAAATGGTTTACCCTGGAAATATAATGTCTTAAATTAATTAAAATGCATGTCTCCACAAAGTCCTGAAGGAACAACGTTAATGGTGGAAATTTCATACATTGTGTCAGCCTCATGGAGATCTATTTTTCATTGTGAGGGAATTTAGCATCCTTCAAATTTTGCTAGCACAGAATGGAAGATAAAGGCATGTTTCTACTCTGTAGCCTGAGTACCCAGTTGATTTATAAGATAATATTTTTCTAAAAGTGGAGAAAATTTATCATACACAATGGAATTTAATTGTTTTTAATTTGGGAACATGCTGAAGATAATATAGACTACATGAGAGTGAAAATAACAATTAAAAATAAAGCTCAGTGCAGGGAGAGGTTTTTGTTAAAACTTCATTTAATATTTATATTTTCTTAAAACTGTGTTATACATTAAGTCCTTAATTTTGAAAATATATTTTTATTTATTTTTGTATTTTTTAATTATTGATTAAAATGTTTTTGAATAATTCATACATTTGCATGGTTCAAATTCAAGACTATATGAGAGACAGAGTTAAGAGTTAACATATTCTGCAATCAGATATTCTAACCACGAGAATAACAGTGTTTATCCAGTACTTTAGAGGGTACATTAAGTTAAAAACAAAAAGTCTTCTTTAATACAGAAATATTCAGAATAACAGAAGCAAAATTAATAAAAATCTCTGCATTAAATTTTTAGCACTGAATAATGTTGGACTGAGTAGCTAAAAATTTTTTGTATTTAGGATTAAATTGTTCTACAATTACATAGATATTCAACTTTCACTTGCACAAGGATACTTTGGGAAGAAATAGTAAGTTATTACTAGAAACTGAACTGCTCACAAAGAGAAAACTGTCCAAGAGAGAAATACACCTGGGCTGTTCCAGAAGAAACATTTCTCCTGTTCTCTTATGGCTAAGGATTTTTGCCAGTTCTTCCTCATTGAGGAGGAATTAGAAATTTTAATCTACGTATCGTCAAACAACATACACACCCATCATCTCACCAACCCACCCCGCCCCCACACGCATACATATTTGAAGTTGAGAAAAAAAATACCTGGACATGTGGTTCTACCTGACTACTGCAAGTTCAAAACAGGCTTTTCAGTTAAGGGGCATCCTTTCCAGAAGGTTCTCCATTAAAACTAATTTCTTACAGTATATAGCATGTTACTAAGCATAAGCTGTTACATTATCTGCAGCATGACATTGATGCTTGTACAATTTACTATAATATAAAGAATTCATTGACAGTTTATATATCCATATAAGCAGTATCATAGAGAAGATAATAGAATCTTGAAACATTAGAGCAGGAAGAAACCTTAGAGATAATTGCAAAAACTGCTAAACTCAAGTAACACTTACTATGTGACAAACATTGTTCTATGTTCTTTAATTATATTAATTTAATTGATCTCAACAACAAAACAACCGGCAGATATTGTTATTTCCATTGTATAGAGATTAAAATTGAGGCACAGAAAGTTTAAGTGACTTGCCCTAGGTTACACAGCGTAATGATTTTTGAGTTGGGGTTTGAAACTGGCTCCAGAATCTGTGTTCTTAACCACAATAAGTCCGAGGATCATTCCCAAGCAAATAAAGGTAGAAAGTATCACAATAAAGGTAAAAATACTGGATTGCAATCACATACAAAATTTTTGACTATTGGAAGGAATTTGCCATCCATAGTCTTAGCTTTTGGTTATTGCAATGTGACTGCACTTAAGATAAATAGATTTGACTGTCCCTCTTGATTAGTCTAAGCAATTATATACTTTATCTAAAAAAAAAAACTGTAAAAGTCATTTAACTCAATATAGAATAATGGGATTCATTTTTTTAAGGAAAGATAAAGGCTTGAGCCTGCCACTCTTGAACCTCAATGAATATTTAAAACTTAAAACTATTTTCACTTAATACAAAATGATTTTATTAGAAATAATTGAAGTAATTACTCCCAAATTAATCTACGCTTCCTACTGCTTCATATTTCTAACTTTTTTCTTTTGAGCTTTTATGTTTCAAGTGTAAAGTGCTTAGAGACTTTTTTGTAAAAGATGCTTTTAAAAATTCACACTGTCAAAGTGTTACCGTAAAACTCAGTTATATCAGGCCACAGTACATATTAAAACGTTGATGTGACTCATCTTGGATTCCCTATGTTGCTTATATGACCCAAATCACAGATATAAATGGCTTTAAACTAGATAACAAGAGATTGCCACTCTCTCGGTAAAATGACTTTGGATGAATAAATAAGTTTCCAGATTTTTATTTATTCCTAACTTGAAGAAAATCTCTCTTTCTCCACTTAAGGTTGATAACATGCATGGTGCTCTGGGTAACTAAGTAATGCTAAAATCTGAAAGAATGTCCTCAACCACCGGAATGCAGATGCTACCTAGAATTCTCGAAACATAAAACAGGAATCATAAATCAGTTTCTGGTCTTAAACAAATGGAAGTGTCTGTTTCTAAATATGATTATTTTTTCCTCAAGCATTTCATTAAAGTGCTTAGTAAATTTTAACTGGCTTCTGACCATTTTTTGAAAGAGAGAAGGTTTGCAATGTTTGAGGAAAAAATGTATTGTTTTATAATTTACTATATATAAAAACATGTAATTTTCTTATATTGGTGCATATGTATGAATCACAGGAGTCATATGTAGCAGAGTGTCCTTGTCACTTCCCAATATCCATTTCATATCTCCATCCATATTAACAGAATATTTAGCTAGGCACACGGCTACTTCGAATAAAACTACATTTCTCAGCCTCCATTGCAATTAGTTGGGGTGCTGTGACTATATTTGGCTAATAGGAGGAGAAGAGATGTGATGTGATGAGAATATGAGAAAATGTATCTTTTAAGAGTTTTTGGGGATATTCCTTAAGAGACAATGCAATTGGACCATGTGCCTCCCCTTACTTTTGTTTCTCCCATTGAGTGGAGCAGATGCTGATACCTTGAAGCATGAGGTTAAGGCCACACATGGTAGAGCCACTCAGCTAATTCTGAGTTCTCAACACCATAAAGTGCCACAGTAGTTACCGGGTGATAGACATATTTGAAGTGAAAATAAAGTAGTTTTTCAAGCCAAGTCCCCCTGTATTCATGCCCGGGACTAGCTCTTTCCTCATTGACTCTAGGCTTACCTATGTATGCTGCTTTGGCCAGTGGGACAATTCGCAAACATAATATAATCAGACATGAAAAGTGCTTGCATATATAGGCTGCTCTTCTCCTGCTGCACTTGGAAACCTGACATAGGAATAAGCTCAAGAAAGCCTACTGGAGGATGACAGACATGTCAGCCAATCACCCACATGATCATTGTACTAGTCAACAGCCAGCCCATCACCAGACCATCTGTTTTTGGTTAGATCATATGGGATCATCCAGTTTCCAGTCCAGCCTGCTAACTGCAGGCACATGGGTAAACTCAAATGAAATTAGCCAAGCCCAGATCACACTACAAGAACTTGAGCAAGGCCGCACACAGTGGATCATGCCTGTAATCCCAGCACTTTGGGAGGTCGAGGCAGGCGGATCACCTGAGGTCAGGAGTTCGAGACCAGCCTGGCCAAGATGGTGAAACCCCCTCTCTTCTAAAAATACAAAAATTAGCCAGATGCAGTAGTGTGGGCCTATAATCCCAGCTACTCGGGAGGCTGAGGCACGAGAATCGCTTGAACCCAGGAGGCAGAGGTTGCAGTGAGCCGAGATCATGCCGCTGCACTCCAGCCTGGGTGACAGAGCAAAACTCTGTCTCAAAAACAAAAAAAGAACTTGAGCAAAATTCTAAAATAAGCAAACACATGTTATGAAGCCACTAAGTTTTGGGTGGTTTGCAATACTAACAGATAATGATGCAGTTTCTAAAATGTTATAATTATTTGATTACACATTATAAAATTACAAAAGCATAGTCTTTGCAGGCAGAGAACCTATTCAACTTTTTCAATTTGTACAAACTTTTGAGCTTAGCTTCCTACCCTCACATACATAGACTGACTCTCAATCCTGGTTGGCCTGGGACGGTCCTTGTTTTTCCTTGTTGTCCTAATATAATTTCTAATAACACCCACTTTTTCTCTCAAAAGTTTTTCAGTTGGGTCAATAAATTATATAGTGACATTAAAATATATTTCATAACATTGGAGTCAGGAAAAATGAGATAAAAAATAATGTTGATTACAGTCATCAGTTATTTATAAGCAACCCATGTCCTCACTGAGCACAAAATATGCAAAGCCCCACTGTAGGAGTTATGTGGATGCAAAGATGAAGAAATCATGGTCCATTTTTATTTTTATGTATACCTGTGAACCTATTGAACCAAGTTGTTTATGGCCAACTTTCACATGAGCGCTGTGACCTATACATCTTCTATACATCAGATTTTTCATCTTGAAAACAAGATGATAGTAATAATACTTAAATCTGAAAACAGCATTTAGCACACAGTGCTATGTAAGTATGAGATAATCTTATAGGGAAAATGGAAGTGCTCTACTGCCTTACTTCTTGCTTATAACAACATAAAACAAAAAATATATTAACAGGCTTTTGAAAACTATGTACTCATATACGGCAACACTTAAATATGACCTATCTTTGAGCTACAATGGAGTGAAACCTCAGAGCTTACTTTCACTGAGTGAAATGTGAAGTCTTGCTACGATTTAAATCTCCCTCCTTCTCCTTTTCTGGTCACTATAGTAGATCTTGTCAAAATTTAATGCATGTAGGATGCCTTATCCCTTTGCAAAATACCTGTGTTGTCAAAACAAAGCAATATTTTACTCAAAAGATGAGTGCCGTCATTAATTTCTATTAAATAATAAGAATAGTATACATTGAGGTTAAAATGCTGATATGTTGTGATTATATTTACTCTTTTGTTTTCAAAACTAATTTAGATGTCTTTTGAGTTGCCAAAAGTACACATTTTGTGCTGAAACAATTCTTATTGGTTAGAAGAATAAATACCTAGTTTAAGAGAAAATGTGTTAGTATGGCACATAATAATTGGGTATCTCAGAGATGTCCACTAGGCATATTATATACAGAGATATAAAAGTGTACTTCAGGATTATTAATGATGCTCTTTATTACTTAAATGTGGCTTTAAGGAATGGCATGTATATATTACATGTAATAGAAAACTTCTCTTACAGCTGGCTATTATTTTTACTTTTTAACTTTGTCTTCATAAATACATGCTCTTTACCTAGGTTTTCTTTCAGTTGTGCCCTTCACAGTAATAATTAATATGCACTATATTTGTTGCCAGCTACTGTTGATTCCAGTGGATCAGGGCAGTCACTATGTGATTTGAATTGTGCTTTATGTTGAATGGTTCTTGTATTTCTGAGTCAATACAGGCAATGTTTTACATAAGTTCAGATACTAAAACTACCTCCAAAATTAAAATTTTGGAAGGATGGAACCACCTAAAGTGATTCCTATCACTTGATTGTCCCAATTACTTTTAAAATATTAATTAATTTTATTTTGATTATACATATAAAGACCAAATCAGCATGCATGAACATGAAAATTATCCTTAGTTTGCAGCTTAGCCAATGAATAGAACAAATAAAAGAGAAAGTTAAAAGGATTTGATTGAGAGCTCTTTAATTATAAAAAGAGCAGAAATAAACAGATTTAAAAAAATCACAGACTTTCAGTCAGTTAGAACCCAGAATGAGAGAGAAGTGGTACTAAACTAGTGCTAGTACTAGTACTAAAACCTCAAAAGTTGCATTTGTCCTATGACAGTCACTATTTTTAAGGCCGTCTTTGCCTGAATCTTCAAGTAAAGACAAAGTAAAAGAAGTAACAGTTCCTCAAATCTGGTACCTGATAGAAATGTCAAAGAAGCTATAATTTTAGTCCAGACAAGACGTATATACCTTGTTAAAGGTGCTCTTTCAAATGAATAGTGTATTTTATTTCTATTTCAAATAATCCTTTTGGCTTTTCTTTAACGTTTTCTAGCCCACCACAGAAAACCAAAATCTGAGAAATAAAAATCAAAAGAGCAAGAAATTAAAAATCAAATATTTTTTTCTGAGCTTTCGGTCTTAAACATGAACACATTGACTTGTAAGAGTAAGTACACAAAATTAAGGGGGAAAAAGATTGTTTGGTAGCCACAAATTGCCTATTGTATAGCAATTTGTGGCAGAGTTTTGCTTAAATACCTCACAAGCAGAGGTTGAGAGCTGTGACTTTAGAACAGTAATATAAAGGCCAGGGGTGAGTTGCAGGGTGGTTAGCAAATACTAAGCTTGATATATGGCAGCAATAAATATGCCCATCAAAAGTCTTATAGTATACCAAGCTATACTAATAGAACCAGATAAGTGGCAGTTTCTTTTTGTTTGCTCTGGACAAAATACTCCTGAACAATGGTGATCAGATATAGATGCCACACTTGACATAATATATTTATCAATAAGCATGATCACAGGAGAGCAACCAAGATGATAAAGGAATTCAAAACAATATTCAGTGGAATGACCTGTAGATGCTAGAAAGAGACAGAGAAGAAAAGATTCAACAGGCAAGTGAAAGATTGTGACGGGAAAGTGCAAACAATTGAAGAGAAGGAAAAAGAAACCGCACTTGCTTTATGGCTCCCTTTTTTTTTTACAGAGAGAGATTTTGGCAATAATAAAAACTTTCTGAAAGGTCAGACTCTTCAAAGAAAGAATAAACCACCTCAAAAGGTAATATGTTCCCATTCACTGAAATATTGATTCAGACAACACAGCTATCAAGCAGAAAAGCCACAGATTTAGTAATACAAGAGTAATTGAGTTATATAATGTTTAATGTTCCTTCCAAGTCTGACGGACCTCGATTCTACGATGTTCAAGTGTACATTTAGCTAAGAGAAAGTAAAGCTATTTGTTTTCATAATAAGGAATGTGAGTAACCGTGAAAAAGGTTCAATTTAGCACATAACTCCAAAAATCTCAATATGATAAATTTTGTAGGGAAATTATTTTCCAAATCAAAAGAGGGCCAAAAGATAGGTTGAAGTGTACCAGAAAAAAAATATCATTGTTTTCTGATCTGTGTTTTTTTTACAAAGGAACTCAGAGACTTAAATTTGAAGAAAGAAAAAGTAACAACAACAACAAAAATTTTAAAATTTAAAGTGATCATTTTAGGTAGAATTTCCGAAAGTATATAGATTTGTTTTTAATGTGCAACTCATGTAGGAGGAGAAGAAAAAAGAAATGTATGCTTTTTTTTGTAAGGGAAATCAGAGTGCTCCCAGAAGAATGCTATGTTCTCGGTATTTTAAAATGCCCAATATGTGCCTAGGATCTCACAAACTGCTTCTTTTCTCATGGTTTCCCAACTCAAACTGGCTTGTCACAGCATATTTTCAAACCCACCTTCAGTATGTAGCCATCGTTTGCTTTTGTCTCCTGAAGTGAAGGTAGACTCAATCTCTGACCTACAGACTCTTAGGCTACATGGTCTCTTTAACTTTCACTCGCTATTGCTTTATAGAAGCTCATTGTAGATTCCAAAGAGATGGGAATTGTGACCCTTCTTATCTATACAGTCCAGAGGAGAATACAGTTGCTGTATGTAATTTGAAAATATTCAAGAGGGATGTAACTCAATAAAAATTTATTTCCAGTCTTATTCTCATAGATGTCCATGTTACAGCGCAGAAAATCAATTTTGAATACTTTTGGTTGCTTTGTGAAAACTTCTTAGAAACTCTCCAAAAATGGTTCACATTTACTAGACCCTAAGGGCCATCCCCTTACTGTTCATAAAGTGCATACAAAAATCCTATTGCCTTGAATAAGAATACAAGATAGGCCTTAAAATATTTACTGATTATTAATTTTCTCATGCTAAGAATTCATTCTTTTAGTAATCATCCCAACACCATTCATTACATTTAGTAATCATCCCAACACCATTTCACTCAAATGTTTAAATATGCCACTGGATCAAATACTTAAATACACCACTGGAAAGACTCATTTTATGTTTTGTTGGATTCATACATGTGAATGGAGATCAGAACAGTATTAATACTATTATGCGGCACTTAAGTAACTAACCTTTAATCATGTTCAGAAATGGCACAGAAACAGCTATGAATTTAAGCCTCTCTGAGACTCAACATGTATAATCTGAGACCCAGCATTAAAATCACTTCTACAATTTTCCTCATTGAGAGTGGTCTCGGATACATTTGAATGAGTCTCTTTAGTTTGCCATGGAAAATTTATTTATAGCTATCTTGGGGTGTGTATTTTGATGCAATCTCATGCTCACATTTATCAGGAGCAGTTATACTTCACTTTAAAGTATGATGGAGACAACAGTTTGCTTCTTTCAAAGATGAAGGAGCCAATGAGAATTAGCCATTAACAACATTTCTTGGTTAGAATCATCTATTTCATTCTTTTTAGCACATAACCCTGGAGTTTTGATCACACAGTTGGCAAACAGCTTCTGTATTAAAAACAAACAAACAAACAAAAACAAAAAAGAAAACAGCAGCAAAAAAAATACTTTTCTGAGGAAAGACTTACCCTGACTATATCTGTAGCAACCTGTTAATTAAGTATAAAACAGGAATATTTCTTCAATAATATAAACCATAAACCATTGGCAAATTAGATGTCAGAAAATGCTAATGTAAATTAAGGCTGCTAAAACTGTGGCTGCAACAAATTAAATTTAAGAGGGTGGAGTCAATGAAAACATTAAGAACACATATTTTTTTATTTTATTATTTTATTAATGTAGATGTTCAGAAAGAAATGTCCCTAGGATACATTTATTTAACTCTCTAAATTAAAAAACCTTCAATTAATTGCTTATGTGTTATGCGCAGAGTTTTAAACAAAGTTTAAGGATTTACCACATGAAATGCTTTTATTTATCTCCTGCAGATGACATGCAAAATTGCCTATTATAATACCAGATACATGGTAAATCTTGATAACAGTAAATAAAATTGAGAGGAATTATACTTGTATCATATTGTTAACTAATACTTAACACCAAGAAAACTAAATCCTCTAAAGTTTTACAGGAATTTCTTTCAGGGCAGCTGTTCATATCTACTACAGGTACAATTAATCCTTTTTGTTTAAATTCATTACTCTCCTTGATTCTGTTTTAAATATTATTCCATGTGTTTTGGTGAAGTATTCTAGTCTTCTGGAATAATATTAAGTCTTAATCCTGAAACACTGAAATTTACTACACTTCTCAGTATCATGAAAATTTAATAAGCAATCCTTTTATATAAACATTGCTGACAATAGTGACTTGCATAGGGCCAAGGACAGAACACGATGGTGCTCAATAGATACCTCTTCAAGGACAAAGATTGTTCTTTAGGGGGGTTGACAGCACAGCGAATTAATTCAATTCATTCTTAGTGCAAATGTGGCCAATCAGCATAATTTCTTAATTATGATCAAGGTGAAAAAGTAAAAGAAATTATTTCAGACCAAAGTAAAGGCATATAGAATGAAGATACTGTGTGATGTACTCTATGTCCATGAGAGATTTGAACCTCTTATATTAATCACATCTAATTCTTTGAACATCTCACCAACATCATTTAAAGTCATAATTAGCACTAAATAGCAAGAGAGGATCACCAACTCAGAGGTCATGGAATGAAGCCAGAGTATTGACATTGGAGACTACTCATGTTACTTGCTTCAACAAACTCCACCAGGTTTGATGTGTGCAGACAATGGACATTTGGGCAGTAGCTGTACGATGAGATGAAGTGGAACCAATGTGCAGTAGAAACATTTAAAATATACAGGCTGCTTGGAATATGGCCAGTACAAGTAAAATGGTACATTTTGATTCAAATGTTGAAGCTATGAGGGAAGAAATAGAATGGCAATCTGCAAAGCTTTTTGTGACTAGTGACTCCAGTTGTAAACCAATACACAGTTTCAGTGCATAGCAGCTGCCTTTGCTCATATCTTTAAAGTAGAGGAAGAGGTGTCAAAGACACAGAATTAGCATTTGTATTTGTAATATTTAAATCAAAATTATGACCTTTATGAAAAACACCAAGAATAAATTGAACAGCACTGTTTCTGTGTCTTCGTCTAGAGAACCACATCCCTATGCATGAACTGATATGGAGAAAAGACTGTACAACATTTTAAATTATATTTTGTATTGAATATGTTTTCATTATGAAAGTCAATGGAAAACAATCAGAAACCAATCACACTAAGTTAACATGGCAAAACCCAATCACAGTGAGCTCCCTCTAGGTGTCAGAGAGACAGGTTAAGCCACACAGCATGAAAAAGAGTCACTAGGTGGCATGGTGCTGTGTGAGATGCTCGGCCGAGTGAAAGATGCCAGGCTTTGGACTCAGAAAAGACCTAGTTTGGATCCCTGCACGACCCCTCACTAGCTATTCTACTTTGGACAGTCACTCAACCCCTCTGAGACAGTTTCCTTACACTTCAAATGAGGATAGTAATACCTGAAATTCTTGTGAAAGTACTGAGAAAATGTAATATATACTAAGAGTAGTGGCAACTGCAATAATCATTTCCCTAGATTCCCATTCCAACTGTTTTGGACAAGAAAAAAACACCAAAATTAGGAGGCAACAATTATTGATTTGGAGCTACACAAACTAGATTACATAATTTCTTTCTTTTTCTATAAGACTATCATTTGGTCTGAAATAATTGGTTGCCAAGAATTAGGTCTGAAACAATTGAGAATTTGCCTATGATTTCAGGTTTGAGCAGATATATGCTAAATCAGAAAAGCCCATGTAGATAACAAACCTCCTGGAATAATAATAACCTGGAGGTTAGTTAAAATGAAGGTGGAACCAGAAATCGTGGCTCATACCTGTAATCCCATTCCTTAGGGAGGACAACACAGGAGGACCATTTGAGCCCAGGGGTTTAAGAACAGCCTGGGCAACATAGTGAGAACCCAGTCTCTTAAATAAATATATGCAATATTTTTTTAATTAGGGTGGAGCACAACCACTTTGGAAACTGGTTTGGTAGTATCTGTTGTACTAAAGCTGAAGGTATGTCCTATGACCCAGTTATTTCACTTTGAGGTATAGAAAAAAAAAAAATGCATACCCATGTTCACCAAAAGATGTGTACTAGAATGTTCATAGCAGCATGATTCAAAACAGCTTCAAACTGGAAACTACACAAAAGATCATCAATAGTTGACTAGATAAAATATAGTATATTCACACAAAAGAATTTAACAATAACGATGAATGGCCTAGAATTAAATTTAATAATATGGTTGACACTCACTCACATCATGTTAAGCAAAATAAAACAAACACAAAAGACCACATATTGTGGAATTCTATTTCTATAAGATATATAAAAAGGAAAAACAAAACCAAGAAAGGTAAACCATGTCATTAGAAGTCAGGATAGGGGTTACCCTTGAGAGTTGGGACATAGGGACTGGAGGCAAGAATGGGATTTTTATGATGCAGGTAATTTTCTATTGTTTGACCTGTGTACAGTTGTACAAGTTTATTAAATTTGCAAAAATTCACTAAGCCCTATATTTATATTTGCACCTTCCTCTATGTTTATTATACTCAATTTTAAAAATTAAGAAATTACAGTGGGCTAATATTCAGTGTTTGACTTTAGCATATTATTTGGTCCTTTATCACATGCACTTCAGAAGCCATCAGTACACCAGGCAAGAGAGTCCTCAAAAAGGTTTAGACCAGAACAAGTTTTGGTGTATATTACTCAGTTTCTGAATAAATGCCAGAAAACACATTGTTTGGAGACATTATTAAAATTCACACAATTTAAATGTTAATGTTTTAAGCATAACCTTATGCTAGGAGAGAATGCTCTATTTGCTATTTGCTTACAATATATAAATGTATAATTTACATAGCGATATTCTAATATTTTGCTTATAAAAAGTTGAATTAGTAAAGTCTTTTTTATCTCCATTGCATACATGTATATATGTAATGTACATTTATATGTAATGTTTTCATGTGCCCCCTCAACTCATTTCTGGACATAGTAAACAAATGCATTGCCACCGACTGGTGACCCACTGTAGGTATATGGTATGTAAAACTTTAGGAAGAGAAATATTGCAACGTATATCACTTTATAGTTTATATACCTTGACTTGTGAAATCACATTTACATTTTAATAAGTGTTTTAAATTTTTATTTAAATAAAATGCTCCTTTATATAATCAAATTCTACTTTATGTATTTGAAACATTACTTTATATATTTGGTTTACAATATATTGAGATGACTTAATCCTCATTTCAAAAGCATATTGTTCTGCTATCCACGTCTGCTGCACTAAAAATTATAGCCATTTAAAAAGGTTTAGTGAAACTTGGTTGTATGTGATCCTTTTTTGATGGGATAATGGCCTGGTCTTGTTCAGACATTTTCTTTCTACTTTTGGGGGAGCCGAATATTCTTATTAAATTCTTGTACTCAGTTTTCTTTGAGAAGAGACAACCTTACAATGCTCATGAACATCATGTCTTTATAACTTCCTTCTGTTGGTATTTAGACCTTAGTGTGCAAAAAGAGTGCACTAATTGCCATAATGAATTAATTTCCCTGAGTAATGAACATGTCAAATGTACTTTTAGTTCTATCAATTTCTTCTAAAGCGAGAACTCAGAAGAGATGGTATTTTGTTCTCAAAACAGCACACCTCAGTTATAGGGTTCCCTGGAGCTTTCAACTCTTTATCTGCTGTTCCCTACGTCTTGTGGAGCAAATGTCGTGGCTGTGACAAAGCCTCCTTCCCAGTGAAGAATCTTGGAAACAGTCTCTCAAAGGGAGGAACCTTCCTATTCTATTTTTTTTCCATCATCATCTTGTTTCATACAATCAAATATTTTTTACAGTTCATTAGTTTTGGATTCTCCTTCCTTCCTTTGTCTTTACCAATTTCCTACTCTAGATCATGTCCTTCAGGGCAGTGGTGTGTGTATCTACCTCCCTCTTTCTCCTCTCTATGCAAGTCCCTTTTAAATGCCAGTGACAGAGACAGGAAATAAAGGCGATCAAGATGTAGTTTCTATCCTGGAAGAACTTAGAAGTCTACGGTCAGAACCTGCTTTTTGGGTGATCTAGAGAATTAATTGCAAAAGGCTACAATAACTAATCAAATATATTTTCCTGTATAATTGAAAAGGATTAATTATAAGACCTAATAATTTTTGCTACAAACAGTGCTCAAATGTAAGGTTGTTCTATTTTCCAAATTTCACATTTGCACATAACTTGTTATTGAAAAATTAAGCCTCTAAGCCCTCTTTATAATGGGTGTTTAGAGTGCAATCCTTAAATCTAATAACATCTTACAGGATAAGAAAATCAGAAGAGTCAGAGAACAGGTGAGAACTATATTTGAGAGGGCAGAGGGCTCTGAATGCTCCCGAAATCACCCCAATAGGCAGCTGGTGTCAGTCAGAATAGTTTATAGCTAGAAATAATATTAATAGTATAAAATGATTTTCCTGAACATTAGAATCTACATTTGCATTAATGCAAAATACATATGTAGAAATGCTATTACTTCAACCGCAAATTAGTTTATAAGAGTGGTGCAGAATGTTAAATAACTTTACAGAAGAAAAGCATATACTTTTCCTATTCTCTGCAGGAGTATTTTACATCTGTAGTCAGGTTGCTGTTGGTGAGATGTCTTGGCTTCCTGGTGATTTATAAAAGCAGAAAAAAAAAACTGTGAGATTATTTGGTATTGCATGCATGGTGTCTCAAGATATTTGCACATGCTGTTTGAGCCAATGTTCCTGAAATTCAGCCCTGTTAGGCTAGAAGAATTTCTCTAGCCATAATTATTTAAGGGTAATAACTATAATTACTGCAGTGTTGCACAAAATTGGATAACTTTATAAAGTTATAAATGTGTACGTCCACCAATTACATAGGAAAATAGCTTGTATAAAGTTATCAAAATATGTGTATTATACTGAAAATATACGTTTAACTTAGGCAGCAACAATGTATTTATCATCTACTATTTTAGATTTTTGGAATAAAATCCGAAATGCCCCTTTAAAGGACATAATCTCAAAAGGAAGACAGATGCATGCACAAGAAAACACAGTGATAAGGGTGGAGTAGAATTTGCTGCCTCTCTGCTCAGTCTCTGTTGACTCCTCATCCTCTCCTTAAAATGGGTGTTCTTTGGCATTCTTTTCTCCTCTTCTCACTAAGCATTATCCCTGGGCAATTTCTTTCTCTATAATTGGCTTCAATTATCCATTCTATTCTTGTAAGTCCTAGATATTTCTTTTCAGTCCAGATGGCTCTTTCAATTATCTCCCCAGAGTCTACTAAACACCACTACCTAGATAACCCATGCCCCAGGCCTCAAAAGCAACTTAGCAAGAACAGAATTTATCATCTTTCTTTCCCTTCCTCCTCTCTTAAATGTATATATAAAATCATACTGTCCTGTGACCCTGGCCAGAAACCTAGGGGTTACCCGGATCCCTCCCATGTCTTTCTTTCACTATCCAGTCTGTGTGCCCCTGTAGCCTGCCTCATTGCTGTACCTTGCAGCCTTGCATCTGAATATATTGCTTTCCCATTGCCTCAGTTCAGGCTTTCATTTGCCCACCTATTCGTTCATTTATTTGGCAAATGTTTCTGAAGAGGCTTTTCCATTTCAGGCTTTCATTATCTTGTTGCAATGTGTTTTGTGCCTTTAGTATCATTTCTGTAAAACATAGAAACCTGCCTCAATTCTGCCAGAATAATGATTCTAAAATACAAATCTGGTCCTGTTTCTTCTCTACTGAAAGTCCTTCTTTGATTTTTCATGGTCATAAAATGTGGTGTTCACATATTAAGGGAAAAGGGAAAGAAGGTGTCAGGAAACTATTAAAATATTAATAATCTTTTAGGGCCTAATTCTAAAGTAGAATTGGTATAAAATCAGACACAAATGTCAGATCTGCTACTCTTCTTCCATGCTACCAAAGTCCAAATAGCTTGGAATGGCCAGATAACAGCAAAAATCAGTTTCTTTCTTTGTTCCTTTCCTCCCATACTAATTAAGGAAAGATGAGGACATATATTCATATATCTGGTACACATATTTAAGTTGTTTCTAAAAATTACCAAGGGACAATGAGGAGTTTGAAAACAACATATTTGGAATATCAAATCTCTCAGGACAAAAAGTAAAGGTGGCTGAATCAGCAGAATATTCCCACTATCGTACTCTCGTAAGATTCTGTCCACCACCTAAGTGATATCTCTCCTTTTATTTTGATGCAAGTGACTGAAATAGTGTGGTAAGAGGAAAATGGAATTGACATAAAATAATGTTAGAGTGTAACACTTTCAAAATGTTTGTTAAAAACTCTCTTCATGTCAGATTTAGCCCTGCGACAACATGGCACAGGGAATATAATCTGTTCTATAATATATTCTAAGAAACCTAAAACCAAATACCGTCTGTCTCAATTATCCCAAGAGCTTAGAGGTCATGGGAGTATGGATTCTGGAGCATGTTGATCTAAAACCATTCTTAAAATATAACTTCAATATGCCACATAGATAAGTTTGGAGTTACTCCTGTTGAAGCTGGATAAGGCATTGGAGCCTTGCTTACCCCTCTGCCTGTCCTCATCTCCACTGATCTCCTGAGGCCTTTCCAGCTGCAGTTTTCTTCTAGAAAATCCTGATCATAAACACATTAGCCTGTGGAACAATGTCTGTACCTTTTAATATGGCATACCAAGGCCTCCAGAGTCCCGTTTCTAATTTTCTATTTTCATCAATTCCTTTGTACCACCCTCCCAGCCACCAGTTTAACCTGCCTCCACTTTTACACATTCTTACACCCCAATACAATCAGTGAAGCAGCCCATTGCTTGCACATGAGGTTACTTCAAGAGAATGCCTTTCACTCACAGGTTTCTTTCTCTATTCTCCATGCCCTCTTACCTCCACCCACCCATCACCTCTCATGTTGCAAGGCTTAGCTAAGAGATCACCATCTATTGGAAGTGTTTCCTGGCCCCTCAATTAGAATTGTGCAGTGCTGAGGTTTCAGGGATCATGGCGGACGGGATGCAGGACTAGATTGCATCTCCCACTCAGATGGACAGAGCAGCATGTGGAGGCTCGTATCTTGAATTTTTGCTCCAGAGCAACTGCAGGAATAAATCAGAAAAGCTGAGAAGGCTCACAGACCCCCTGATGGAAGGCTATTGCTACTGCAGCACCCAGGAGACACCCCAATACTGTGAGTACCCATACTGTGGAAGTGGGAAAGGGAGATCATCCATTGCTGAACTCATACACCCACTGGGAAAACTGAAGGCCTAGATTACAGGAGAAAATTTTGACCTTACCTGGAGCTGAGTCCATTTAGAGAGCGGAGAGAAATACAGGGGTTAGAGGAAGGAGCAGGAAAAGTCCTGGGAGCTCTCTGTGTTCCCTATCAAGCGGGTTTTTCCTGACCTCACAGGGGTCCTTTGAGAGGGCGGCCAGAGGGTCTGAGAAAAGGCCAAAGGGCAAAGGCAGTTTCCTGGTGAACTTTGTAACAATTTGAACTGACTGAGAAGTCTCCTGGCCAGAACTTGGGGGAGGGCGTGAATCCAGTGTGCAGACTCCACAGGTGGGGGAAGAAGGAAAGCCATATTTGCTTTTGCAGCTGGAAGGCAGGTAGCCTGGGGCAAATTGTCAGCCCTGCTCACCCACTACCTGGAAATAGATTTGATGCTGTTGGGGGTGGCATGGTGAGAGTGAGACTGACCCTTCGGATTGCATGGGAGCTGGGTGAGGCCTGTGACTGCCAGCTTTCCCCCTGACAACCTGCATGACACAGTAGAGACAGTCATAATCTTCCTAGGAACATAACTCTATTGACCTGGGAACCTCATCCCCATCTCCCACAACAGCCTCAGTAAGACCTACCCAAGGAGAGTCTGAGCTTAGCCATGCCTAGCTCTGCCCTCACCCAGTGGTCTTTCCCCACCCAGCCTGGTAACTGAAGACAAAGGGCAGATACTCTTGGGAGTTCTAGGGACCTGCCCACTGCCTGTTCCTCCCCATACTACCACAGCTGATGTTCTCTGGAAAGTGCCACCTCCAGGCAGGAGGCCAACCAACACAAAAATAGGGCATTAAACCATGAAAGCTAAGAACCCTCACAGAGTTCATTTCACCCCTCTGCCACCTCCACCAGAACAGGTGCTGGTATCCATGGCTGAGAGATGCACAGACAGTTCACATCACAGGACTCTATGCAGACAACCTCCAGTACCAGCCTGGAGCTGGATAGACTTGCTGGGTGGCTAGATCCAGTATAGAGATAGCAAACACTACAGTTCAGCTCTCAGGAAGCCACAACCATGGGAAAATGGGAAGAGTATGACACCAATGGAACATCTCATGGGACAAAAGAATCTGAACAACCTGCAGCCCTAGACCTTCCCTCTGACAGAGCCTACCCAAATGAGGAGGAACCAGAAATTCAACTCTGGTAATGTGACAAAACAACGTTATCTAACACCTCCAAAAAATCATACCAGCTCACTAGCAATGAACCCAAACCAAGAAGAAATCCCTGATTTACCTGAAAAATAATTCGGGAGGTTAGGTATTAAGCTAAACACAGAGGCACAAGAGAAAGGCAAAGCCCAATGTAAGAAAATCCAAAAAATGATACAAGAAGTGAAGGCAGAACTATTCAAGGAAATAGATAGCATAAATAAAAAACAATCAAAATTTCAGGAAACAATGGACACACTTATAGAAATGCAAAATACCCTGCAAAGTCTCAGCAATAGAATTAAACAAATGGAAGAAAGAAATTCAGAGGTTGAAGACAAAGTCTTCAAATTAACCCAGTCCAACAAAGACAAAGAAAAAAGAGTAAGAAAATATGAACAAAGCCTCCAAGAATTCTAGGATTATGTTAAATGACCAAACCTAAAAATGTTTGGTATTACTGAGAAAGAAGAGAAATCTGTAAGTTTAGAAAACATATTTGGGGGAATAATCGAGGAAAACTTCCCTGGCCTTGCTAGAGACCTAGACATCCAAATACAAGAAGCACAAAGAACACCTGGGAAATTCATCACAAAAAGATCATCGCCTCAGCACACTATCATCAGGTTATCTAAAGTTAAGAGAAAGGAAAGAATCTTAAGAGCTGTGGGACAAAAGCACCAGGTAACCTATAAAAGAAAACCTATCAGATTAACAGCAGATTTCTCAGCAGAAACCCTACAAGCTAGAAGGGATTGGGGTCCTATCTTCACCCTCTTCAAACAAAACAATTATCAACTAAGAATTTTGTATCCAGTGAAACTAAGCTTCATATGTAAAGAAAAGATGCAGTCTTTTTCAGACAAACAAATGCTGAGAGAATCCGCCACTACCAAGCCACCACTACAAGAACTGCTATAAGGAGTTCTAAATCTTGAAACAAATCGTGCCAATACATTAAAACGAACCCCTTTAAAGCATAAATGTCACTGGACCTATAAAACAATTTAAATACAATTTTAAAAAAGGAAAACAAAAAACCAAGGTATACAAGCAACAAATAGTAGGATGAATTGAATGGTACCTCAACTGTCAATACTAACATTGAATGTAAATGGCCTAAATGGTCCACTTATAATACACAGAATTGCAGAATGGATAAGAAATCACCAACCATCTCCTGCATTCGAGAGACTCACCTAAAACATAAGGACTCACACAAACTTAAGGTAAAGGAGTGGAAAACATATTTCAGGTAAATGGACACCAAAAGTGAGCAGGAGTAGCTATTTTTATATCAGACAAAACAAGCTTTAAAGCAATAGCAGTAAACAAAAAAATAAAGAGGGACATTATATAATGATAAAAGGCTTGTCCAACAGGAAAATATCACAATGCTAAATATGTATGCACCTAACACTGGAATTTCCAAATGTATAAAACAATTACTAATAGACCTAAGATATGAGATAGACAGCAACACAATAATAGTGGGGGACTTTAATACTCCACTGACAGCACTAGACAGGTCATCAACCCAGAAAGTCAACAAACAAACAATGAATTTAAACTGTGCCCAGGAACAAATGGAGTTAACAGATATATACAGAACTTTCTATCCAACAACCACAGAATATACATTCTATTCAACAGCACATGGAACTTTCTGCAAGATAGACCATATGATAGGCCACAGGATGAGCCTCAACAAATTCAAGAAAACTGACATTTTATCAAGCACTCTCTCAGACCACAGTGGAATAAAACTGGAAATCAACTCCATAAGGAACCTATAAAACCAGGCAAATACATGGAAATTAAATAACCTGCTCATGAATGATCATTGGGTCAAAAATGAAAGCAAGATGGAAATTAAAAAATTCTTTGAACTGAATGGCAATAAGTGACTCAACCTATCAAAACCTCTGGGACACAGCAAAGGCGGTGCTAAGAGGAAAGTTCATAGCCCTAAATGCCTACATCATCAAAAAGTCTGAGAGAGCACAAACAATCTAAGGTCTTACCTCAAGGAACTAGAGAAACAAGAACAAACCAAACCCAAACCCAGCAGAAGAAAGGAAATAACCGAGATTAGAAAAGAACTAAATGAAATTGAAACAAAAAGATACAAAAGATGAATAAAACAAAAAGCTGGTTCTTTCACAAGATAAATACAACTGACAGACCATTAACAAGATTAACCAAGAAAAGAAGAGAGAAAATCCAAATAAGTTCAATAAGAAATGAAACAGGAGATATTACAACTGACACCATAGAAATACAAAAGATCATTCAAGGCTACCATGAACACCTTTACACTTATAAACTAGAAAATCTAGCAGAGATGAATAAATTCCTGGAAAGCTACAACCCTCCTAGCTTAAATCAGGAAGAATTAGTTACCCTGAACAGACCAATAACGGTCAGTGAGGTTGTATGGTAATTAAAAAATTACCTACAACAAAAAGTTCAGGACCAAATGGATTCACAGCAGAATTCTACTAGACAGTGAAAAAGAATTGGTACCAACCCTATCAGCACTATTCCACAAGATAGAGAAAAAGTGAACTCTCCCTAAATCGTTCTATGAAGCTAGTGTCACCCTAATACCCAAACCAGGAAAGGACATAACCAAAAAAGAAAATTACAGACTAATATCGCTAATGAACATAGATGGTAAAATCCTTAACAAAATACTAGCTAATCCAATCCAACAACATATAAAAAGATAATTCACCATGATCAAGTGGGCTTCATTACACAGGATGCAGGGATGGTTTAACATATGCAAGTGAATAAATGTGATACACCACATAAACAGAATTAAAAACAGAAATCACATGATCATCTCAATAGATGCAGAAAAAGCATTGACAAAACCCAGTATCCCTTTATGATTAAAACTCTCAGCAAAATTGGCATAGAAGGGATATACCTCAACACAATAAAAGCCATCTATTACAAACCCACAGCCAATATAATACTGAATGGAGAAAAGTTGAAAGCATTCCCTCTCAGAACTAGAGCAAGACAAGGATGCCCACTGTCACCACCCCTCTTCAACATAGTACTGGAAGTCCTAGCCAGAGCAATCAGACAAGAGAAAGAAAGAGCATCCAAATTGGCAAATAGAAAGTCAAACTGTCACTGTTTGCTGATGATATGATCATTTACCTAGAAAACCCTAAAGACTCTTCCAGAAAGCTCCTAGGACTGATAAAAAGAATTCAGCAAAGTTTCCAGATATAAAATTAATGTACACAAATCAGTAGTCCTTCTATATGCCAACAGCAACTGAACTGAGAATCAAATAGAAAACTCAAGCCCTTTTACAATAGCTGCAAAAAATAAAATAAAATACTTAGGAATATATATAACCAAGGAGGTGAAAGATCTCTACAAGGAAAACCACAAAACACTACTGAAAGAAATCATAAAAGACACAAACAAATGGAAACACATCCCATGCTCATGGATGGGTAGAATCAACATTGTGAAAATGAACACACTGCCAAAAGCAATCTACAAATTCAATGCAATTCTCATCAAAATACCACTATCATTCTTCAAGGAATTAGAAAAAAAGAATATGGAGCAAAAAAAAAAAAAAAAAAAAAAAAAGCAAGACTAACCAAGAAGAACAAATCTGGAGGCATCACATTACTTGATTTCAAACTATACTATAAGGCCATAGTCACCCAAACAGCATGGTAAAGGTATAAAAATAGGTGCAGAGACCAATGGAACAGAATAGACAACCCAGAAATAAACCCAAATACCTACATCCAACTGATCTTTGACAAAGCAAACAAAAATTTAAAATGGGAAAGGACATCCTATTCAACAAATGGTGCTGGAATAATTGGCTAGCCACACATAGAAGAATGAAACTGGATCCTCATCTCTCACATTATGCAAAAATTAACTCAAGATGGATTAAGAACTTAAATCTAAGACATGAAACTATAAAAATTCTAGAAAATAACATTGGAAAAACCCTTCTAGACATTGACTTAAGAAAGGATTTCATGACTGAGAACCCAAAAGCAAATGCCTTCAAAACGAGGATAAAGTGTTGGGACTTAATTAAACTAAGGCATTTTTGCATGGCAAAAGGAACTGTCAGCAGAGTAAACAGGCAACCTACAGAGTGGAAACATATCTTCACAATCTCTACGTATGACAAAGGACTAATATCCAGAATCTACAATGAACTCAAACAAATCAATCAGAAAAAAAACAAACAATTCCATCAAAAAGTGGTCTAAGGTCATGAATAGACAGTTCTCAAAAGAAGATATACAAATGGTCAACAAACATATGAAAAAATGCTCAACATCACTAATGATCAGGGAAATGCAAATGAAAACCACAATGCTATACTAGCCTACACCTGGTAGAATGGCCATAATCAAAAAATAGTAGATGTTGGTGTGGATGCAGTGAACAGGAAACACTTCTACACTGCTGGTGGGAATGAACATAAACTAGAACAACCACTATAGGAAACAGTGTAGAGATTCCTTAAAGAACTAGAAGTAGAATTACCATTTGATCCAGCAATCCCACTACTGGATAGATACCCAGAGGAAAAGTCATTATATGAAAAAGATACTTGCATACATGTTTATAGCAGTACTATTCATAATTAGACACATGTGGAACCAACCCATATGCTCATCAATCAACAAGTGGATAAAGAAATCGTGGTGTGTGTGTGTGTGTGTTTACATATATATATATATATATATATATATATATATATATATGTATATGCGTATGATGGAATACTACTCAGTCATAAAAAGGAGTAAATTAATGGCATTCACAGTAACCTGGATGTGAGATTAGAGACTATTATTCTAAGTGAAGGAACTCAGGAGTAGGAAACCAAACATTGTATGTTCTCACTCATAAGTGGGAGCTAAGCTATGAGAATGCAAAGGCATAAGAATGACACAATGGATTTTGGGGACTCAGGGGGAAAGGAAAGAAAGGAGGTGAGGGATGAAAAACTACAAATAGAGTGCAGTGCATACTGCTCAGGTGATGGGTACACCAAAATCTCACACATCACCACTAAAGAGCTTACTCATATAACCAAACACATAAAGTAACACATAACCAAACAATAACATAGGTTATTGTTCTTGAATAACCTATGAAGGAGGAAAAAAAAAGAATTGTGCAGTAACTTATCACACTGTACTAGACACTACACATCCTTCCAAGGCAATGTCTGTAAAATTGTATTATGTATTTATTAATAACTAGTTTATTTAAAATATGATAAATTTTAACAACACAATATATAAAGAAGCAAACAACAAGCATCTATATTCCTTTCATCCACAATTCATCACATTTGAATTTTTAATTTATTTGTTTTAATCTTTTTGTTTTTAATCTTTTTTAAAGAAAATTGCTTTTGTGTAAAAATAAATTCTGCTTATTGTAAATATTTCAAATAGTGCTGAACATCATGGAGATGAATGTTTTAAAAAAATTCAAAATTTTGTTACATGGAAATGAGCCCTATCATACAAAGTACATATCTAGATAGGATGAGGAAGCTAAGTAGGCTGACATTTAATTAAAATGGGATCATATTTTACATATTATTTACGTGATTTTAACAGAAGAAAAGAAGCTAAAGAACACCTGAAGGAACTACTTAACTTCCAGTAAGGTGAGAATAATTTCATTTAAAAGACTTCTACATTTACAAAACAAGTTTACACAAAGCATTAAGACACTGCACCAGACTGGTTCTTTCACAAGTACATTTAAATTTTAAACGGCTTTATATTCCTGCTATGGAATATGAAGACCTCAATATCTTTATACTTCAATCTATTTTTCCACTCTACCTTTCTTTTTCTATTTTTTGTAGGGATGGGGTCTCACTATGTTGCCTAGACTGGTCTCAGACTCCTGGCCTCAAGTCGTCCTCTCACTACAGCCTCTCAAAGTACTGGGATCAATGTGTAAGCCACCACACTTGACCTACCTATCTATTTTTTAAATTATATTATTAATTTAATATTGTCCAAGTTTTAATATTTACTTTTCTTTTTTAACTTTTATTTTGATATAATTTCAGACCTACAAAGAAGTACCAGGAATTCCAATTTACCCTATTATATAGATTCTTCAAATGTTACATTTTACTATACTTTTCTAAAAAATAATTTTATCTCTCTAGTTTTTTTCTGAAATACGTGAGAGTAAGCCCTCATGCAAACATAAGCTCCCTTTACTTCTAAATTTTTCAGCGTATACATCCAAAAAGCAGAGATGCTTTCTTATGTAAGCACAGTGCAATTATCAAAATGAGAAAATTAACATTGATGCAATAGTTAAGACTTCATTCAGATTTCATCAATTATCTCACCAATGTCTTTTTCTGTTCCAGGGCAATCTAGGATCCTTCATTTAATTCGATTGTTATGGAATTTTATTCTTCTTTAAATGTTAACAGATTCTTAGTCTTTGTCTTTCATAAAACCATTATCTTTTGGAAGCTCACAGGTCAGTAATTTTGTGGCCTGTCCCAGCAGTAGTTCTGTATGTTAATGGGTACACAGAAGATTTTCCAAATTTTTGCCTCTCTATTATCTTTCTTTTGATTCAGGAATGAATAAGTTTCCCTGAGTTTTCTCATTTGTGAGATTAATACCTTGGCTGTGGTTGGGTTCGGTAGGGTGGCGTGGGGGGCGGTTACATTTTCTTTTCCTGAGACCAGTAATTCTCAATCTGTTGTGTATCAACTTGTTGGTATCAACTAGATAGCCTTCTCGACTGGATGGTTCTTATTCCATCTAAAATTTTGCAGTCTGAGGGGAGAAGAGAATAAAGGTCAGTTGAGGTAACTTTGTACTCTTGGTCGGAATGCTTGGACTTTATCTTCTCTCAGATTTTGTTAAATACACTACACTAGAACTCACTCCATCTACTCAGGTCAGAGAGTATCCTGTACTTTGGATTATTCCTCCAACTGGTTATGCAGCTGTGGAGCCTTCATTTACTTAAGAAATATCCAGTCAAGCCCAGTCTCTCGATTTTACTTATTTCTTTCCAACTGTTGTTTTTATGGCTTTCCAGTAAGAAGAATAAAAAGATGCAGATATCCACTTATTTGCTTTTTCCCAACTTTGAGGGCATTAGTGAAAATCCACAATATAGCTTTTTGTTGGTTTACCTATATTATTTAAGGCTACATTAAGTCTTCCTGTTCCACTCCAGAATCATCAGGGCCAGTTTTCAGTTATTGCACTAGTTTATGCTAATTTCCTTATTTGGTTTCTGTTGATTATTTTTGTTGCTGTTGTTGCAGTTTACATGTTCCATATTGTGAGGTGTAGAGGAAGGAGAAAAATTCTAGGGTGGAATTTCAACCCATTTTAACCTGAAACAGCAGTTATTCATTTATACATCTGTCTTTTTCTAATTTATTATAAACCCCAGAAAGGCAGGTTATTATTTTAGTTGACTTAGGCACTGGCAGAGTGTCTGACACATGATAAACATTCAGTAAATTCTTTTTAGAGTGATTGTTTTAGGTATAATGAGAAAAGAGATGGGGGAACACCAAAAAGTTATTAATTTAATCAAAATCTAGACTCTTCACCCACCATGTGTATTACCATATGCTTAAACGTCAGGTAAACAGTTCATAATTTCATGCATTATCCAATTATTTCTGATATCATTTCAACATTTGCTGAACTAAAATTTTGCATTTTCTCAGGCTTTTTCCAAACTGTTCATTTCTCAGCCCAATGGATATAAAGTAGTGTTCAAGGGCTCACTAATGTATCAGGTATCCTTCCACTCGCTTGGTAATTATAGTCACATCCTTTTATTCTTCTCAGAAAGATCTCTTAAAATTCACACCATCACCACCTCCCAAAACAAATCAAAATATCTTCAGCAGCTAAACATTGTAAGAACAGCCAATTCCTTTATTTTTGTAAAAATTTCTTCCTTGACAAAACAATAAACAAGATCCTGCTCCTAATCTGTACCACAGTGTCTCTTTATGAAGCATTAATTGTTATCATAGGATGATCCATTGTAAAGTAACAAAACTACTTGTTCTTTTTCTATATAGTTTTTTGGGAATTTAAAGAAAATCTTAAAGTTTCACTAATGGACTTACAAATGACATGAACCTAGAGTCACACTCACCCCTGATATGAGCACCAACACAATGCCTCTGCCATTTGTTATTCAACCCAGATTTGTTATCCCACAGCCTCAAACCATTCTGTCATTTTGGAAATGTATTTGTTGACATCTTTTAAAACCTACTTTTTATTTAGCTCTGAAGTGTATGTTACATTTTCTCTCTGGCAGCTTTTTTTTTTTTTTTTTTTTTTTTTTTTGAGACGGAGTCTCGCTCTGTCACCCAGGCTGGAGTGCAGTGGCCGGATCTCAGCTCACTGCAAGCTCCACCTCCCGGGTTTACGCCATTCTCCTGCCTCAGCCTCCCGAGTAGCTGGGACTACAGGCGCCCGCTACCTCGCCCGGCTAAGTTTTTGTATTTTTAGTAGAGACGGGGTTTCACTGTGTTAGCCAGGATGGTCTCGATCTCCTGACCTCGTGATCCGCCCGTCTCGGCCTCCCAAAGTGCTGGGATTACAGGCTTGAGCCACCGCGCCCGGCCTCTGGCAGCTTTTAAAGACATTGCTTTCTTATATGCATTTAAAATCAATATATTAACTAAGAAGTCTTGATAAAATTAACTAAATGTATAAACATAAAGTCTCTAGAAAAGAAGAGATGAGCCAGAGGCAGTGCCCTCGCCTATAATCCCAGCTACTTGGGAGGCTGAGACAGGGGAAATGTCTAGAGTCCAGGAGTTTGAGACCAGCCTGAGCAACATAGAGAGACCTATCTCTACAAATAATAATAATAATAATATTTGTTTAGGTGGGAACAGTGGCTATTGCCTGTTGTCCCAGCTACTGAGGAAGCTCAGGCAAGAGGAGTTCTTGAGACCAGGAGTTCAAGGCTTCAGTGAGCTATGACTGTAACACTGCACTCCAGCCTGGAGAACAGAGGGAGACCCCATATCTTAAAACAAAAGAAGAGGGAGTGAAAGAGATGAATGCAAAACAACTAAAGATAAGTGTTTTCTACTGTTTTTAAAATTATAAAGAGGCAATTAATCCAACTCTTGGCTGTAGAAAATGGTTTCAAGGATGACAAGACAGTAAAGTGGGCGACACTCAGTAAACTTACCAGACCATAATAATTATGCACAAATAGATGGACTGCTTTAACTAATTAATTTATATTTCAAAAATATTGTTTTTATGTTACTTAAAATAGTACTATTCAACAGATAAAAATGAAGGATTGGATAAAATGAGGGTAGCATATAATAGCATATAATAAAATACAAAAAATAGTTAGCATTTGTTGTGGTAGACAAAATAATGATCTGGCAAAGGTGTCAACATTCTAATCTCTAGAGCTGTGAATGTGTTACTTTATATGGCAGAATACATTTTGTTGATGTGATTAAATTAAGGATCTTGAGATGAGGAGATTATTCTGGATTATCTTAGCGTGCTCAACATAATCACAAGGGTCCATATAGCAGGGAGGCAAGAGGCTCCAAGTGAGAAAAGTCAATGATGGAAGCAGAGGTTGGAGTAACGTAGCCATGAATCAAAGAATACTGGTAGCCTGTAGAAGCTGGAAGAAGCAAAGAATGAATTTTCCTTAAAACCTCTGGAAAAAAACCAGACCTGCCAACCAGTCCTGCCCAAGTCAGTCTGATTTTAAACTTTGATCCCTAAATCTCTAAGATAATATGTTTGTGTTGTTTTAAGTCACCAAATGTGTGGGAATTTGTTATCACAGCAATAAAAAACCAATGCAGGATCTAAAATGCATTCCATAAGGGCTTATACAGTATCTAGTAAAAAAGCTCTAAAGGCTGGATTACAAAGGCAAAGGTGGAATGCTTTCTTTTTTGGATTTCTTAAAATATGTGACAAAACTAGTTCTTACTATCATTTTGTAAGGTTTGGGTAGTATCCAACATTTAGAATGGTTTCATACTACTGTTTAAAGTTCTGTGTGTGGATACACACAAATGTGAAATTCCGCATAGCCCTCTGAAGCATAAATTAATTTTGTTGGTATTTTTAAAAATAACACCTCTAATGTAATTACATCCTATTGGCTTTATAAAATAAGGCCCCATGATTGTGAAAGCAGGGATGTTATTTGAAATGTTAGTCTCTGTGATCAAGATATTTGCTACATCAAGAAAAACCATCAATTCCCAGAGGGTTTTCACACCTGAAAATTAACCCAATTTATTTTGTAAATCTGTGTTATGCAAATTAAAAAATCAATCACTCAGAGGTCTTTTAACAAAGGATTTTCCAAAAGGAATAAAAATTCCCTCAATACAAATGCATACATTTAATAGTCTGTTGTGAGACTAGTTACTTAACAAAGGCCACACTATAGAATAAATGTTGAATTATTTGCCTGATATGGTAGAATACTCTGCAAAATATGTTATAACAGAATTGTCTTTTATTTTTTCTTAAAGAGTATAGATTTTGTGTTTGTAGAGTTCTTTGGGTGAATGTCATGGTTAACTGTACAGACTCGAGTCAGACTGCTGGATTGAATCCCAGCTCTGCCACTTGTGACCTGAGGTTAATTACTTAATCTCTCTCTGCTTCATTAGGAAAATGAAGAAAATGATAACACCTAGTTTGTTTGATTGTTTTGAAGGTTAAATACGTCAAAGCATGTAAAGTACTTATTGATAGAATGAGGCCTTGTACAAACAAGCCCTCATTAAAGTCAAGAAAGTAAAATAATAGTTAATCAATCTCATAAATACATATGTAGCTCCCATTATGTAGTCAGCAAATATTTATTAGGGTCTCCTAAGTTGTAGGCAGCATCATTCCTCATGAAATGAATCTCCCTCTTAAGCCTAGTTGATAGCTTATGGGGAGCTCTCAAAGACCTCTCCAGAGCTGAACATATTTTAAGTATATGCAACATTAGAGTCATCAGAGTTTAACACTAAGAGGTTCAGGGTTAATGGCTGAGAAGAGTATATCGTGATCCAAAAACAGCAAAGTTAATCTTAATTCTAATTGTGAGCTCACAAGCCTTAGGATCACAAAATCTTTCTTAGAGAACACATGGGGGAAATTTTTAAAAAGAGAGAAAATGGTGAAAAGCTTGATAAAAAAAAAAAATTGAGGAGAGTATAGAAAAAGGGATAGAATTATAACATTATATTCTTAATTTTCAGTGTAGGGGTAGTTGATGATTGAGTAGAATTTTAAGCAGTCACAGCAAAAGAAAAGAAAAAGCCAAAAGTCAACTTTTCAGCCCTATTCACTTGTATGGGGTACAGCATATTTGACAAAAACATTATGACCAAATGCAAACATATGCTTAATTAATAACCACCCAGAGGTACCTTGACCATTGTAGTGGGTATTAATTTACAACTAAGTTTCAAGGAAAAGTCTAGAAATTTTATAATTGTTAATTTAAAAAATTAACCTAAATTTGATTAGATCACTCCCAGCTGGGTTTCAGTAGCAGTCATTTTAAGGTATTTATTCCCATGGAGCCCTCCATACTTTACTCCATAGTGTTTGCTGTTAAATGCTCACGGTCAAAGCCAGAACAGTCCATTGATGTCTTCTGGCTCTGCTACTCCCTTGCCATGCTTAGGGTTCAGGAACCTCCCTGTGGGAACTGGAGGGTCAGGCATTCTGCAACCTGTCTGAATAGGGGCAGCCATTCCTTTCTGAGATCTTGCACTTCTATTCCTACTGCAATCAGGTGGAGAAAAACTCAAGAATCAGGTGGGGACTGTGGCAGAGACTTCTGTATCCTGATAAAAATCTCTCCTTCTTCCTTTTAGTGATGTAGAAATTCCCATATTTATCTGACATGCAAGCACCTTACTTAGAGAATATGTGTCCCAGCTTCTTTAGAGTTAGATGTCACCATGTTGAGGGATGTTAGAATTTATATATATATATATATGTATATATAACTTTTAGGTATTATCTTTAACAAAAGGAGTTGGTTAGCTAAGTTAATTTTGTGGAGATCATTTAATAAATGTGAGTTGAAAGGCTTAAAAATCTGTCTAGATTGAATCTTTGGTTTGGGGCACTAATATGAAATTTACTAGAAGCAAAGAGGTTCTGAAGGGATTACACTTTCAAAAGAAGCACAGCCTGACCTACCAAAACCTGTGTGTGTGTGTGTGTGTGTGTGTGTGTTTTACCTTTAAATAAGCCCTAAAGCAAATCCCTAGTCTCCAAAATCTTACCAGCAGAAAATGGCCGTTCCAAAACCCTAGAGAACCGTCGAACAAGAAGAAAAAGAGAACCTGGGTCCCTGGATGACATGGAGAGAAAATGCTTACATGTTCTGCTGGCAAATAAGAGAGAAATAAATTTCAAATTGTGTATGACTCACTGCATTGGTTTCTTTTTTTTTTTTTTTTTTTTAGATGGAATCTCACTCTGTCACCCAGGCTGGAATGCAGTGGTGCAATCTGGGCTCACTGCAAGTTCCGCTCCCCAGGTTCATGCCATTCTCCTGCCTCAGCCCCCCAAGTAGCTGGGACTACAGGTGCCTGCCACCATACCTGACTAATTTTTTTTTTGTATTTTTAATAGAGTTGGGGTTTCACCGTGTTAGCCAGGATGATCTCAATCTCCTGACCTTGTGATCCTCCTGCCTTGGCCTCCCAAAGTGCTGGGATTACAGGTGTGAGCCATCGTGCCCTGCCTATTATTTTTTATTATTTTATTTTATTTTATTTTATTTTATTTTATTTTTTTGTGGAGACTGGGTCTCATGATATTGCTTAAAGTGGTCTTGAACTCCTGGGATCAAGTGATTCTCCAACCTTGACCTCCCAAAGTGCTGAGATTACAGGTGTGAGCCACTGCAACTGGCCATCTACCTCTTTTATTTCTGATGCTGTCATTTGTATCTTCCCCCTTTTTATTATTCTGCAGTCTTGATGAAGTTGTATCAATTTTACTGACTTTCCAATGACTATATTTTAACTTTCTATATTTTTACTGATTTAAATTTTATTTCTATTCTTTATTATCTCCTTCCTTTTGCTATACTGGTTTTATTTTGTTGTTGTCGTTTGTCTTCAGTTTCTTAATGTGGAAATCTACAGTATTGATTTGAGATTTTGTTTTAGGATTAAGTACTGAATGCTATAAATTTCCCCGTAAACACTGATTTGGCTGCATCCAACAAGTTTTAATATATTGTATTTTCATTTTCACTTAGTCCAAATTTTTTTCTTATTTTTCTTGAGACTTTTTTGACCTTGAATTAATTAGAAATATAGATAATATTTATTAATCTATCTTCAAATTCACTAGCCTCACTGTTATTTCCATTCTACTGTTAAGTTTTTATTTTCAGTTATTATATATTTTAGATCTAAATTTTTCATTTTTTCTTTATATTTTCTATTTATCTGTTGAGATTTTCTACCTATCCACTTATTTTCAGAGTGCTCACAATTACTTGGTGCAGCATTCATTTTGGTAATAGGTCCTTTACATTTTTTGTCAAATAATTTCAAAATCTGTTTTGTGTTAGAGTTGGCATCTGTTTATAGCCTTTTTCATTGTGAGCTAAAATATTCCTGATTCTTCAAATGCTGAGTAACTTTGTACTCTATCTTAGACATTTTCAATATTTTGTTTGAACCTTTGTGTCTTGTTTATATCTTGTTAAACAGGAGAAATGTTGACATTTTCGATTGGGTTGGCAATTAATAAGATTATGTTCAGATCCTTCATGCGTGTGCTGTGATTTTAATATCAGTTCAGGTTTAACGTCATTGCAATGCTATTAAGAACTATCCTATGTGAATACCACTCAGTTGCCGTCTGGGACTAACAATACTCTCTCCATGAGATCAGTTCTCAAAGTCTTTGGCATGCTTTTGAGCCCAGGGGATCATAAACAAATTTGTAAAGTTACTTTCCCCAGCTCCTTCTACTCCATTATCTCTGCTGCACTTTCCAGTTTCCTGAAGCTCCCCTTTTTTGTGCTTTTTCCTCAAAGCTGGATGTTCAATTATATTTTAGGCTGAAGAAATTCTAAGCCAGGGTACAGAGGCATAAAAGACACAGGTTACCAAAAAAATTCTCAAGAAATTAATACTTTTAGTATCTGAAAGTTTTCATAATAAGAAAACCCTTTTACTATTCACTTGAATGGCAAACGTTTCATAATGAGAATACCAGGTTATGGACATATATACAATTATATGCTAGCTTTTGTAATTTGCAGTTTTCACATATTAGGAAAAATCTAAAATTTTTAAACGAGATGATTGACCTTAAATAAAATTTGAGTATATTTTTACATTTGGTGCCTCTAACATTCTTTTCTCCTGTCCATTGTTCTCACCTTCTACCTCTAACGTTTATTCTATGCTTCTCTTCTTCTCTCACCTGCAGTTAACTAATTGCTTAAAAAATCAGCAGATTACATTTTAAGATGTTATTTCTCCCAGGAATATTTGCATTTCAATAAGTTTCCCTTGTAGTTTAAATCTTCGACACCCAAAGGAATAAGTCTTTAATGATGAAAATGGCAGGCCAAGGGGTGAAGCATTTAGTTGTATAAGCCCTTTATGCTCTCCTGTATACCTGCTCTTTTCAGGGAAATCCTTTCATTCATCTCACATGGGAATGAAATTAAAGAGACAAATAAGGAAAAACACAAATGCAAGTACAAGTAACATGCGGTGTTTCTAGATATCTTTCCTAAAAGTTATTACTCAAGCAATTTTTTTTCATATAAGTAGGTGAAAAGGTGAAGAAATTTGCATATCATTTTATTACTTCATTAACTATAACTGCAACAGTGTGAACTGTAAAGTAAATGTGAGCATTCTAGAAAAGTACTTAAAGTATAACACAATGCATCTACATGTTTCTATCTACATTTGTGATTATTTAATATAATCAATGAATTCTGTTTAATATGAATATATTATATAATTTTCCTATATACAAATTGGCAGATCAAATTTAAGGCTATTTATTGAAAAAAATACAGTACCTTGTAAAACAAGGGCCAAAATTTAATGTATACATTTGCCAGTGTGCAATCCATTTTTGAAAACTCTCATACGAAGATGGCCAAACAGGAAAAGCTCCAGCCTCCAGGTCCTGGCGTGAATGACACAGAAGACTGGTGATTTCTGCATTTTCAACTGAGGTGCAGACTGACATCTCACACCTCACACGGCTGGGTACACCTCTGAGACAAAGATTCCAGAGCAAGAATCAGACAGCAATACTCACTGTTCAGCAATATTCTATCTTCTGCAGGCTCTACTGCTGATACCCAGGCAAACGATCTGGAGTGGACCTCAAACAAACTCCAACAGACCTGCAGCTGAGGGTCCTGACTGTTAGAAGGAAAACTAACAAACAGAAAGGACACCTACACCAAAACCCCATCAGTATGTCACCATCATCAAAGACCAAAGGCAGATAAAACCACAAAGATGGGGAAAAAGCAGTACAGAAAAGCTGGAAATTCAAAAAATCAGAGCACATCTCCCCCTCCAGAGGAACACAGCTCATCACCAGCAACGGAACAAAGCTAGATAGAGAATGACTTTGATGAGTTGAGAGAAGAAGGCTTCAGTTGATCAAACTTCTCAGAGCTAAAGGAGGAACTACATACCCAGCACAAAGAAACTAAAAATTTTGTTGATGAACTGGAATAAAGAATATCAGTGACTGAAGATCAAATGAATGAAATGAAGTGAGAAGAGAAGTGTACAGAAAAAGGAGGAAAAAGAAATGAACAAAGCCTCCAAGAAATACAGGATTATGTGAAAAGACCAAATCTACATCTGATTGGTGTGCCTGAAAGCAACAGGGAAAATGGAACCAAGGTGGAAAACATTCTGTAGGATATCATCCAGGAGAACTTCCCCAACCTAGTAAGGCAGGCCAACAATCAAATTCAGGAAATACAGAGAACGCCACAAAGATACTCCTCGAGAAGAGCAACTGCAAGACACTTAATTGTCAGATTCACCAAAGTCAAAATGAAGGAAAAAATGTTAAGGGCAGCCAGAAAGAAAGGTCAGATTACCCATAAAGGGAAGCCCATTAGACTAACAACAGATCTCTTGGCAGAAATTCTACAGGCCAGAAGAGAGTGGGGGTCAATATTCAACATTCTTAAAGAAAAGAATTTTTAACCAGAATGTCATATCCAGCCAAACTAAGTTTCATACGTGAAGGAGAAATAAAATCCTTTACAGACAAGCAAATGCTTAGAGATTTTGTCACCACGAGGCCTGCCCTACAAGAGATGCTGAAGGAAGCACTAACCATGGAAAGGAACAACTGGTACCAGCCATTGCAAAAACATGCCAAAATGTAAAGACCATTGATGCTAGGAAAAAACTGCATCAACTAGCAAGCAAAATAGCCAGCTGATATAATGACAGGATCAAGTTCACACATAGCAATATTAACCTGAAATGTAAATGGACTAAATGGTCCAATTAAAAGACACAGACTGGCAAATTGGATAAAGAGTCAAGACCCATCAGTTTGCTGTATTCAGGAGACCCATCTCACATGCACAGGCACACATAGGCTCAAAATAAAGGGCTGGAGGAAGATCTACCAAGCAAATGGAAAAAAAAAAAAAAAAAAAAAAGCAGGGTTTGCAATCCTAGTCTCTGATAAAACAGACTTTAAACCATCAAAGATCAAAAGAGACAAAGAAGACCATTACATGATGGTAAAGGGATCAATTCATCAGAAAGAGCTAACTATCCTAAATATATATGCACCCAATACAGGAGCACCCAGATTCATAAAGCAAGCCCTTAGAGACTTACAAAGAGACTTAGACACCCATACAGTAATAATGGGAGACTTTAACACTCCACTGTCAACATTAGACATATCAGCGAGACAGAAAGTTAACAAGGATATCCGGGAATTGAGTTCAACTGTGCACCAAGCAGACTTAATAGACATCTACAGAACTCTCCACCCCAAATCAACAGAATACACATTCTTCTCAGCACCACCTCGCACTTATTCCAAAATTGACCACATAGTTGGAAGTAAAGCACTCAGCAAATATAAAAGAACAGAAATTATAACAAACTGTCTCTCAGACCACAGTGCAATCAAACTAGAACTCAGGACTAAGAAAATCAAAACCACTCAACTACATGGAAACTGAACAACCTGCTCCTGAATGACTACTGGGTACATAACGAAATGAAGGCAGAAATAAAGATGTTCTTTGAAACCAATGAGAACAAAGATACAATATACCAGAATCTCTGGGAAACATTTAAAGCAGTGTGTAGAGGGAAATTTATAGCACTAAATGCCCACAAGAGAAAGTAGGAAAGATCTAAAATTGACACTCCAACATCACAATTAAAAGAACTAGAGAAGCAAGAGCAAACACATTCAAAAGCTAGCAGAAGGCAAGAAATAATTAAGATCAGAGCAGAACTGAAGGAGATAGAGACACAAAAAACCCTCCAAAAAGTCAATGAATCCAGGAGTTGGTTTTTTGAAAAGATCAACAAAATTGATAGACCGCTAGCAAGACTAATAAAGAATCGAACAGAGAAGAATCGAACAGATGCAATAAAATATGATAAAGGGGATATCACCACCTACTCCACAGAAATACAAACTACCATCAGAGAATACTATAAACACTTCTACGCAAATAAACTAGAAAACCTAGAAGAAATGGATAATTTCCTGGACACTTACACTCTCCCAAGACTAAACCAGGAAGAAGTTGAATCCCTGAATAGACCAATAGCAGGCTCTGAAATTGAGGCAATAATTAATAGCTTACCAACCAAAAAAACTCCAGGGCCAGACAGGTTCACAGCCGAATTCTACCAGAGGTACAAGGAGCAGCTGGTACCATTCTTTCTGAAACTATTCCAATCAATAGAAAAAGAGGGAATCCTCCCTAAATCATTTTATGAGGCCAACATCATCCTCATACCAAAGCCTGGCAGAGACACAACAAAAAAAGAGAATTTTAGACCAATATCCTTGATAAACATCGATGCAAAAATCCTCAATAAAATACTGGCAAACTGAATCCAGCAACACATCAAAAAGCTTATCCACCATGATCAAGTAGGCTTCAAACCTGGGATGCAAGGCTGGTTCAACATACAGAAATCAACAAACGTAATCCAGCATGTAAACAGAACCAAAGACAAAAACCACATGATTATCTCAATAGATGCAGAAAAGGCCTTTGACAAAATTCAACAGCCCTTCATGCTAAAAACGCTCAATAAATTCGGTATTAATGGGATCTATCTCAAAATAGTGAGAGCTATTTATGACAAACCCACAGCCAGTATCATACTGAATGGGCAAAAACTGGAAGCATTTCCTTTGAAAACTGGCACAAGACAGGGATGCCCTCTCTCACCACTCCTATTCAACATAGTGTTGGAAGTTCTGGCTTGGGGAATCAGGCAAGAGAAAGAAATCAAGGGTATTCAGTTAGGAAAAGAAGAAGTAAAATTGCCCCTGTTTTCAGATGACATGACTGTATATTTAGAAAACCCCATCATCTCAACCCAAAATCTGCTTAAACTGATAAGCAACTTCAGCAAAGTCTCAGGATACAAAATCAATGTGCAAAAATCACAAGCATGCTTATACACCAGCAACAGACAAACAGAGAGCCAAATCCTGAGTGAAATCCCATTCACAATAGCTTCAAAGAGAATAAAATACCTAGGAATCCAACTTACAAGGGACGTAAAGGAACTCTTCAAGGAGAACAACAAATCACTGCTCAGTGAAATAAAAGAGGACACAAACAAGTGGAAGAACATACCATGCTCATGGATAGAAAGAATCAATATTGTGAAAATGGCCATACTGCCCAAGGTAATTTATAGATTCAATGCCATCCCCATTAAGCTACCAATGACTTTCTTCACAGAATTGGAAAAAACTGCTTTAAAGTTCATATGGAACCAAAAAAGACCCCGTATTGCCAAGACGATCCTAAGCCAAAAGAGCAAAGCAGGAGGCATCATGCTACCTGACTTCAAACTATACTACAAGGCTACAGTAACCAAAAGAGCATGGTACTTGTACCAAAACAGAGATATAGACCAAAGGAACAGAACAGAGCCCTCAGAAATAATACCACACATCTAAAACCATCTGATCTTTGACAAACCTGACAAAAACAAGAAATGGGGAAAGGATTACCTCTTTAATAAATGGTGCTGGGAAAATTGGCTAGGCATAAGTAGAAAGCTGAAACTGGATCCTTTCCTTACTTCTTATGCGAAAATTAATTCAAGATGTATGGAGACTTAAATGTTAGTCCTAAAACCATAAAAACCCCAGAAGAAAACCTGAGTAATACCATTCAGGACATAGGCATGGGCAAGGACTTCATATCTAAAACACCAAAAGCAATGGCATCAAAAGCCAAAACTGACAAATGGGATCTAATTAAAGTAAAGAGCCTCTGCACATCAAAAGAAACTACTATCAGAGTGAACAGGCAACCTACAGAATGGGAGAAAATTTTTGCAATCTGCTCATCTGGCAAAAGGCTAATATCCAGAACCTACAAAGAACTCAAACAAATTTACAAGAAAAAAAACAAACAACCCCATCAAAAAGTGGGCAAAGGATATGAACAGACACTTCTCAAAAGAAGACATTCATACAGCCAACAGACACATGAAAAAATGCTCATCATCACTTGCCATCAGAGAAATGCAAATCAAAACCACAATGAGATACCATCTCACACCAGTTACAATGGCAATCATTAAAAAGTCAGGAAACAACAGGTGCTGGAGAGGATGTGGAGAAATAGGAACACTTTTACACTGTTGATGGGACTGTAAACTAGTTCAACCATCGTGGAAAATAGTGTGGCAATTCCTCAAGGATCTAGAACTAGAAATACCATTTGACCCAGCCATTCCATTACTGGGTATATACCCAAAGGATTATAAATCATGCTACCATAAAGACACATGCACACGTATGTTTATTGCGGCACTATTCACAATAGCAAAGACTTGGAATCAACCCAAATGTCCATCAGTGACAGACTGGATTAAGAAAATGTGGCACCTATACACCATGGAATACTATGCAGCTATAAAAAAGGATGAGTTTGTGTCCCTTGTAGGGACATGTATGCAGCTGGAAACCATCATTCTCAGCAAACTATCGCAAGAACAGAAACACTGCATGTTCTCACTCATAGGTGGGAATTGAACAATGAGATCACTTGGACACAGGAAGGGGAACATCACACACCGGGGCCTATTGTGGGGAGGCGGAAGGGGGGAGGGGGGAGGGATAGCATTAGGAGATATACTTAATGTAAATGACGAGTTAATGAGTGCAGCACACCAACATGGCACATGTATACATATGTAGCAAACCTGCCTGTTGTGCACATGCACCCTAGAACTTAAAGTATAACAAAAAAAAATAAACAAATAAAACCAGGAAAGAATATTACATTATCTCTTCATGGTACCGTGGGGTGAAGAAAAAGTAAAAATAAAAAATAACACCATCTCACACACAAACACAAAAAAACCTCTCATATTATACCACTTTAAATCCCACATAAGTATGTATATGTGTATATGTACATATTTCAATATATAGTTTATTTTATATAAAATGTAAAGGATTATACAAATACACCGCAGCACCTCCATTAAAATTAAGATTTTTATTATAATTTCAGCATATAGAGTTGACAAAGTCATAAACATTCACAAAGCAAAAATTTAGAAAAACTCAACCATAGGGTGAACTTGGGGTTTTACTATATCTGAAAACTGGCATGAGCCTTCTAAGTAATTTGACCTGCACACCTATCCAAAATCTCCAACATATAATCATTAAATCATTTCTATCAATAATCCTCACTTTTGCATCATTAGAATTTTTGTTGTTGTTATCCTCATACCCATATTCTAATTATACTCATACAGAACTAGTTTCATTGGAGTGGTAACATTAGCTGCTTGCTACCTGTTAACATAAAGGAAAAAACTGAAACAAACTTAAAAAATTAGAGAATTTATTCGGGTGGGAGTGGTATCCTTAGCTGCTTGCTACCTGTTGACCTAAAGGAAAAAACTGAAGCAAACTTAAAAAATTAGAATTTATTTGGGTAATGTTTGAGATTTACAACCAAGCAGCAAAGATTCAAGTTGTCTGATAAGCAGAAGTTACAAGTAAATTGTTATTATTTTGTATTTGTTTTTCTGTTTTAAAATTTTCATTGATGTTTACCAATACATTTATTTTATTTTATATTTTTATATATTTAGGGAGTACAAGTGCAGGTTTCCTACATGCACATACTGCATAGTGGTGAAGTCTGGGCTTTTAGTGTGCCCATCAACCAAAAAGTGAACATTGTACCCCATAAGAAGCTTTCCAACTCTCACTCCCATCCCACCCTATCTGTAATTTCCAGTGTCTAGTACTTCACTCTGCATGTGCATGCCTACCCATTGTTTAGTTCCCACTTATAAGTAAGAACATAAGGTATTTGACTTTCTCTTTCTGGGTTATTTCACTTAGGATAATGGCCTGCATTTCCTCCATGTAGCTGCAAAATACATGATTTCATTCTTTTCTATGGCTGAGCAGTATAAATGGTATAAATATGTATTACATTTTCTTCACCCAGTCCTTGATTGATAGACAACTAGGTTGATTTCGCATCTTTGCTATTGTGAATAGTGCTGTGATAAATACATGACTGCAGGTATGTTTTTGGTATAATGATTTCTTTCTCTTTGAATATATACCCAGTAGTGAGATTGCTGAATTGATTATTAATTCTATTTTTCATTTATTAGAGAAATCTCCGTAGTATTTGTAAGGTTCTTGTATAGGTTCAAACCCCTAGAGTGTGCCAACAGAAAACATGAGGCGGTGTGGAGCAACATGCTGTTTTAATGAGCGCCTGGGTGCAGATGGGCTGAGGCCTAAAATGACATCAGCACCAAATGTGGACAGGGCAGGGGTTTTACGGTCTCCTGTAAACAGGAAGTGTCCCAGTCTGACGTGACTGCTAAACAGTACCCAGACAGCCTCTTTCTCAATCTTCAGGGGTACGTGTCTTCCGGCAAGAGTAGGTGTCTTCCGGCTGGCTCTCTTCCTGCTTCTGCTGTCTTGCTGGCACACGCTTCTGGCACAAGTAGCCTTGCACCTTGGGACTGAGTCTGAGAATGGAGGAGTTACTCATCCCTTCAGGCTTTCAGCCCTGGGGAGAATCTTCCATTCCTGTCTATTTGGTTATAGAAAAAAGGGAAAAGGGGTGACTTTCTTAATAACTACTTCGGATGTGACATAGGGGTGGTGTGGGCAACTTGGAAAAAGAAAACTTTAATTTTGGGGGGTATTCTTGAGAGATGGGTTGGTATTCATTGTGTCATTGTAGCAGGAGCATCGTCTGGATTGTCTGGCAGTTAACCGTAGTTTCAACAAGAGTTTTAATGACTTTTATTATTAGTGGAATAATACAGGGGAGAAATAGGAGAAACCCAATGATGAAAATTACCATCCTTACCAGGGTTTTAAATTCTCCTAAATGAAAGAACCCCCATCCTAGAATGTTTGTTGGGTCCCATCCCTTCCAGATTTGGACTGGTATATGGGCTACTTTTCTGATGTTCGAAGCGATTTCTAGTACTGCTTCTCCGTTATTATCTATGTTAAGACAACAATTGGAGATACTAAACTTGACACAGGCCCCACCCTCTTCTGCTAATAAGCAGTCTAGTGCTAGCCGCCTGTTTTGATAAAATTGCTGCACGCATTTGGTTTTGTTGTTGTGTGAGCATTTCCAGGGCTAAGGTGGTTTGGTTAGTGATTATCTCTAGAACAGCCTATAGCCTAATTATTCTATTTAGCATATATATAGGAAGGTGATAACCCCATGAACCATCCTCAGCCCAAGAGACAGGACCGTAATATTCAATGATCCATTGCAGAGGCCATTTGTCCTCTTGCCATCTTTGGCTTCCTCCTACCTTTAAGGATCATTTTTCTTTGTTTAGGTTATTATATGCAGGGACTCCGAGGGTGTTGCCTGCTGTTAATGTTTTGGAGGAAGTAGTAGCCTTGGGGTTGAGCTTGAACCTGGTGCAATGGACCCAGGTGGGGAGTCTGTGGACTCTCACTGCAGTTGGCATGCTGAGTATCACAGTGTCGGGACCTGTCCACTTTGGTTGTAGTTTTTGGTGAGGGTTGGGTTGGCAGATATACAAGTCTATGCCTGCAAGACAGTTATATTAAGAGGACAAGGAGGTGTCGACAGGGAGAGGCATGGCCTCATTTGCTGCTTCACAAATGAAAGACCGTGTCTGGATTAAGGAGGGGAGGTAATTACTGAGTGGCTCAGAGTCTGGTAAGGGTGGAAGTCCTAAGACAAAAGTTCAGCCACACACGATTTTAAAGGGACTATAAAAAGAGGGTGCTTTTGGTGTTGCACAGAGTCTTATGAGGGTGAAAAGGAGACGTTTTGTCCATGACTGACAGGTTTCTAGCGCCAGCCAGCTTGGTGAGTTGTGCTTTAAAGAGAAAGTTAATTTTTTCAACTTTGCCTGAAAACCGAGGCCTGTAGGGTGTGTGGAAAACCCATTTTATTGCTAAGGATGTAGAGATGCCTTGGGTAATTTGGCTGATAAAGGTGGGCCCTTTATTGGACATGATGGATGCTGGGAGTCCAAAACAGGGAATTATATGCATGATGAGAGTTTGTGTGAGGATATTTGCACCTTCTGAAGTTGTTGGGAATGCTTCTACCGACCCAAAGAAAGTACAGACAAAGACTAGAAGACAGCGGAGCTGTTTATCGGGCAGCATGAGAGTGAAATCTACTTGCCAATCCTGCACAGGTACCTGGCCTTGGGCTTGGTGGGCAGGAAAAGGCTGAAGCTGGAGGAAACCCTGAGGTGACACTGAGTGGCAGATAGAGCAGGACTGGGTAATTTCTCGAACATGGCTGGAAAAGTGAGGACAAGTGAGAATAGGGCAGAGAAGTTGCAGGAGAGATTTGTAACTGACATGGAAAGAGTTGTGAAGGCTTTGGAGGATAGAGATTGTTTGAGAGTGAGGAAGAATGAAGCACCATTCCTTGACATAACATGGTCCCTGCCTTTGAAGGTTTTGGGATTGTAAGTCCTCCTTTTCTTCTGAGAAGTAAAGCAGAGAGAACAAGGACAGAGACAGAAACTGGCCTTGCATGGGTTGTAGGGCTACTTGTTTGGCTACCTGATCTGCTAGTGCATTTCCAGCCAATATAGAATGGTCTGGGGTTTGGTGGTCCCTGCAATGAATGGTGGCAACTTTCTGTGGGAGCCTGACAGTTTGAAGGAGCTTGCTAATGAGAGAGCCATTTATGACACGAGTGTCTTTTGCAGTTAGGAAACCCCGTTCTTTCAGGATGGATGAGTGTGAGTGCACTACATGGAATGCATAATGAGAATTTGAATATATGTTGATCTGTTGTCTGGCTGCTAAAGTGAGAGCTCAAGTGAGGGCAGTGAGTTCAGCTTTTTTGGAGGTGGTGCCTAGGAGGAGCATATTGGCTTCAATAGTGTGGGGGAGTGACACTATAGCATAGCCAGCATGTCAGTGTCCTTGATGTAGGATGGACCTGCCATCTACAAACCAAGTAAAGGAGACATCTGGAAGGTTAGGTTTGGAAAATGTATAAGAAAGGTTTGAACAGTGTTCACACAGAAGTGTGTAGGGTCTTGGGTGGTTGTAGCTTCAGGTAAGAGCATGGCTGGGTTTAGACAGGAGCTGGTTAGCATGGTGGTGTGGGGAATTTCTATGAATAGAGAATACAGCTGGAGGAACCATGGGGCAGAGATGAGACTTAGTACACTGTGGTGAGCTAGCATGTCTTTGATGTTATGGGTTGAATAAACTGCTAGGTTGTCATGCAGAGATAGTTTTAGGCTTTCAAGGGTGAAGACAGCAGCTGCTGCCAATGCTCAGAGCCTGGCAGGCCATCCAAGAACTGTGGCTTCCAGCTCTTTAGAGAAGTAGGCAACAACCTGGAGGATGGGTCCGTTACACTGGGTTAGAACACCTAGTGCCACTCCATGCCATTTGTAGGTATATAGAGAGAAAGGTTTGGTGAGGCCTGGGAGAGTGAGGAGGGGGGCTGAGATGAGAGCCTTTTGGAGTAGATAGAAAAGTTGGGTAATAGGCTGTGCAGGTTTTAAAGGCTCACGGAGAGGGCCTTTAGCAGCTTCGTATAATGGTTCGGCAAGTAGAGCGAAGGAGGGAACCCAGAGCTTAAAAAGAGAATTTCCTGTTTAGTTTGAAGAGGCAGGAGGGACTGGAGGAGGGATATGTGGTTGGTTGTGAGCCCTTGGGTTTGCGGGGTAAGAGCTAGGCCTAGATAGGTGACTGAGGTGACTGAGGGAATATTTGTGCTTTCTTAGGGGAGACCCAATACCCCCATTCTGCCAAGAAGTTTAAAGGAGAGATAGTATGGGTGTTGCAGTCTCTTTGAGAGGGGCTACACAGGAGCAAATCATCAACATATTGAAGGAGAGTGGACAGTTTTAGGGATAAGGTACAGAGTTCATGAGCAAGGGCCTTCCCAAAAGGGTGGGAGCTGTCTCTGAAACCTTGAGGTAGTACACACCAGGTGAGCTAACGTGAAAGGTGGGTATCAGGGTTTTCCCATGTAAAGACAAGGAGATCTTTAGAATCAGGGTGTAAAGGAATTGTGGAAATAAAAAAAGCATCCTTTAGGTTTAGAATAGAATAACGGGTGGTACTGGAGGCAATTGTGGAAAGGAAAGTATATGGGTTAGGAACCACTGACATACTGGGAGTATAGTTTGGTTAATGAGCCTGAGGTCCTGGACTAAATAAGTTCCATCTGGCTTTTTAACATGTAGAACTGGTATGTTAAAAGGGGAGTTTGTTGGGCAGAGTAGGTGACTGGCAGGGAGGTGAAAAATGATAGGCTTTAGGTCTGTGAGAGCAGCTTGGGGGATGGGATACTGCTTCTGTGATAGGAACTGGGTGGGCTCTTTAAGGTTAATGCAGATGGGGGTGTGGTGTTCTGTGACTGAGGGTGTGAAAGTACCCTAAACAGTGGGGTTAACTATGGATGGGGGATAAGGAAAAGTTGCATGTTTTAAGGTGGGAGGTTGGAGGAGTAGAAGAAAGTTAGATGCCCTGGAGGGGTCTGGGTTGATGCGTAGGGTACTATGGGGAACATGGAAGTGGAGAATAGTTTGGAGTTTTGAAAGGATGTCTCTGCCTAGGAGTGGAGTTGGTAATGAGGGCAGGACTAAGAAAGAGTGAGTGAAGGAAAAGGTGTGAAGGGAGCAGAAAAGTGGAGGGGTGGCTTGGGGTTTGGAGACTTGTCCATCAATTCCCACAACAGAGACTTGGGAGGACAGGATGGGTCCCGAAAAATTAGATAAAGTAGAGTAGTTTTCCCTGGTATTAATTAAAAAGTATACTGGCCTACCTGCCACCATCAGAGTTACCCTTGGCTTGGATGAAGAGATGGTAGTTGCTGAGGCATCCATCCCAGGGCACCATCAGTCTTCAGCAGCAAGTCCGATGAGATCCAAGTAGGAGGTTTTGGCCAGCTCAGGAAGGGATGGGGGCAGTCCTTGAGGGGGCCACTCACAGTCTAACTTCCAGTGGGGTTCTCCACAGAGAGGGTCATGGCCTGATGGGCTTACCTTGGTTTGGGCATTGTCTGGACCAGTGGCCTTCATTGCCACACTTGAAACAGGTGCCAGGTGGAGGTGGATTGCTAGGAGGCTTCTGTGTGGAGCTTCGGCCCCATGGGCCTGCAGGGCCCCTGATGGCGGAGGCAAGCATTTGAAACTCTGCCTGTTTTTGCCTTTTACTTTCATCATCATGATTGTTAAAGACTGTGAAGGCTAAATTAAGAAGGTCTCGTTGTGGGGTTTGAGGGCTGTTGTCAAGCATCTGAAGTTTGCGCCAGATATCGGGGGTGAGTTGGAAGATGAACCAAAGGTTTAAGATAGTGGTTCCTTCTGAGCTGGCTGGGTCTAAGTTGGTATACTTTATGAAGACTTCAGTTAAATGAGAGAGAAAAAGGGCTGGGTTTTTGTCAGGACCTTGAAGGATTTCTGAAAGTTTTTCATAGTTTACTGCTTTATGGGCACCTTTTTTGAGTCCTGCAAGGAGATACACAATCATGTGGTCTCAAGGTGGCATCCAGAGGCCCTGTCTTGATAATCCCAGTGGCGGTCCTGGTTGGGGACAGCCTCTGTGCCAGTAGGCTGGGCAGGAGTTTGGTGATGAATTATATCAGCATGTGCCTGAGCTAGAGTCCAGATACAATCCTGGTCTTCTGGGATGAGGGTGGAAGATAGGATAACATAGAGGTCATGCCAGGTTAGTTCATAAGACTGGGTAAGGTACTGAAACTCCCTAATATAAGAGGTAGGGTCTTCTGGATATGAACTGAATCTTTTGTTAATTTGAGAGAGGTAAATGAGGGAGAAGGGAATATGAACTCTAACAATACCTTAAACTCCTGCTACTTCCTGAAGGGGGCACTCTAGCACGGGCGCTGAAAGTAAGGGTGGGGCATGGGCCAAAGATGGCGCATGAGAGAGTATGCGTGGGAGAGAAGGAAGAAGCCAGAAGTGGTTGCTGCTGGGGGTTTGATGGGGGAAGAGGGGTTAACAAGCAGTGGAGGATAGATAGGGGTGTAAGGTGGTGGGATGGGTTTACAAGCCTCAGGAGAGGGTGGTGGGGGAGGAGAATGGGTACAGACAATACTAGAATTGTCCTGAGGAGAGGACAGTGTAGGAAAAGAGATGGATACTGCTGACTGGGAAGATGGTGGCTGGAAAGATAGCAACTGGGAAGATGGCTGAGAAGATGGCAGCTGAGAAGATAAAGAGGAGGCTTGGGGGTTAAGGAAGACAGTTGAGAGGGAGATGTAGGGGCTGCGAGGGCTGGACAGCAGTCTACTGGATTCAAGGAGGAAAAAAAGGTAGGGTTGGGAGGAGAAAGGCGATCAGGGCCGCGAGAATGCAGGGGAATGATTAGAACAGGTGAGCAAGAATTGCAGAGGTTGGGCTGTGATCTGACTGCAAAAAGCCTGGACATAAGGAGTTTCTCCCCATTTCTCCATTCATCAGCAATAATTGCTTAAGTCCGTTAAAATTGTAAAGTCAAATGTTCCATTTGCGGGCCATTTGGACCCATTATCCAATTTGTATTGTGGCCAGACTGAATTGCAAAAACAGACAAAGCGCTTAGGGTGGATATCTTGCCTGAAGCCTAAGGTTTGCAGGTTTGCAGGTTTTTATGAGGCAGCCTAGAAGGCTGTCCTTTGGAATAGAAGACTGGGAATTTCCCATAATGGAGGGTAGACTCAGGAGAACAGGGAAACCGAGACCATCCTGGACGCCAGAGGGAGATGATAAAAGGAGTGATTGTCACTGCTGTCTTTTTCGTTCCTGGAATGGGATCAATGACTTAGAGGCGTCCCCCTAAGACCAGATGATTAGCAAGTGCCTGGCACATGCTGGAGCCTTCTTGAACCAACGTTGGATTTTCAGACGAGAAACCAAGAGAGGCCATGTGGATTTTTCCCTGTTAACGGGGTTCCTGGGAAACTCACCAGTAGGCGAGATCAGTGACCCATGTGCATGCACAAAAAGACGACTGGAGGCTGAGGAGCTTCCATTGTCTGGCTGCTGTGGCCTGCTCTCCAGGATGGAGGGGTAGGTCCACAGGGGATGCAGACCTGAGCCCCTCCTGGGTTTCTGCACCAGATGTAAGGTTGTCGTATAGGTTCAAACCCCACGAGTGCGCAAACAGACAACATGAGGCAGTGTGGAGCAACACTTTTGTTTTTGGAGGTGGGGACAGAGTCTCGCTCTGTCTCCCAGGCTGGAGTGCAGTGGCATGATCTCAACTCACTGCAACCTCCGCCTCCATGGTTCAGGTGATTCTCCTGCCTCAGCCTCCTGAGTAGCTGGGATTACAAGTGTGTGCCACCATGCCTGGCTATTTTTTGTATTTTTAGTAGAGATGATGTTTCACCGTGTTAGGCAGGATGGTCTCAATCTCCTGACCTCATGCTCCTCCCGCCTTGGCCTCCCAAAGTGCTGAAATTACAGGCGTGAGCCAACACCCCCAGCCCAGCAACACGTTGTTTTAATGAGCACCTGGGTGCAGGTGGGCTGAGGCCTAAAATGGCGCCAGCACCAAATGAGGAGGGAGTAGGGGTTTTAGGGTGGTCTCCTGTAAACAGGAAGTGTCCCAGTCTGACGTGACTGCTACTTAGTACCCAGAAGGCCTCTTTCTCAATCTTCAGAGGTACATGTCTTCCGGCAAGAGTAGGTGTCTTCTGGCCAGCTCACTTCCTGCTTCTGCTATCTTGCTGGCACATGCTGCTGGCACAAGTAGCCTTGCACCTTGGGACTGGGCCTAAGAATGGAGGAATTACTCATCCCTTCAAGCTTTCAGGCCCTGGGGAGAAGCTTTCAGTTTCTCCATAAATGTTATACTAATTTACATTCCCATCAACACTGTATAAACATTCCCTTTTCTGCACATCCTTACCAACATCTGTTATTTTTAGACTTTTTAATGATAGCCATTCTGACTGGTGTAAGATGGCTCAAATTTTGGTTTTAATTTGCATTTCTCTGATGTTTATTGATGTTAAGCACTTTTCATGCGTTTGTTGGCCGATTGTATGTCTCCTTCTGAAAAATGTCTGTTTATGTTCTTTGCTTGTTTTTAATGGGGTTATTTGTTCTTTTCCTGTTAAGTTGTTTGACTTCCTTGTGAATTCTGTATATTAGCCCTTGTTGGATGCATCAATTGCAAATACTTTTTCCCATTCTGTAGACTGTCTGTTTACACTGTTGATTATTTCTTATGCTGTGCAGAAGGTTTTCATTTAATTAAGTCTCATTTGTCTATTTTTGTTGTTTTTACTTTTAAGAATGCAAAAACCCTCAACAAAATATTAGCAAATATAATTCAATAGAACATCAAAAAGATAACACACTATGATCAGGTGGGATTTATCCCAGGTATACAACGATGGCTCAACATACACAAATCAATAAACATGACACCTAATGTAAACAGAATGAAGCATAAAAATCGTATGATCTTCTCAACAGATGCAGAAAAAGCATTCAATAAAATTCAGCATTTCTTCATGATAAAAATCCTCAAGAAACTAGGCATAGAAGCAACATGCCTCAACATAATAAACACCATATATGACAAACCCACAGCCAACATTATGCTTAATGGAAAAAGCTGAAAGCATTCCCCCTAAGAATTGGAACAAGACAAAGATGCCTACTTTCTCCACTCTTGTTCAGAGTCCTGACCAGAGAAATCAAGCAAAAGAAAAAAAGGAACATCCAAATTGGAAAAAGTCAAATTTTCTCTGTTCACTGACAATATGATCCCATATCTAGAAAACCCTAAAGACTCCACCAAAAAACTCTCAGATTTGATAAATGAATTCAGTAAAGTTTTATGATATAAAATTAACATCAGAAATCAGTAGCATTTTTATACACCAATAATAATCTAGCTGAGGACCAAATCAAGAAGGCAATTTACAAAGCTACCAAAAAAGTAAAATGCCTAGGAATATATTTAACCAAGAAGGTGAAAGGTCTCTATAAGACCTATAAAACACTGAATAAAGAAATCATAGATGACACAAATAAAAAAAAAAGAATCCCATGCTCATGATTGGAGGAATCAATATCATTAAAATGACCATATTGCCCAAAGCAATCTAAGATTCAGTGCAATCTCTGTCAAATTACGAATGTCATTTTTTACAGAATTAGAAAAAGCATTTCTAAAATTCATATAGAACCAAAAAGAGCCTAAATAGCCAAAGCAGTTCTCAGCAAAAGGAACAAAGCTGGAGGCATCACATTACCTGACTTCAAATTACATTACAAGGCAACAATAACCCAAACCAGATGATACTAATATAAAAGTAGACACATAGATGAACAGAACAGAATAGAGAACCCAGACATAAAGTAGCATACCTACAACCAACTGATTTTTAACAAAGTCAATAAAAATATACACTGGGGAAGTGGCACCCTATTCAATAAATGGTGCTGGGAAAATTGGATAGCCACATGCAGAAGAATGAAACTGAACCCACACCTCTCACAATACATAAAACTTAACATAAAAATTAACTTAAAAATTAACTCAAGATGAATTAAAGACCTAAATGTAAAACCTGAAACTATGAAAATCCTAGAAGAAAACCTGAGAAAAACTCTTTTGGACCCTGGCCTAGACAAGTGGATTTTTAAAGGAAAGGAAGAGGCAGTTCCTACATTGTTTACTAAGAATTTACATTAAAACAACAAGCTATTGATTGGCTATACATTATTCTTTGTATCACAAATTCTAGAAATATAAAGATAATGGCTGAGGCAACTAGTCAGGAATGAAATGTTTTTAAACAATTGTCCCCAGGCATGAGTGTAGAGGGCATAACTAAAGTCCCATACTCATGTTTCTCTGGGTCTGATAAATTTTGGATATCTCACATAACTCTCAGATTGTTCTGAGCTAGTTTTCTTTTTCATGACCCTCTGTTGGTTAAAAAATCTTCCCATAGAAGCACTGATGATCAGCCTCTGCTGAGATTAGAGTAATAGATACTTTTCATCCCTCAGTTCTGGGGAGTCTCATTCTTCAATAGTCCACAGTCACTGAATTTTTTAACAGTTATCATTTTTTAATCATCTCTAGTCTACAAAATTTCACAATTTTTGTTTTCTTGGAAGAAATAAAACAATGACAGATAAAAACCTATTCCTTTGAGAAGTCAACTAAAAACTATAATTACACTGAGACCCTTCTTTATAGACTTGCTATGGCAGGAAATAATTCAGGATTCAGTCCAAATTGTAAGAAAATAATGAAAACTCAAAAACAATGGTCAGGGCTACAATTTAACAACAGGTGTAGTATAGTTGTCTTCTGAAACCTACTTTTCTTCTGTCTCACATGTCCCTTTTTAACCAAAAGAGAAATCAGAGTAAGACCAATTTATTGGTGAAATAAGTTCTAGACTTATGATACTTAGTCTGATTATTTGCATGAAGTTCAGCGAAAATAGTGATTGCCCATATAGGCTCCTTTTAAATTGGCTTTGCTAGAACCTTTTCATAAGGAATCTCAGATTAGATTTTTTAAGCCTTTTGAAACTAATAAGCCAAGGCAACAATTCACCAGACTGTGCCTGTAATAGCTGTACAGAAGTAGAAGAGGATATTAAGGCTTCTGTTGGATTTATTTACAATTCTGATTCTGAATCTCTTTATACAAGCACACTCATTTGAAGAGAAAATAATTTGATTCTGTGTCACTTTGCAACTAGAACCTAAGTCCTTAATTGGCTGAAACTGTTGCATACACTGGGGTAGAAAAATGTGCTTGTGAGCATGTAAGTCCAGTGCATAATATTGAACCCCAACAAACTCGAATGATTTAGGTATTTTAACACTTATTTGGAGATAATGCTGAGCACAATGAGAGAAAGGGATATAGAGGAAAGAGCACTTTCTTAGTGTTACCAGGAAGTGAAAGATCCTTGCTTCTTGTCTTCTTGAAGGAAATAATTCAGTCAAGAGACTAGTAAAGGAGCCAAAAAGGTTTATTAAGGAAATAAAGGTACACTGCAAGAGAGGATCAGGCTCACATGGCTAGGAACAGTCTTGAGAGTTCTGTGTTGAAGTTTTTATTATGTTAGACTTTTTCTTTAAGTTCCCACCTCTATCTTAAGTCTCTGCCTTTTTCTTGTTTCCTGCTTCTGTCTTAAGTTTCTGTCTTTGTTATCCTCTAGTCCCTGCCCAGGTTTGTTGGATTCTCCCTTGCTGTCAGTAGATGTGCATGTGTGGGGACTGATGATCAATATGAATCATACCTAATGGTAGTGTTGCTAATTACTGCCACCCCAGGAAGGTCATATAGTGGTCAAATCTGTACTTATTGTGCCTGTACCTATTTCAGGAATTTTCCTTTTGTCCCTTGTCCCTTCTTATCAGCATATAGCTAGCTATATTCTGACAGCTCAATCACAGAATAATTACTGGGTGTCTTAAGGAGTGTTCTGTTCTGCATAGGTATTTCCCTTCCTCTCTGCTCAGTTAGCATGCATGTTCGGGGTGGTCTCTGGGATGCAAGACTTTCTAGAGCCTCGTTCCCTGGGAGCTCCCTTTCCTGCTCATGTCTGTCTGCCTACTCTAACAGTAATGCTTAGTTTGCCTTCTATTTCCCTGGAAAATACAGCTTTGGTGAAAAAGTCTCAAATCATCATTCATTAAAGAAAATAAAACCTCTTTGGCTAACGAGGCCCACTTTCCTTAGAGGCAGTGTATGGATTATCTATTGCTATCACGCCCATCTCTTGCAATCTCACCTTCAGCTCCAAGTGGCTCATCAAAATATTTTCATATGTTTGTATTCTACCTGTACCAGATCACAAATATACTTTTGCTCATTTTATAATATTATAATATTTCTAGTGCTTTAAAAGTGTTTCCTTCCTTGCTGCATCTCTGGAAGTTGCCCAGCAACATTTGTTATAGTGTCTATTCAGACTGATACTTCTCCTGCCTTCTCTGTTGAAGTCCCTGTGTTGTATTATTTGGGGAATACAGCTTCAACCATCCCCTTCCACATACATGTATATGAAACATACATAGTAATCCACAAAGTATCAATTTAATCTATGAAATACAGCTTTCTATTTAGCATCTATTATTCAGGTCTGTGACTTAGGAGGCACAAAATAAACATGAAGACTGATTATTGCCTTTACTACACAGTCCATTATGCACTCTTCTAAAAGGTACTTATATTGGGAAAATTTAATTTTTAAAAGTAACAATGAATACGTTTTAAATCCACCATGTGCTAAAATATGTTTTAAACTTCTGTGTCTTATAAGAACTGTGAGTTTTATTCCTAGCTGTACGTAGACAGAGAAGATGAGGGGCAATGAAATGGCCTACATATGTAACAAAAAACTACATAAGCAACATTTTTTGTTCGTCCATCTTTGGCATATTTACGTAAGGAGAAAAAAACAAAACAAAATAAAAACATTTGAAATAGCACAAAGGCCCTTGTCTTATTAGCTTTCCAGAAGCTTGTTTTTATAGATGTCATGGTGCTCTGTTTGGAATACAGCCCCAAACCATCACATTCCATTATAATTAACTGGGCAGCATGTGACTGTTCTACTGATGGGCTGATTTTGAGATGGAAATTTTGGAGGAATCCCATCAAATGCTGGAGAATGCACACACATTTGGTATAAAGGAATTATAATTAAACTTCAGTCATCCTCTCCTACAGAGAACATTGAATTCGAGTCAAAATTGGCTTCTATTATGTTTAAGTCTATCACAGGCAGTGGGGGAAGATCATTAAGACACTAGAGCAACGTGAAATCTGTGGGCAAATGTTCTACTTATTATAACGTGTGGGTGAATTCAAAGCTGTCCCCAGAATGAATGTAAATATAGTCTATTGTGATTCTCACCAGTATAACCGTGCCACTAGAGTAAGGCCTCAGGTCATGTAAAAAAACTCCACAGAGTGCCCAGCTCTCTCTCTAGAAGTGCCTACAGAAACTCAAGAAAAATAAGGAGTCATTTTGGATATGAACTTAACCTTCCTCTACTTTTCTCCCTTCCCCACACTTAGCATTAGATTCATTTATCAAAGTTTCCCCATATCCATATAAAAAGCCACTCCCTTCCTGTCTTCTTTGAAGCAAAATCGCTTGTGGAAGAGGAAGAAGCCACCTTTCTGTTGATGGCTTAGGAAGAATGAGCCTACCTTGCTGTTACTATGATTCATTCTTGTCAAGCACCATTAGAAGAGCAAAAGGATAAGTTTGACTCTTCCCCTTTCCACAAATAACATTTTTGTGACTTTTATTTTACTCCAAGGATTATAATTGTTGTTGCTCAGAAAAATTGAAGAAGCCTCAAGGTCCCCTTGACATGTTCCTACTGTTCCTACTGTTTTTCCCAAAGCATAGGGTAAGGTTGTTGTCTGAAGTTCCGCTATCTGCCTTAAGTCTCTGCCCACCAAGGAGAACAATCTTTTTTCCTCCTCCCTGTAATCTCATTATCTATGGCAGAGGCAAGACAAAGAATGTAATCATACCTGACCAAACTCTTACAACATAATGTCTCACAAGCTTATTCAGATTCCAAAGAGAACTGTTTATCATTTAACCTCTGTTCTCTATCCATTCATTCTTTCTAGTAATCATTTATTGTCCCTCAAGAGAATACCTCTTCTCCCACTTCCCATAACCGGTTTTGTGAAAATCCAAGCCCCTATTCTTTCTGTAACCTCGAGATGGCATATAAGCTTCTGTATCTCCTTGGGAAGTTGAGTCTTCATTCTGAAGCCTCCTGTGTGTACACAGTAAGTAAGTTTTTATGCCTTTTCTTTAATTAATCAGTCTTTGGTTAATTGATTTTTCAGGGAAACTTCACAGGGCCAAAGGCCTTGGTTCCTACACAATGTCTATTTTAGCATGACATATTCTGTATACACCTATTAAACTAGCTTAGAAGTACTATAAAGAATTGATACAGTTTCCCGTATCAATGAGATAGGGCAAAGACCCCTCTTAGGGGCCTGCTGGGACCTCTCCCCAAGCATAAAATCTAAATAATACGTATTTCAAGTCCCTTTAAAAAAATTCTAGGCACCTAGTTAGCAAAAATAAATGAACAACCTGATAACCAAGAAGATGCAATAACTTCAACAATAGCCTCCCAAGCAAGTCAGAGTCACATGGTGTTTTGGTTGCCCCTGAAAACTAAAAGATTACATCTGAACATATGGACTTGAGTTGTTTTTCGGAAACCTGGACTCCCCAAATGACAAATGCCAAACAGTCTGGCACGGTGGCTCATGTTTGTAATCCCAGCACTTTGGGAGGCTGAGGCAGGCGGATCACAAAGTCAGGAGCTTGAGACCGGCCTGACCAACATGGTGAAACCCCACCTCTACTAAAAATACCAAAAGTAGCTGGGCATGGTGGCAGGTGCCTGTAATCCCAGCTACTGAGGAGGCTGAGGGAGGAGAATCACTTGAATCTGGGAGGCAGAGGTTGCAGTGAGCTGAGATCATGCCACTGCACTCCAGCCTGGGTGACAGAGTGAGACTTCATCTCAAAAAAAAAAAAAAAAAGAAAAAAAAAAAAGAAGAAGAAAGAAAAACGCCAAACATTGTCGCACAGACCTCAGATAAGAGAAAACTAAGAACTAGTATCTTATCACCTTTCTTTGACCTAAATTTCTTCCTGGGGGTCCAGGGGAGCATCTTGCACACAGGCTAAACCTTAATATTCCTTTCTGTTGAACCCTAAGCTTTTAAACAAAGCATTGCTTCTTTAGCCTATTGCAAATTACAAACAAATCTCTAAATTCGCCTATGACTTGTGAGCCCCTACTTCAAGACCTCCCATCTTTTTGGGCCAAGCAAATGTATATACTCTTTATGTTGATTTATGATTTTGCCTGTAACTTCTGCTTTCTTAAAATGTACTCTTGTCTTAAGAACCATTGCTTGAAAGTCATTGGGGAGTTCAGATCTTCAGCATTAGCTGCCCATCTTCCTTGCTTGGTGACCTACAATAAATGACTCACTTTCTTTTGCTGAAAATCCTGGTGTGTTTGCCTTTTTTTGTGTACCAGGCACACAGATCCAAGCCTTGTTTGGTAACATCAATAATGAAACAGTAGTCTTTGTCTTTACACACATGTTTGCACACATACACACACACACACACACCTCTTACTCCACAAACAAAAATTAATAGACCCTGGTTCTTTCCATCTAAAGAATCCCTAGATTTTAAACACATGCTGCTGAATAATTTCAATTTCCCAGTCACCATTCATTTTTGTTCTTTCATTCAACAGGCAATTTTTAACATATTGCATATAAAACACTGTGCAAAAAGACCATGAATAAATAATGTTCTTTTTCATAAAGGAGTATACAGTGAATAGGAGGACAAGTGTTCACAGTGTGATAATGGCTATGATAAAGATATACAGAAAACAATGGGAGCACAGACAAGGGGTACCTCACCCAGGCTGGCAGAGGTGGTAGTGACAGGAAAGGGGAAGAAACTGTCATGAGTGACCCTTGAAGGACAAACAGAACAAACAGGAGTTAAACAGGTGAAAAACAGGGTGTTAAGAGAAGGGACATCCCAGCTTTTGTAAGTAACTTCAATTTTGGAACCCCAGTTTTTTTATCTATAAAAATTGGATAATAACTATCTAGAGCACACCAACATGTCTAAATGTGTGTGTTTGTATGTGTTTATGTGTGTGTGTGCGTATGTGCACGCGAGTGTGCACCCATTTTGGTTGGTACCTTCTCTGATTCCTCAGCTAACCTCATTACATCAGTAAGAAGATAAATTAGGAGAGTGTATGTGAACATACAAAGTAATCTATACAATATAAATTTAATTAATTAAAATCTTCCAGGATGACTTTTTTGCTTGAATCACATGTTGACTTAGAAAGATGCTGAAGGTAAAAAGTGGAAGAAGAAAGAAGAAATCTAACTGATATAGAATTGCTATTAAGCACAACATGAACAAGGTATTTAGATATACACTCCTTTTTTATAGTTCCCAAAAAACCAATAGATAGAAATATGCAATTGAAGGGGACCAGGGAACCTCACTCCTAAATATGGCACCGTAATATGATGATTGGTTTAAATTAAAGACCCTTAAAGGTCAGAAGATGCTGGAACAGACTCTACTCTGATATTCCCCTATCTACCTTAAGACTGCACCTGCCAAAGAGAACACAATTGCCTTCTACTTCCTTCCCGAAATCTCATTATCTGTCACAGAAAAGAAGATTGAGGAATGTAACCACACCTGGACAGACTTTTTCACAAGATAATATCTAGTTCATTCAAATTCCAAAGGGAATCATTTACAAGTTAATTTTTGTCTCTTGGATCTATTTATTCTCCCTAATAATCATTACCCCTCAAAAAAATCACCTACATTTTCCATCTCCCCCTGTAAAGAAGGGTATATCAGCATCTGGGCTTTACTGGGTTATTGGATAACCATACTTCTGTGATTTTCTCCCATGCACATTCAATAAATTTTGTACACCTTTCTCATATTAAGCTGCCTTTTGTCAGTTCATTTTCAGTGAACCTTCAGTAGGAAGAAAAGATAATCTCCCTCCACCTCTACACTATCATTATTTTCCAAAGGAGAAAACTCATAAAAGTTAAATATTTTTCCCATGGTAAAACAGCTAGTAAGTGGAATACTCAGAATTTTATGTCAGTTGTTCTAAGTTTTAACTGTTTTCATATTCCTATGTGGCAAAGAGCAAATGTTATGGGAGTACTTTATCCTCATATCATAATCACACCTTAATTTCTTTGACTCCCTCCAAAAATTACACCTGTACTTGGTCTGGTTCCAAAACAATCAGTGATGCCAAGAACAAGATCAGAGGCCTTTGGACTTTATCAAAATCAAGGGGTAATGCTGGATCTCCTTGGAACAGTGCTTCCTTTGCTTAAGAAAAACTAAGGCTAATGTCCTATTCTCCTCCCCACTCCAAAGCAAGAAAAGAAACAAAGGAAAAAGCCAAGTTATTGGGTTTAGAGAAAAATCATGTGAAGACTCATGCCTTAGTTCACCTTCTGCAGTCAACACTATGCACTAAGAGCTGACTGTGTGTTTAGCACTAGAGAAATGCCAGTTGGCATCAGAACTGTACCTCAAAGGATGAGTGAGATTCCAGGCTGAGAGAAAATACAACTGTCAAGGCACAGAGGTGGGAACACCTAGGTGATGCCTGGGAAGTACCAATAAGTTCAAGTTAGTTAGAAAATAGATCATGAGAAGAATAGAGATATCAGTCTATCTCCCAAATATCTCACAATTCTGTCCCTCTCTCCACCTCTAATTCCATGGTCTTGGTTAAATATCAGTCTATCTCCCAAATATCTCACAATTCTGTCCCTTCTTTCCACCTCTACTTCTGTGATCTTTGTTAAATATCGGGACTCTTAATAACAGCTTGTCATTATTCTCAGTATGAAAAGACACTGTAGCCTGAAACTATCTTACTTTTCTAAATTTTACAAAAATACATTTGACCATTTAATACTTAACTAGGACTCCCCCAGGACCTTAGTGCCTGAGAAGTGAGAGGCCCTGATGCTTGTTTCATTATCTTTATGTTAATCTGCATCTGGGGAGTAAAGGATGAAGTTGATAGGGAAGGAATAAGAAAATAGAAGATAAATTATATCATCAGCACATGTCAAGAGAAAAGTAACCATAGGACAAACATCCTTCCCCAAATAACAAGAAATAAATATCATTGAATATTTATATTAAAAGGCTGATTTTTTTTTCTAGAAATGATGATAATGCCCTAAATCAGGAAAATTAAATGTTCCACCATCAGTAAAATTGCTTGCTCAAATATTAAGCCAAGTTATAATCAAGTTTAAAACTTATATCTTCACTCATAATAAAAGGTAAACATATGGGGTCAACCTTGGAAAGCTGGATAAACATTTATTCCTATGAAACAGAAAGAATAGCATTAACAAATTTAAGAAAAAAATGGAGAGAGGACTTTTCATACAATAAAAGAAGATATCTGAAAATAATAGAAAATATTTTCATTAATCCAAAAGTTCTTTGCTTGCCCTTAGAATATCTTCCAATAAATTGAATTATTGAAGGAAATGTTATTACATATCAAGGGAAATAACAATATTATTTACACATAGCTTGATTTCTTATATCTAAAAAATTGTGAATTTAGTACTTACAAATAAATATGAGAGACATATTGACTAAAGCCAGCAATGAAAATAAAAAATATTATGTCACTGTCATCACATCACATTATAAATATCCTTAAAATTATCCCCTTATGTCACTATCCACATATGAATACTTCTTATGATAGCATACAATTTTATTTACTTTCCACTATCTGGAAAAGTTATTAACATTTTAGACATGAGCTTGTCAAATTAAAAAATCTCACAGCAACTGTTTCACATTAATTGCAAAAGTCATCACTTGGCCAACATTTAAAACTAGTTGTCAAAATAAAGATAAAAACTTAATAAAGAATGATATACTGCCAATATCATGACATGCATAAGAGTGCATAATTTTAGCTGTCTTTGATGGACCCAAGAAAAAGCTTTTGAATAAAATAAAATAGTAAAATATATTGCAGAGACAATTAGCTTCATCATTAGGAGCATTTGCCATGATGTGCATGTGGTTCTAAATTTTTGAATTCATATTAAAACTGATAAAACGAAGAGTGTTTTTCTCACTAATGCCACAACTTAGGACTAATTTATAGAAGAAACTACCTATAAAAGGCTTTTGTTATGGTAGTTGCCATTATGTCAGCAAATAAATGCACTTGGATTGCATCCAAGACTGACTACCCAGTCTTTACCACTTTGCAAAACAAGTTTTCTTTATGAAACAAAAATGTCGAGGCAATTTCTAACTTGCAGTGAGTTGTATTCTAAAATATATTTCGCAGGTGGCTGTTTGTCAGACTCACAATGATTTCCATGGTGCCATACTCGGGGGTCAACCAGAGAAATAAATTTAACCCATAATATACCAATGTTATAGAATAAATTATAAGAAGTATGTACTGTGTATAACAAGAATTCTCTGGAAACTACAGTTATTGATTTTTCTAAAAATGCCAGGAACACATCCCATGTTTGCTGCAGCTGGATAAGAAATTTCCATTCCAACTCTATCTCTGCTTAATAGGCAGTTAGAACAAAGAGTTTATCAGCTTTAAGTTAATGCAGAAGTTGTGAGAGTTAGAGTTGAGGAAGAAAAGTTGAAAGGCATGATTGCTACAAACTGAGGGTGTCTGGTGTAATAGGGCCTTAAAAACACATCAGTAGCCATTTGCCACATATCCCTTTTGTTTCTTCTTGTCAACCCAAGGATATGTTAGAATGTAAGATTTCTGATAGCATTATCTTTGAATTATGATCTGGGTTTGTTCCCTCGCAAGTCTAATTAGAAACAGTTTCTTTTTTCCTATTTCACTTTTTTCTAAAATAAACCAAAAAGGACTATCTGAGGTGTTTTGCTTTCTTTGAGTTTTATCTGCTTAAATCAATTTTTACTGCAACTTACAATGAGGAAACAAACAGAATTTCTTATGAGCCTCTCAAATTCTTCCTTCTCATATAGAATCAGTTATCTTCATGTTAGTAATACAGTAAGCTTGTTTGTCAGAACCAGCTATGAGAGATACAGCAACTACTTTTGATTAATGATAGTTTAATTATCAATGTTTTAATGTAATGTTTAAAAAATAACTTATAATGGATTTAAGGTTAGTTCTATAATAAATGACCTCTTTCTTGCAGTCTGATGTGTTTTTGAAAAGTGAGAGAGAAAGTGCTGGAATTGTTTATATGTAAATTGGGAATTCGACAGTGCCTACAGGCCTACTTTATCAATGCAAACATGATCATATGTCTTGAGTGACAATGTATAAAAAATGTAGAGAAACACCCCTGTAGAGAAAGATGGAATCTTTGTAGACAGAAAGAACTGGAAAAAGAAAAAACCTTTTCTGAGTTTAATAGAAATGTCAGGATCTTGTTTTCCTTGGCATTTTATTAGAGGCCTTTGGGTAGAGTCTAAGGGAATGCACTAATTAGCATGTGCTCAGTCTCAGCATTGGGATGGCAATGAAGGACAGATGGGAAAGCATATCTTAGTCTTTTACCATTTCATTTTAAAGTTCTGCCTCATAGGACCCTATCTTAGATAATATCAGAAGCATAAGAGGAAGTTGGATCCATCAAACTATTTCCAAATATTAGTTAAGAAGGAGGTTAGCGCACAAAGTAGAGAAAGTGAGAAGAAAACATAAAATTGAAGGATTTTCCATTGTTTCCACTAACATAGGAGGGATATAAAAATTACCTTTGCAAAGATTATGACAGTGAGAGAAATCTAACATGGCTGATTCCATCTTGTTCTAGCCTCACAGTCTGACCGTCTTTGCTCATTTCTGGGCATAGGCCCAGCTAAACATGGGAGGAATTCAGTTTTTAGTTTAACCTGGAAGCAAAGATGGTAATAATCCCCCCCGAAAGCTACCCCCGTTCTTGTTAAAAGGTTGAAAACTAATAAAAGGCCATGAGATTAGGATTATGGGATGGGCCTGAACTCTGCTAAAATGTAGGCATAGTTTCTACAATCCCTAACTGATAGGAGACATGTGGCCAAAGATCATAAGATTTGTGACTTCTCCAGTTTTTCCTATATATAACATGACCATTGTAGAACCTAAGATTGATATTTCAAGATGCTTTTCAAATGTTTGCATTCTGGCAATTGACTGATCCCATCTGGACTATGATTCACACCTCAGTTCTTCTGTGGTCCCCACCCAAAGGTGGACTCAGCACATGAGGACTGTTCTACAACCATGTGATTGCATCCCCAACTAATCAGTAGTGCTCATTCCCTACTTCCCTACTCATCACACCATCCTTCAAAAACCCAAACTTCCAAGCCTTCAAAGAGACTGATGTAATAACTCTTTCTTCTGCATGGCTAATCTAGCATTAATTAATTCTTTCTTTATTGCAATACCACAGTCTCAGTGAATTGGTTTTATTTGTACAGCAGGCAAGAACCCACCAGGTGATTACAATATAAAATTAGAGCCTACCTTTTTATTATGTCCTGTATTCAGAATTGAGAGTCCATGGGCATATAGTACAATGCATGGGTCAGCCACCTTTTTTAGTAAAGATCCAGACCGTAAATATTTTAAGCTTTACTGTTCGTATGACCTCTGTTGCAACTGCTTAACTCTGCTATTGTTGCAAAAAAGGCAGTCTTACAATATGTAAATGAATGATTGTGACTGTGTTCCAGTAAACATTTATTTTTTCTAAATAATAGGCAGTGGACAAGATTTGGCCTGAGGGCCATACTGTGTCCACTCCTGCTATAATGGAGTAAACACTAGAATTAGTTTAGCTGTTAAGTAATGTATTTTATAATCTGAGTGAGTTTGCTTAACTCTTCAAGGTCTCTTTTTCTTCAGGTTTCTCATGTGTAAAATGAGTGCTAAACTAGCTCTGTAATAATGTATGCAGATATATTACACTTATATATTTACAGAGTTTATTTGGTAAATTTATATTACATTCATCAGAGTAAATATTGCAACTGTTGTAGCAGACAAACTTTAGAATCTCAGTTGCATAACAAAATGAAAGTGCATTTCTCATTTACGTGAAGTCCAAAGCGGATGTTCCTGGTGGGTTGTTCTCCAGAGCATCTTGTTCTCAGGCTGTGATTCAGGAACCCCGTATTACATTGTTTGGCTCGAGCAAAGACACATCAGTGTTATCCAACCAGCAGTCCTGAGGGAAGAGAACACTGAGGATTACATATCACAAGCTTACCTTCTCCTAGAGGTAATGTAGACATCCATTGGTCACAGGGTCTACCTGGATGCAACATGGAGAGGCTGGGAAATAATAGTCCTTAAGTGGGTAGCCATTGTCCAGCAACAACTCCACACTATGGAAGGGATGAAGAAATTATCTGTGGTCAGCTGGCAGTATGTGCCACAATTGTAAATGCAAAATGTGAAAAAAGTCTCCAGTGTGTATGTATGTGTTCTACAAAAATATTTATTATGTGTATTTGGAGATGGTTTTCAGAAATATTAAGTAAGGCCCCTGTGGAAACTGGGTAAGAATAAATGAGGCCGGGTGCAGTGGCTCATGCCTGTAATCCCAAAAGTTCGGGAAGTCGAGGCAGGTGGATCACCTGAGGTCGGGAGTTTGAGACTAGCCTGACCAACATGGTGAAACCCCATCTCTGCTAAAAATATAAAAATTAGCCTGGCATGGTGGTGTATGCCTATAATCCGAGCTGCCTGGGAGGCTGAGGTAGGAGAATCACTTGAACCTGGGAGGCAGATGTTGCGGTGAGCCGAGATTGTGCCACTGCACTCCAGCCTGGGCAATGAGAGCAAAACTCCATTTCAAAAAAAAAAAGAAAGAATAAGTGAATATGTTTAGTTTATTAATGAAGTAATGGACACATCAAAATTTTGGCCAATTGTATAATATTTCCACAATAAATCAATAGTACAGTTGAGTTTCAACTGTAAGGACTAAAGCCATACATTCCAAGTTTTGCTTATTCTTTTATAAAATTAAATGTATAATGAATTGGAATTTCCACAAGCAGCTGGTGCTCACACCTACAAATGTATAACAATAACTGTTTCCTCCCAAAGTCCAAATGCAATTCTAGTTAGGCAAAGAAAGTTACAGAGTTTGGAGATGAGCCAAAGCAAAAGAATTAAGCATAGTTAAGCAGACTTTCAGACATAGAAAGCAGCTGAATTTCTTCTTAGGGATTCATAATTATAAGAAGGTCATGAGAAGAAGATTTAAAACAGTATTGCTGGCTTGCCTTTAATGCTACAAATTCATCTCTCTTTGTTGCTTATGGTGCCCCTTATGCTCAGTCACTGCAAGGTTTTAAGGATTATTACAAACTAGGGGAAGTTGTTTATTCAATTGCTTACTCAAATCTTTCTGAATGCTAAACACAGCACACACTCCCATTTTAACAAATTAATTATTTAAAAGCTTATTAACTGAGTTTATAATCAGGGAAACCAATGAAATAAATAAAACAACGCTTTGAAGAGGATTCATTTATTATATCTATATCTGTATATGTGTGTGTGTGTGTGTGTGTGTGTATGTGTATGTATATTTACTGAGTACTTCTATACCCCAAGGGTAATATTGAGAAATTGCATGCAAATAACCATAAGCCTTGCCCTCATAGAACTTAGAGTCTTATAGGGAAGTAGAAAATAAACAAGACACATATATAATCCCAACCTACTAAGCATAAGGAGGAAATAGATAGAGAATACCACATAAGGGGATGATCCACTTAAAAAGGATGTACAGGGACAACCTAAAAGACATTTAACTCAAGATTGAGGAAGATAAAGAATCAGCTAAGTAAAACCTCAGAGGAAGAGAATTCCAGGGGAAAAAAAAAACCAGTAAGTGGAAAAGATCTAAAGCAGGAAAAAGCCTGGCATGTATGAAAAACAAAACAGAAGCTATTGTGACTCCACTTGTGAGCCAGAGGAGACTCAGTGGAGATAAGAAGAAGCCCAACCATGGAAGAGCTTCAAGTGGAATATTATTCTGATCTGCACAGGAAACTCATGGAAAGTTTTAAAGCAGAGCCAAGATTTTTATCTGATTTCATAAAAGATCACTCTGACAGTTAAATGGAGAATACATTAGGGTCTGAGTCAAAGGGGAAGAAGAAAATAAAGGAGAGGCCCAGGGGCGGAAGTTAATAAAACAAAAATCAGAATTAACTTAAAGTTTGTTGTCTCAATTGAACATGGGGAAATCTTTCCTTTTTATTTTTCACTTTTTATTGATACAAATAATTGTATATATTTATAAAGAACATTTGATATTTCGATACATTCATAAAGGGTGCAATGATTAAATGAGGGTATTTAGGACATTTATCACCTCGAACATTTATCATTTATTTGTATTGGGAACATTTGAAATCTCTTTTAGCTATTTGGAAATATATAATACATTATTGTAATGTATTGTAGTCTCTCTATTATGTAGTAACTGTAGTCTCTCTATTATGCTACCAAACACTGGATCTTGCTCCTTCTATCTAACTCTATTTTTGTGCTCATTAACCATCCCCTCTTTATCCCCTGCTCCCCACTACCCTTTTTAGCCTCTAGCAACCATCATTCTACTCTCTATCTCCATGAGATCAAATTGTTTAGCTCCCATCTATGAGTGAGAATATGCAATATTTGTCTTTCTGTGCCTTCCTTATTCCATTTAACATAATGGCCTCCAGTTCCATCAATGTTACTGCAAATGACAAGATTTCGTTCTTTTTTTATGTCCAAATAGTACTCCATTATTATATAGAACATACTTCGTTTCTCCATTCATCACTTCATGGACACTTAGGTTGATTCCGTATCTTGGCTATTGTGAATAGTGTTACAATAAACACAGGGGTGCATATATCCCTCAGATATATATTTTTTCTGTCCTTTGAAACAAATACTCAATAGTGAAATTGCTAGATTGTATGACAGTTCTATTTTTAATTTTTAAAGAAAACTATATACTGTTTTCCACAATGGCTGTAGTAATTTACTTTTCCACTAACATTGTAAAAGAGATTTCTTTTCTCCGCCACCAGCATTTGTTATGTTTTTTTTTTTTTTGATAATAAGAAAATGAGAAAATCCTATTATTCCTGATATGAGACTATAAAGTTATTTCAGTAAAAACAAATCAGTTTAGTCAGAAAGCTGAGGAAAATATTTATACAAAATATAGTTTACATAACATTTTATTTGAGGGTGTTGGTCTAACTCTGAAAGAATATTTTTACATTTATACAAGCTATAAGCTTTAGATGTCTTACATCCCTATGGTACAAACACAATGTGTATATATACACACACACACGTACATACATACACACATACGCATACAATTTTTTAAGTGTACAATGTATACAAAAATACCTCTTTAGAATGCTATTTCCCAAAATTTGGAAACAGGAACAATATTGGCATTAGAAAGGGCTTTAGGTAACATTGGACATGATATTTGATAACAGGATGTATTGGTCCATTCTCATACTGCTATAAAGAAATACCTGAGATTGGGTAATTTATAAAGAAAAGATGTTTAATTGGTTCATGGTTCTGCAGGCTTTACAGAAAGCATAGCAGCATCTGCTCAGTTTCTGGGGGGGCCCTCAGGAAACTTTCAAGCAAGGCAGAAGGCAAAGCGGGAGTTAAACACTTTACATGACTAGCGCAGGAGGAAGAGAGATGGGGGCGGTGCTACACACTTTTAAACAGCCAGATCTCACAATCACTCACTCACTCACTCACTCACTCACTCACTATCTTGAAAATATCACCTAGGGGATGGTGCTTAATCATTCATCAGAAACTGCCCCCATGATTCAATCACCTCTGACCAGGTCTCCCCTCCAACACTGGGGATTGCAATTAAACATGAGATTTGGGTGGGTTCACAGATCCAAACCATATCAAAGGGCATGGTAACAAATAACATTAATTTGATAGTGAGAACTTTCTTTTCTTTTCTTTCAAGCCCAACAATGTCAAAGAGGAAGTTTCAATTTAAAGCTAAATATTATTTAACATCTGTCTAACATGAGCTAATCTTTATTTTTTAATTAGATCTCAAGCTCCTATACTTTAGCAGTAAACAATACTGATACAGTTTGGATGTGTTTCCCTGCCCTAATCTCATGTTGAAATGTAATCCGCAATGTTGAAGGTAGGGCCTGGTGGGAGGTAATTGAATCATGTGGGCAGATTTCAACAAATGGTTTAACATCATCCCCTGATGCTGTCCTCATGATAGCGAGTGAGTTATTGTGAGAGCTGGTTGTTTAAAAGTGTGTGGCAACTCCCCACTCTCTCTCTTGCTCCTCCTTTTGTCATGTGATGTGCCCACTCCCCCTTTGCCTTCTGCCACGATTGGAAGCTTCCTGATGCCTTGCCAGAAGCAGATGTTGCTGTTTGCTGTATAGCCTGTGAAACCATGAGTCAATTTAACCTCTTTACAATTTATTCAGTCTCACATATTTTATTTTAGCAATGCAAGAATGAACTAATACAGAAAATGAGTACTGAGGATTGTGGAATCACTATAAAGATTCCTGAAAATGTAGAAGTGACTTTAGAACTGGGTAATGGGCAGAGGTTGGAAGAGTCTGGAGGTCTCAGAAGAAAACAAAGAAGATTAGGAAAGTTTGGAATTTCTTTGAGACTGGTTGAATGGTTCTGACCAAATGCTGATAGTGATATGGACAGTGAAGGCAACGCTGATGGTGTCTCAGATAGAAATGAGGAATGTATTGGAAATTAGAGCAAAGGCCACTTCTGTTATGCATTAGAAAAGAACTTGACTACATTGTGTCCATGCCCCAGGGATCTGTGGAAGTTTGAACTTGAGAGTGATGACCTAAGGTATCTGGCAGAAGAAATTTCTAAGTAGCAAAGTGTTCAAGATGGGTCTGGATGCTTCTAACACCCTACACTCATATGCAGGAGCAAATAAATTACTTAAAGGTGGAACTTATATTTAAAAGGGTTGCAGAGCATAAAGGTTCAGAAAATTTGCAACCTGGCCATGTGGCAGAGAAAAAAAAAGGTTTTTGGGAGGGGAATTCAAGTAGGCTGTGGATCAACCACTTGCTAGAGATATTTGCATAACTAAAAAGAAGCCAAGTACTGATAGCTAAGACAATGGGAGAGGCAGGGAAGGCTTTAAAGGCATTTTGGAGAACTTTGAGGCAGCTCCTCCCATTACAGACCCAGGACCCTAAGAGGAAAAGATGGTTTCATGAGCCAGGCCCAGGGATCTGCTGCCCCACACAGCCTTGGGACACTTCTCCACATATCCTGGTCACTCTAGCTCTGGTCACTGCTTAAAAGGGCTCATGTACAGTTTGGACAGCTGCTTCAGAGGGTACAAGCTGTAAGCCTTGGTGGTTTCCTCATGGTGTTAATTCTGTGAGTGCACAGAGTACAGAAGTTGAGGCTTGGGAGCCTCTGCCTAGATTTCAGAGGATGTATAGAAAAGCCTGGATGTCCAGGCAGAAGCCTGCTGCAGGGTCAGAGCCCTCATGGAGAACCTCTACTAGGGCAGTGTGGACAGGAGAAATGTGGGGTTGGAAGTCCCACACAAAGTCCCCAGTGCATTACTTCCTAGTGGAGTTGTGAGAAGAGGGCCACCATCCACAAGACCCCAGAATGGTGGCTCCACCTGCAGCTTGTACTCTGTTCCTGGAAAAGCTGCAGGCACTCAATACCAGTTCATGAGAGCAGTTGCAGGGATTGAACCCTGCAATGCCACAGGAGCAGAGATGCCCAAGGCCTTGGGAGCCCACCCCTTGCATCAGAGTGGCCTGGATGTGAGACACGGAGTTAAATGGGATTGTTTGGGGGCCTTAAGATTTAATGACTGCCTTGCTGGGTTTTGAACTTGCATGGGTCCTGTAGCCCTTTTTTTGCCCAATTTCTTCCTTTTGGAATGGGAATGTTTACCTGTTTGTACTCCCGTTGTATCTTAGAAGTAACTAACTTGTTTTTTTTTTTTTATTTTACAGCTCATGGGAAGAAGGAATTGACCTTGTCTTGGCTAAGACTGGGCTTTGGGTTTTTGAGTTAACACTGGAATGAATTAAGATTTGGGGGAATTACTGGAAAGCATGGTTGTATTTTGAAATATGAGAAGAACATTAGGTTTGGGAGGGGCCAGAGATGGAATTATATGTTTAGATGTGTGTTCCCACCCAAATCTCATGTTGAAATGTAATCCCTAATGTTTGAGGTGGGGCCTGGTGGGTGATGATTGGCTCATGGGGGTGGAGTTATCGTGAATGGTTTAACACCATCCCTTGGTGCTGTCCTCATAATAGTGAGTGGGTTATCATGAGATCTGGTGGTATAAAACTGTGTCATACTGTCCCCCACTCTTTGCTCCTGCTTTTGCCAGGTAACATGCTTGCTACCCTGTTGCTTTCTGCCATGATTAGAAGCTTCCTGAGGTCTCCCTAGAAGCAGATGCTGCTGTGCTTCCCGTACAACCTGCAGAACCATTAGCCAATTAAAGCTCTTTCCTTTGTAAATTACCCAGTCTCAGGTATTTCTTTTTAGCAATGCAAGAATGTACTAATACAAATACCTAGTTATGGTTTAATGATTTTTATTTGCTTATATTGAATTTGTGATTACAGTCTATTTATGAAAGAAGATATCTATAAAAAAAGAATGCTTTCACATTTTGGTAATAAGAAACATATTTCTTAAATAATATTTAAGTAAAAATGTGAATTGGGTTAAAAAAAATAAAGACATGATGGTCTTCAGAATTTTGCAAAACCATGAAGATAATTCATAAACTACTGCAGTTTGTGAAACACCACTTTAGAATAAAGTTTGTTTCAAAGGCAAGGAATTACTCAAAAAATAATAAAAATTATGAAATCAGTTACACAAAAGATTTATAAATATTTCCAGAACTTTAGTGATATCCTAGTGGGTCTTGTAATTGTTAACAAGTCCAGAGAGGACCAGATTAAATTGGCCATTGTCCAGAGGCCATTCCTGCCAACATCCAGCCTCTGCTCTCAGGTTTAGAGATATTAAAATAATGAAGAAGATAACTATCTTATTCAATTTGCTCTGGCATTTGTAGAAAGAATAAAAAATAAATAAGCAATATATATAATAGAATTTATAAATGGGCAATTGCTTTGCAAATTATTACAATCAAGGGGGAAAAAGTGATTTCAAAAACACCAACTAAATTTAATAGCCCCATGGAGGTGTAGGTGATTAAATCTTTATATGATTTCAGATGTTTGATTGACTTGGGAATAAAAAGTACATATATTTCCAAAGAAGTAGTTAAAGATTCCTTTATATAGGAATCTGATTTATACTCTTCTGCAAGGTTTTTCTATTTAACAAACATAGTTATCCCACAAGAAAATTCAATCTGATGTGAAATAAAACATAACAAACTTGGTATTGCATAAAATAAATAATTATTTTGGCCTACTATTATTCTCATTTAGATAATTATTTTTCTGAAAGTACCAGGTCATTTCCCTGGAGACTGTCTAGTTCTGTTAATCAGTTTATCAGTCCATTCACTAATTGATTCTTTCCATATTTATTAAGTGTTAGTTTTATAACCATGGCAGTACTTTCTGCTGGAAACAAATGGTAAGTAAAACATAGTCTCTCCCCTCAAAGAGCTTGGAGTCAAATAGAGGGAAACGGTCATGTGAGCTATATGATGAAGTATCAGAAAGGTTACAAAACGGGTTGAAAGGTTCTCGTTTATGACCTCTGTCTACTTAGAGCATGTCCAATAATTGCCTCAAATGCAGCAATAGAAGACCATGGATGAATAGACCTGGAGACTGCCCAAACTAGCTGACCCAGTAATGCAATCCTCTCCCAGGGCAGTGATTCCTTGTGATTCCTTCGTAGAAGAACACTACATATCATGTAACCCTGTAATAATCCCTATATTTTGTCTTCCAGTCCCAATTTTATTGCAGTAGTCATGTTCTTTTTTCTTAATTTTATATTGTTTGGAGAATAGATACATATATCAATTATCCATACATAGAAAACTAGGAGGATCTAAAATTGGAATTGACTAAGATGACTTACACATCATCCAGAGATTTTGACTTTACCATTAACTAAGAGTTCACTTGTCTCCCTTTTTGGATAGGGTTGGGACATCTAATATAGACATAAACATTTGTGACATAGATTAAGAGAAATAGATAGTAGATGTGGAGCAGTCAATTGGTCAGGTAGTGATATTTGCCTCTGTGTCCCCACCCAAATCTCATCTCAAACTGTAATTCCCATGTGTTGAGGGAGGGAGTGGGTGGGAGGGGATTGGATCATGGGGGTGGTTTTCCCCATGCTCTTCCAGTGATAGTGAGGGACGTCTCATGAGATCTCATGGTTTTAAAAGTGGCAGTTTCCCCTGCGTGTCCTCATTCTGTTGCTGCCTTGTGAAGAAACTTGCTTCTCCTCCACCTTCTATCATAATTGTAAGTTTTCAGAGGCCTCCCCAGGCGTGCAGAACTGTGAGCCAATTAAACATCTTTTTTTTTTTTTTTAATAAATTACCCAGTTTGGAGACTGATTTGAGTAATAATAAAACTCAAGTCTTCCTCACACATGAGAGATAGAGAATTACTCTTTCTCTTTCACAGTTACTATTTCTCTATTGCAATTCCTCTGTCTTGATAAACTGGCTCTGTCCAGGCAGTAGGCAAGATGAACCCATTGGGTGGTTACAAATTTGGGGGCTCATCTGGGATTGCCCCTGTGGCTACCTGCCTGTGATTTAGTAGCTCCCCTCCAGCAATGGATCCAGAGGCCAGCCCAAGTGTTCTCTTGGACTGGAGGCTGACTCTGGTACTGTCTCTACTGGTGGGGTGCTGCCAACCCAATGTGCATGAATTTAATTGCAATAGAGAAAGATTCCTGGGGAGACATCCTATAACTAGCCCTGTCATAGGGTGCTGTAACTGTAGCCCCAAAATAGGGTGTCTGTCTGTATCCCAGTCATGGAGTGTCTGTAGATATAGCCCCATTATGAGGTGTCTAGTTTGATGAGTATCCTAGGTGCTGCCAATGCCTCCTTTCTGCTCCCAATTGGTTTGACTCCTTCAGGGGTCTCAGTTTTTCTGTAGTCCCATGGTGGGGTGCCTGTCTGTAGCCTCTCTGCAGGGTCTCTGTCTTGGTTCAGCTCCTTTGAGAGTTTTTATTGACTCTCCCTAATTAGTAGAAAGAGTCTTGGTTTGGGAGACTTGTCCCCAATCAGTATGATTTTGGGGAGATTTCTTAGATGGAGAATAGGAAGATAGTTTGGAAGGGTACTTTTGGAGTTCTTGGTTAGGGATCTTGATTTGGAAGGCTTTCTGTCCATCTTGTCTTTGCGTGTGTCAGAAGGAATTGCTGATGGAAGTCTAGCAGGCCTAACTCAGAGAACCCTCCTTATTTTTCTGGTCACATTTGGTGACCCCTGAAGAAAGCTCAACAGGGCTGATTTGGGGTACGTATTCACTCTTCATCTTGCCCAGAGACCACCCATTGAATTACCGGTTGGAGGTCATCCCTCCCTACTTGGAATGGATCAAAGACAACAGGGACCAATAGAAGAAAGTTTGAGCCTTGCTGGATCAGTATTGGTGGCTGAATGAGGTGATTAATGTCTGTTTTATTATGTGTATTTTGCTTTGGCTGGGATGGAAAATGTTAATTTGGTTCCCCATGCAGCCTGCTGAGAGCATCTTGCAAAATTGAAATATTTTGCCTATAGTTCCATAAAACAGATAAGGGTGATTTTTTTTTGTAAAGTGGCTTGACCCCACAGCTATGGCGCAGCAAGCAATGCCATCAAAAGCCACTCTATTCTTCTGGAAGCTGCAGAAAAAGGGAACCTGGAAACCTTGTATGTTAGCAAAAAGGGTAAAAAATTCTTACCAACCAAGTTTCTGGTGTCTCACACTCTCTGTTTGTGTACGCATGTGTAAATGGCAAACATCACTATTTGTCTCCTTTGCAAGCATTTGATGAATAGAAGAAAGGATTTGTGACACTGGTCTTAAGCTGTAGCAAATCTGGTGTGATTTGTACTAAGAATTTGTCTTTTTGTGTCATTCTGTAATGGAGAGAGGAGTGTCACAGGATAGAATGTGGATTTAGAATCCCTATAAGCCTGCTGAAGCCAGCTCAGCAGGCTGGTCAGTTACAAACTTTGCTACAGGTCCCTGAAACCAATACCGGATGAAATTCTGTCTTGTTTTGTGTCCTTAAGAAATTAAGCTTGTGGACATGTGGGGATATTTTCCCTTGGTTTCTGCCATCCAAAGGACAGAAATTTGGGGGTTCATGTCATGGTTATCCCTAAAAGTTATCTTGAGCTTTTAAGAGCCTTTGCAAGCTCGAAATTGGCTTCTAGGCTACTTCTCAGAAGAACAATAGAAACTGCTCAATGCTGTAACTTAGTAGCTAAGACTTTGTCTTTTGACAATGGTAGCCTAGGTTCAATTCTTGGCTTAGGGAGTGAGTACTTTCTAGTTTGCTATTTGAGTAATTTTTTGCCATGTATTGATTCTTTTCGCTCATTGTCCACTTCTGATTTCCTGTCTTTATTTTCCTTTCTCCTTCCTCTTTCTAACCTTTGAAGAGATTCTAATTCTTGTTAAAAAAAAAAAAAAAAGAAGAAGAAGAGGAAAAAGAAAAGAAAGAAAGAAAAGATAAAGAAGAAAGAAACTACTTAACAACTCTTTGAGACACCTTAGCATCCATGGTTAAGTTATAACCTTAGTTAAAACTTATTAATTTTATGTGGAGGGTTCTCTGTGGCAGAATTCAAAAGCCAGAAATATTGGCTGTTCTGGCTAGAGTCTGGCAATAAGAAATTTTTAAGAAAAAAAAGCACTGTGGTTAAAATCAGCTTAATTAAAATAAGATATCCAAGTTGTATACATATTTAAAAGACCTTTATGTTTTTTCTCTTCTTGGACCTTATTTTTCTGAATGAAAGAAAAGATTTTTCTTTTCAGTTGACTGAATTGTTTTTCTCCATTTAGTCTTCTTGCCACTCTTCATGTCAACATGAGAGAACTTAAGATAAACTCTAACAGCCTGGGACTCCTGGGGAAAAGCAGAGAAGGTGCCATAAACCCCATTTTAGGGAAAAAAAAAACCTGTTTTCCTCATGGAACCCCAGGAATTGAGAGAAAATAAATCCCTCTAAAATCTAAGGCTTTGTTCTGTTTCACACTGTGTTAGCTGACTTCTTTAACTTTTGGGGGATATCAGAAATAATTTTGCATTATGGGAGAACTTTTAGCCTTGGTGTGTAACAACTAGGTAGGAAATAGGAAATACACTTTAAGGGATGGCTAATGGCAGTTATGCAGGAATACTTGGCTCTTTGCTTGGTTGGATTAGAGAAGTATGCTCTTGGCCACCCGGAAGACATGGAAACATCCCCACCACCCATTGAGAGGTGAGACCCCCATGGGAGATTGGCTGATTACAAAATGGGCTGATAGGCTTTGGGATGCCTTGCAATGAAATGCACCATAGAAGCATTACACTATCTTCTCCCATAATATTCCTCCCGTTTTGCAAGATCCAGGAGTCATCATTAAATGACACCCTTAATTTGGGGGATCTGTTTTTGCCTTCCAGCTGTGCCTGCTTATTAGGTCCTAGAAACTGCAAGCTTTCCTGGCCCTGTTCCTCCAAGGGCTCCACCCTGAAGCCAGTAATGCAATTAAGAAACATTCAAACGAAAAATCTTACAACTACTGGATCTTCTGTCTGTCTGTGTATTTATATGTATTGTCTGTGTGGTGTTTATATATAAAAGAGCTCTGATTAACTGTCTTGGAAAGATAAGCACTTAAATCATATTTCAGCAGAAAAATAGAAACTTTAATGCCTGTTTGTTCACATGACTTTAGTAATCTTTTGGGAATAAAGACAGTTTTAAAGCCTATTGGTAAAACAAAAGCATCTTCAAAATTTAGACATTTGGTCTGAATTAAGGCCAGATAGCAGATTTCTATGTGCTTTAAGGTCATAAACTGCTTCTTTGACTTTTGAAAATTGTTTAATTTACCTACATTGTAGCATTAGATTCTAGATAAGGCCTGGGGATATGTGGAGTTAGCCATGATCCCTGGTTATGCTGGAAAAAGTCAGACCTTATCTGCACTTCTGTCTGATGTCCTAGGCTCCAAACCTAGTACATAATTAAAATTGCTAACTTATCAAGTTTTTCACCAAAATAAAAGTTGCTAAGAGTGACCATTTTAACATGTAATTGAGACTAGTAGAGAGACAGTTTTACATGCAAGGTTGCAAGGTATAGAGGGAAAGTAGAATATGGTTTTGGTAGGTGATTGTAAGAAGGCATGGGAATATGGTTTTTGTTAAATGGAATGTAATTTTGCCTAATTCAGAAGGTTTTAAAGATTGTCTTAACCTGAAAGAGTAATGGGACAAAACTGAAAGTTTAAGCAAGTTGAAAAGTGTTTTGATGGTTTGATCTTGTAAAAAAATAAAGTCTGTGGGTATAAGCAAGTTGGCTAAGATTGGAAGGGGATTATTTAGTTTCTTTTTTCTGTAGGTTAAACATTTAAATAAAAGCACACTGATGCGGGACCAGAATCTGGGCCCACGTGTCTGAATAACAGGGTTTTCTTAGAAAACTCATCTGCTGTTTAACAGAAAATTGTAAAGGGTTCTAAAAGGTTTATGAAAATCTTACATTATGGTCAAATGAATTAAAATTGGACAGATTTCTAAAATTTTATGAAAATGAAGTGTTATTATTAAAGATGCACTAATGCAAACACGAAATTTGGTTTTCCCTTTTGAAAAAGATTTTTATGTAACATTGACACAATGAAAGATTTTTGTTTGCCTTTCAAGTAAACTACAAAAAAGTGGGGGGAGGGGAGAGGAGAGAGAAGATGCATATTCAGTTGGCCTCATGCTGTCTTCATTGAGCCTTGTTGCTTGAAATGCTGAGTATCCTATCAGAGTCTACAAATAACTCAAACAAATCACCAAGAAGAAAAAAAACAGTACCATCGAAAAGTAGGCTAAGGACATGAATAGACAATTCTCAAAAGAAGATATACAAATGACCAACAAACACATGAAAAAATATTCAACATCACTAATTATTAGGTAAATATATATGAAAACCACAATGCAATACCACCTCACTCCTGCAAGAATGGCTATAATAAAAAAAAAAATCAAAAAATAAAAGATGTTGGCATTGATACAGTGAAAAGGGAACACTTTTACACCATTGGTGGAATGTAAACTAGTACAACCACAATGGAAAACAGTGTGGAAATTCCTTAAATAACTAAAACTGGATCTACCATTTAGTCCAACAACCCCACTCCTTGGTAGCCACCCAAAGGAAAATAAGTCATTATACAAAAAATATACTTGCACACGCATGTTTATAGTAGCACAATTCACAAATGCAAAAATATAGAACCAGCCCAAATGCCCATCAATTGAGTGGATAAAGAAAATGGGTTACACATACACACACACACCATGGAATACTACTCAGCCATAAAAAGGAACAACATAATGGCATTTGCAGCAACCTGGATGGAATTGGAAACCGTTATTCTAAGTGAAGTAACTCAAGAATGGCAAACCAAACATCATATGTTCTCACTCAAAATTGGGGGCTAAGCTATGAGGAGGCAAGAGCATAAGAATGATACAATGGACTTTGGGGACTTGGGGGAAAGGGTGGTAGGTGGGTGAGGGATAAAAGATTACACATTGGTTACAGTGTACACTGCTTGGATGATCGGGGCACCAAAGTCTAAGAAATTACTAGTAAAGAATTTATTCACATAACCAAATGCCACTCCTTCACCCTAAACCATTGAAATACAAAAGGAAAAAGGATCAGACTGAGCTATAGCAGAGATTTTGGAATTATTAGACCAAGAATTTTTTTTTATTATACTTTAAGTTATAGGGTACATGTGCACAATGTGCAGGTTTGTTACATACGCATACGTATGCCATGTTGGTGCACTGCACCCATTAACTCATCATTTACATTAGGTATATCTCCTAATGCTATCCCTCCTTCTTCCCCCCACCCCACAACAGGCCCCAGTGTGTGATGTTCCCCTTCCTGTGACCAAGTGTACTCATTGTTCAATTCCCACCTATGATTGAGAACATGCAGTGTTTGTTTTTGTATTTCTAGTTCTAGATCCTTGAGGAATCGCCACACTGTTTTCCACGATGGTTGAACTAGTTTACAGTCCCACCAACAGTGTAAAACTGTTCCCATTTCTCCACATCCTCTCCAGCACCTGTTGTTTCCTGACTTTTTAATGATCGTCATTCTAACTGGTGTGAAATGGTATCTCATCGTGGTTTTCATTTGCATTTCTCTGATGGCCAGTGATGATGAGCATTTCTTCATGTGTCTGTTGGCTGCATAAATGTCTTCTTTTGAGAAGTGTCTGTTCATATCCTTTGTCCACTTTTTGATGGGGTTGTTTGCTTTTTTCTTGTAAATTTGTTTGAGTTCTTGGTAGATTCTGGATATTAGTCCTTTGTCAGATGAGTAGATTGCAAATTTTTTTCCCCATTCTGTAGGTTGCCTGTTCACTCTGATGGTAGTTTCTTTTGCTGTGCAGAAGCTCTTTAGTTTAATTAGATCTCATTTGTCAATTTTGGCTTTTGTTACCATTGCTTTTGGTGTTTTAGACATGAAGTCCTTGCCCAAGCATATGTCCTGAATGGTATTACCTAGGTTTTCTTCTGGGGTTTTCATGGTGTTAGGTCTAACATTTAATTAAGTCTTTAATCCACCTTGAATTAATTTTTGTATAAGGTGTAAGGAAGGGATCCAGTTTCAGCTTTCTACATATGGCTAGCCAGTTTTCCCAGCACCATTTATTAAGGAGGTAATCCTTTCCCCATTTCTTGTTTTTGTCAGGTTTGTCAAAGATCAGATGGTTTTAGATGTGTGGTATTATTTCTGAGGGCTCTGTTCTGTTCCATTGGTCTATATCTCTGTTTTGGTACAAGTACCATGCTCTTTTGGTTACTGTAGCCTTGTAGTATAGTTTGAAGTCAGGTAGCGTGATGCCTCCAGGTTTGTTCTTTCAGCGTAGGATTGTCTTAGCAATGCAGGCTCTTTTTTGGTTCCACATGAACTTTAAAGTAGTTTTTTCCAATTCTGTGAAGAAACTCATTGGTAGCTTGATGGGGATGGCATTGAATCTATAAATTACCTTGGGCAGTATGGCCATTTTCACAATATTGATTCTTCCTATCCATGAGCATGGTATGTTCTTCCATTTGTTTGTGTCCTCCTTTATTTCATTGAGCAGTGGTTTGTAGTTCTCCTTGAAGAGGTCTTTCTTATCCCTTGTAAGTTGAATTCCTAGGTATTTTATTCTCTTTGAAGCAATTGTGAATGGGAGTTCACTCAGGATTTGGCTCTCTGTTTGTCTGTTATAAGAATGTATAAGAATGCTTGGGATTTTCGCACATTGATTTTGTATTCTGAGACTTTGCTGAAGTTTCTTATCAGCTTAAGGAGATTTTGGACTGAGACAATGGTGTTTTCTAAATATACAATCATGTCATCTGCAAACAGGGACAATTTGACTTCTTCTTTTCCCAACTGAATACCCTTTATTTCTTTCTCTTGCCTGATTGCCCTAGCCAGAACTTCCAACACTATGTTGAATAGGAGTGGTGAGAGAGGGCATCCCTGTCTTGTGCCAGTTTTCAAAGGAAATGCTTCCAGTTTTTGCCCATTCAGTATGATATTGGCTGTGGGTTTGTCATAAAGAGCTCTTATTATTTTGAGATATGTTCCATTAATACCGAATTTATTAGAGTTTTTGGCATGAAGGGCTGTTGAATTTTGTCAAAGGCCTTTTCTGCATCTATTGAGATAATCATGTGGTTTTTGTCTTTGGTTCTGTTTATATGATGGATTATGTTTATTGATTTGCATATGTTGAACCAGGCTTGTATCCCACGGATGAAGCCCACTTGATCATGTTGGATAAGCTTTTTAATGTGCTGCTGGATTCGGTTTGCCAGTATTTTACTGAGGATTTTGCATCAAAGTTCTTCAGGGATATCGGTCTAAAATTCTCTTTTTTGGTTGTGTCTCTGCCAGGCTTTGGTATCAGGATGATATTGGCCTCATAAAATGAGTTAGAGAGGATTCCCTCTTTTTCTATTGATTGGAATAGTTTCAGAAGGAATGGTACCAGCTCCTCCTTGTATCTCTGATAGAATTCAGCTGTGAATCCATCTGATCTTTTTTTGATTGGTAAGATATTAATTATTGCCTCAATTTCAGAGCCTGTTATTGGTCTATTCAGAGATTCAACTTCTTCCTGGTTTAGTCTTGGGAGGGTGTATGTGTCCAGGAATTTATCCATTTCTTCTAGATTTTCTAGTTTATTTGTGTGGAGGTGCTTCTAGTATTCTCTGATGGTAGTCTGTATTTCTGTGGGATCGGTGGTGATATCCTCTTTATCATATTTTATTGCATCTGTTTGATTCTTCTCTGTTTGCTTCTTTATTAGTCTTGCTATTGTGTATCAATTTTGTTGATTTTTTTCAAAAAACCAGCTCCTGGATTCATTGATTTTTTGAGGGTTTTTTTGTGTCTCTATCTCCTTCAGTTCTGTTCTGATCTTAGTTATTTCTTGCCTTCTGCTAGCTTTTGAATGCATTTGCTCTTGCTTCTCTAGTTCTTTTAATTGTGATGTTAGGATGTCAATTTTAGATCTTTCCTGCTTTCTCTTGTGGGCATTTAGTGCTATAAATTTCCCTCTACACACTGTTTTAAATGTGTCCCAGAGATTCTGGTATGTTGTATCTTTGTTCTCATTGGTTTCAAAGAACATCTTTATTTCTGCCTTCATTTCGTTATGTACCCAGTAGTCATTCAGGAGCAGGTTGTTCTTCTTAGCACCACATCACACTTACTCTAAAATTGACCACGTAGTTTGAAGTAAAGCACTACTCAGCAAATATAAAAGAACAGAAATGATAACAAACTGCCTCTCAGACCACAGTGAAATCAAACTAGAACTCAGGATTAAGAAACTCACTCAAAACCGCTCAACTGCATAGAAACTAGACCAGGAATTTTTTTCAAAAACATAAGCAAAAATAAAAATTTATCTAAGATAGGAGTTGTAACCTTTGAGAAAATGTACTATTTTTCCATATAGTCAGGTATAGCAGAATGATATAAGGAAATTAAATTTCTTCACAATTTAAAATAAATAAATTACCCAGTTTCAGGTAGTATCTTTATAGCAGTGTGAAAACAGAGTAACACAGGTAGTAATAGAAATATGTTGTTTCCAGATACCAAAATCTTTCTACATTTTCATCTTTATCACTCAGTTTATGTTCTCCTGTAAGAGTCAATTCTGTCTCCATCCTTGAACTGGAGCACATGACTTAGTACTAATCCAATCAAGGTATCATATTTGCTTAATTCTTATGATTGAGTGAGAATGTGACCTAAGTGAAGCCAACTAGAAATAATCTCAAGATTTTATAAAAGCTACTGCAAGAGATTTGCATTTTTTACCATTTGGCCTGAAGTTATGAAAAAATGTAAGTAACGGCAGCATAGCAGCCATTTTGTGGTGAAGATGAAACAGCATGCCACAGAATTAAGTCAAAAGTAGTATAATAACAGAGCTAAGTAGTACCAATAAATGGAGAGAACTGGGCCCCAGTGACATTGTGTGAACCCAATATTTCAAGCCAGATCTAAGTGTGATTCAGTTACATTAGACAATACATTCCCTTTTGGCTTAATCAACTTTTTCTTCTCTCTTGCCAACAAAAGAATCCTACCTGATTATGGAGGTACAATGATAGCTCTGTTGATTCTTCCTATTCAGCTTTCTAACTCAGTATAGAAAGTGTGGTATACTCTGAACTGGAATAAAAATAAGTATTTTTTTCAAAGTAAGGATAAAAATAAGAATTATTCATTCAAAACAATCTTCATGAGAAATCTATGAAGACAGAAGATATTCTATATGATGTTTAAGATGATTTTTCTACAGTAGAGTTCTCCTGGAGCAAAATAAAATAACTTATTTTGTGGTAATAAATTAACATTGTGATTTTGCAAAGTCTGTTTGATTCTAACAGTCATGTTCTTTCAATTGCACCACTTGGTTCATGACCAATGAATGGTCTACACCTTGTATGTTTTATGAATAAAATCCCCAGACTAATTCAAAACAATATGCAGAACCTTCTCTGCCTTTTCCCAAATCATTAATCTATTATAGTCATAATATTCAGAGACTTATTATGACCATGTCACTGTCAACTCTCCTCCTTTCAGCTTCACTGAAAAAAAATCTCTTGCTGTTGTCCATCTTAAAAGCAAGATCCTCCAGTTCTGAAAGCTCTGTAACAGAGAGATTCACTTATTCTTCCATTCAAGAAAACTTATTCAGTGCTTATTATGTTCCAGTATTTTGCCGGGTACATAATAACAAAGGTGAATTTAAAGAAGAAGAAGAAAAGACATGCCTTCTGCCAGATGAAGCTAGCAGTCTAACGCAGAGAAAACAAAGTTCTCATTTAAGAAATTTCTCAGCTAGAAAATTTAGACAAAGATTGATTTTCATTACTGAGTAAAAGTAACTCTTAATAATTGATCAGAGGGTAGAGGAGCTGAAGGGACGCCACATCATTTTTAGAATACTTAAATAGCAGAGTGAACCCAATATTTCAAGTCAGATCTAAGTGTCAGATCTATTTTAAAATAAAATAGCAGAGTGGCTTAAAAAACATAATGAACTAAGTAACCTGAAAGAACTTCTAATATAAAAATCTAGATATGTTGGATCTAATATAACAACCATCCTTTAAATTTATAACTGAGCACATAATAAATCAATGCAATTCAAGTAGGAGGAAAAAATAACAAAAACAAACAAACAAAACGTTAGGGGTAAGGGGATAAGGGAGTAAGGAAGATTCTAAAGGTAGCAACCAGAATGGAAGCTAAATTAGCTGATTTCACTAACCAGTAGGCTTAGGTTTAATGGACTTAACAGAGATACGAGAAAATGATTATTTCCTTTTACACGGACAAGAATTTAAGTCACATGATCCAGATAACCTCATAACATAAAGAAATCCCATGTTGGTAAAAATTAATTCTGCCTTTAAAAATATATTTCCAAAAAGAGAGAAAACATCAGAGGATTCTCATAGATAACATCTCAACAAAAATAAACTCACCTTCAAAATTATATAACTCATGAGGAAATAGGCCATTATAAATGAGAACCTACAGAGCCAACAAATAGCCAACATAGACCTCTAAAAATATATAATAAAATTATCAGTTTTATAATAAATAAGTATATTTAAGATGTATAAAGAATTTAAAATATTTTATTATTTTATTTTTAATATTTTAAATTATTTTTAATATATTATTTTAAATTCTTTATTATTGTAACTTATTACCATTGGTAATAGCTTACCATTAAATAATATGTGGCAGAATTGAAGGAAAACAACACAATAGAAATTTCAGAAATCAAATTACCATCCAACTTAAAAATTCAATCAATAGATTAAGCAGAAGAGTAGACGTAGGTAAATAGATAAATAAGCTGGAATGTAGATCTGAAGAGTTTAACTCGAATAAAGAATACAAAATAAAGAGATGGAAAATATAAACAAAAGTGAGAGATCAGGAAAATAGAGTAAGACCCAACATATATCTAAGTGATGTTAAAGTAAAAGTAAATACAAAGAATGGGTAAGAGGCAAAATTAGAAGTGATAATGAGTTAGAATTTTTTCCTAGAAATGATAAGTTATGAATCACCTGTTCAGAAAACACATGACTGGAATAAGCAAAAATAAATAAAAACCTGGACATAGTATGATATACTTGAATATACCAAAGAGAAACAGCAAATCCTAGTAGTGCTAAGTGAAAGATAGATAACCTACAAAAAAAAAAAAAAAAAAAAAGACAGGTAAGCCAAAGGCAAACTTCACAAGATGCAAGAAAAAGAGAAGACCTGAATGATATCTGAAGGTATTGAGTGAAAATAACAATCAACCTAGAGTTTTCTATCTGGTGGAACATCTAAAGAAAATATTTCACAATGATAGAAATTGAATTAGGGCTGAAATTACAAAAATAAAGGTGAGAAAAATGTGGCAATGGTGCATATATACAACAATAAATCGAATGAAAAAGTAATAAAAACATTACTTACTCTAAGACTTACAAAGTTAGATGGAACTAAAAGCTGACACCAGTAACGTATAAGACGGGAAGAAACTAGAAATGAAGTGTTCTATGTTTTTGGTGTGCTATTAGATGCCCTTAAATATGCTGTTTAATTTTAGAGTTTGTTAAGTGTCATATGCATACATGTTAAAATTTTAAGGACAGTCATTAAAAATTATAAAGAAAGTATATAAATTTGAAAACCTGTAAGGTAGGAAAATGAAATGAAAACAAAATAAAACTTGAAATATCAAAAGATAGAATAGAAAAGCAACTCACAGAAAGAGTAGGACAAATAGAAGACTCACAATGTATCAGGGTTGACAGTATGTACAGAAACTGCAATAAAGGATTTTTAAAATAAAATTGCGTAGAAGATGTACACACAAAATTGTAAAATTCGATGGAAGGTAGAATGCGATTAAGATGTTGAATATCATATACAAGAAAATTACTGGAAAAAGTAAGCTGGTGTGACTTTAAAGATGTCTTACAAAATGGATTATGAGGTCAAAAGCATTTGCATAAAGATATTTACTTCATAATCTTAAAAGGTGCATTTCCCCAAGAATCTATTACAATTCTAAATATGTATGTACTTGATAGTATCTCTCACAACTATTAATGCAAAACTTGATCAAATTTTACAGAAGCCAAATCCACAAATCATTTGTGAAAGTTCAATACACATTTTTTTTTGTTAACTGAGAGCTCAGCTATTTTATGAATATATATAAAATCAATAAAGATTTGAACAAATTAACAAGCTTGCTCTATTAGTCTGTTCAGGCTGCTATAACATAATACCACAGACTAGGTGGCTTAAAAAACAGAAATTTATTTCTCAAAAACTGCAGGCTGAGAAGTCCAAGATCAAAGCGTCAGAAAGATAAGTTTTATTCTGAGGCCTCCTCTTGACTTTTAGGCTGCTGCCACCTTGCTGTGCTCACATGACTTTTTTTTGTTTTAAAATAACATGTTTTAGCATTACTCATCATGCAAAAGGAAATTAGGAAAGATTGGAACTTGAAAGAGAATGAAAATATGGGCCTTCTGTGTAATATGATATGGATATCTCCTACGAAACCTTGATTCTGCAAAACTCCCCACTGAAAATAAGAGGGTATATTGGAAGGATAGGTCTGGAGTACAACACCTAAAATCTACACAACTTTGTAACTAGAGCACTACTAAAAATAATAACAATCCCAGTAAAACAATAGCATAATTAAAAATACATGTTTACTCTTTAATAAATTAACACTATAGTAAATATAAAACTTTATTTTCTAAAATCTCCCCGAACATAAGGTTAGGTTAGAAAGCTTAGAGCGTGCTGAATTACAGGAAGGGTGAAATGCACAAAAATAAGAGGAAAAATAAACCACAATAGCAATTTCATGAGAAAGCACATGACTAAATTAAGCCGAAGAGAAGGCCACGGAATGAATAAATATCATTTACAGCACAGTGTTCACCCACAGCTGGCAGTATCCAGCATTATTAGTCCACATTCTATTCTAGTGCACTTTCCATTTTACTGCTATTACTTTTGGTAAGATGTAATATTAACATGTTGGTTTTCTTAAAAAATGTATGAACCAAAACAACATAGGCATTATGTAATCATTATTCTCTTATTGACCAATCTTGTATGAGCTAATTCTTGTTACAGAACACTAACATTAGCAGAAGTCTTACCATATATAACAATTTACTACTAGACAGGAATTAATAGCCTTAAATGTTTTTATTAGAAAACACACTGAAACTTAGTTGGTATTTATATAGGCTGAATCTAATCAGGAGAAAGAAATCAGGGGAAGTTTGAAATCATTTTGACATAAAGAATTATTGATTATGATAGAAGAGTTGCCATAATGATAGACAGAGAACTCTAGTGGAAATTGATCCAAGACCTGAGACAGAGTGTCCAAGGAAAGATAAATTTGAGAAGATCGTTCAAACCTGGTAGAGGAAAATATGGTTGTGGTTCAGTTAGTTAAGGAAAGAGTTTGCTGAATTGCTAAACCAAAGCTGGTCCTCAGTGGCTAGACAAGCAGGAGCAACTCTCTGGAGTGCAGAGAAGTTAAAGCTGTGGGCAGATACCAGATAGAATTGAGGCATCACTGGGAATATGAAGAATAGTGCTGTGTTTGTATCAGGATGAAAATAAACCTTCAAGACACAAACAAGCTAGAATGACAAATAGGCACTGAGAAGCATTAGGGAAGAGTGGGGTTTGGGGCAGTACTGAAGTGAAGAGTGAGTGAGTAGGGAGACTAGAGAGTGGAGGGAAGGAGGAAGTCACTGCAATGGTTGCTAGTGAAACCAGGAGCTGGAGAAGCCTTCCTCTACAGGAACCTAGCGTTCTTCCTTTGTACAGTATGGGCCGAGTGATTCTGGGACAGCTTCTAGGAATGAAGATTGGGAAGCAATCCCATTAAATGGCCAATCCACTGGGGCCCCAAGCTTGGTGCATGTGAGACTGAGGGGAGGATGCAGGGAGTAGGGATCTCGACCAAAGCTCTAGCCCATGCTATGTAAGACTTTGGACTGTGTTGCTGCTGCTTAAGTCAATGGCTGCAAAAAGCACACAGTAGCCAAACACTGTATAAAGCTGATCCCTATTAGCACCTAGCACTGAAGATTCTGTGCAGGCCACGTAGTGGATAAAAAGGCATATTCTATAGGAGTCGATGAGCAACCCTCTCCAGAAGCAGGAAGAAAAATCTTTCTCCTTCAATGTCCCTTAAGATGTCTCAGTAGGCAAAAAAGAAATATTTATAAGGCCAACTCCTTTTCTCTGTTTTTAAAGTGTGAATTTGGAGCTTAGAGGCAATAAATCAAAGACCATCACAGTATTCATCTTGGGAAGCTAGAAAAAGATAAATAAATCCAAAGAACATTGAAAGAAGACAATAATGAAGAAAAAAGGCAAATTCAAAGAAATGAAAAAAACAAGAAAAGAATCAATAAACCTAAAACACTGGTTTTTGAAAAAACAACTAAAAGGAGCAAAGTTATTTTGGGATTGATCAAGAAAAATGTAATAAAAACCCATAATAAATTTAAGAACTATAAAGGTAGAATTATAGCAAAGACATACAAATAAAATAACACTATAAAATACATTTACGCCACAACATTTGAAAACTTAAAGAAATAAATTATTTTTTAGAAAAATATAACTTACCAAAAGTAACTTAAGAAGAAAGAGAAAATTCCTAAAACCAACTATGATCATTAAAGAGATTATTCAGTAAATAAAAATCTACTTTCCAACCCACAAAAACAGAAAGAAAAGTAACAAAAAGACAAACCCACATAGTTTTACTGGCAACTTATTCCAAATTTCAAAAAAAAAAAGTAAAAGAAAGAAAAAATCTCAAGTAATTGTATAAGATTAATATAAGTTTAAGTCAAAGTCAGAGAATGACAGTATAAGAAACAATTATAAGTTAATTTCACTTTGATACAGAGTAAGGCCAGACTAGAAAAGTTTGATCTAAATTCAAATGCTGCCAAGAATGATGACTGAAATCGAATTCATGGTGACCTTCATTTCAAATTTATGTTAAAGCAGTAAACAACTAAAACGCAAAAAATATAAAGACTGAGAAAGTGGATACAGCTTTGTACTTCCTGCTTAGTCCCTCAGAGAGGTGCTTGTTAAGCTTGGTTTTCAACGCAGAGAGGGCAGAGTAAGAAACTCACCACATCAGAGGAGCCCAAGCCACTGGCATACTTCTATTTCTGCATTAGGAAAAAAGAGAAGTCACACTATCCTTTAAAGGTCTATCTATAATTGTATAATACAATTCTTTTCTATAGTACAATGACACAATTTTGTGCCATTACTGCATTGTGTTTCTTAATGCATTTTTGCACCCACAGTAGGCATGAACACAGCCTACTACAAATCGACAAAGTCTAAAGATGCATATCTACAAATTGAAATCTGCAATGTATTTGATAAGTAAATCATGACCAGATTTGATATATTGTAGGAGTGCAATATAAAAAGCTCTAATACTGTAAAACATTACATTAATAGAGTAAAGAAGAAAGAGCATAATTTTGGTACATGCAGAAATAACCACATCTATACAATCAACTCCAACTTAAGAGTCATAAAAGATTCCTTAGCAAACTAGAAATAGGAGAGATTTTTCTTAACTCAAACATAATGAATTATGGAGGCTTTATGGTTTGGTAAATCTAACATTCATTTCCAATCCCTTTCCCAATACTTTTTTTCATTATGTAGTTGAAAAGCTTATGGCTTACTTTCCCAACTTTTCTTGTAGAGTACTGCTCTGGGTAGCGGGATCTCCAGCAGCCATTTGGGGAACATTAAGAAAGGCCTATATATAGACTTATTTCACATGAGAAAAGTAAGCTTCTATGTGCTTGAGACACTAGACTCTTGTCACACTTTCCATTACCTGCAACTAAACACATTAATAAAAAACACAGATTATCTGACAAAGACATACAATGATTTCCTTAATTAATGTTGAATTTCTAGCAACATTGCCTTTAAAAATTAAGACATGGATGTCTATCATTAATGCTTTTATTTGTCATTATCTGACTTGTCTTGTCAGTCTAGGATGACAAGAACAAGAACTAAAGTCTATGAGATTTTGAAAGGAAAAATTTGAACTGCAATTTTCACAGAAAAATTGCAGTATTCATAAAATATTGAATAGATGTACAGGCAAATTATTACAATCAATAAAAGGAATTCAATAAGACTATTGGATAGAAGATAAATATTAAAAACTCAATTGTATTTTTATATTCCCACAGCTGTAAAACATGAGTTTTAAAAAGTAACAGTAAGACCTCTGCTTCCAACTATGATGAAGTAACAATGTCTAAAATAACTTCTTACTGTAAACAACTAGAAAATTGAAAAAATAGATCAAACACCTGTTTTCAGATATTGCAAATTATACAGTATTAAGCTGTGATCCCCGTAAGAGAAAATGAAGGAAATGAGCCTTACAAACACCATAGCTTTCTTCCAGAAGGCACAGTCTGGACTATGGTAGAATGAGAAGGATCACAAACAGAGCATGACGGTCTCACTGATCAAAGAGAAAAATATTTGAGTTTAGGGAGTCTAAGGTAGATAGAATTTGCAAGGCAAAGTTCCAGAGATGGAGAAACAATTCCAAAAAAGAGCTCCAAAAATCTGCATAAGAATCCCTTGAATCTGTTGCTAAATACTAAACTGTACATGTATACAGTAAAACTGCATGAGGCTAAGAGTGACCAGGATTATATGTATAACTGCATAATTCCAAGCGGTCACACCGGGAAGGGAGCCATTTGAACTTCTGACCAACTGAAGCGGATGGTTCTTGATGATCACCAGGGCAGTCCTAGAGACTCAGAGAGTCACACATTAGTACAGGAACTAAATTAGCCCTAAAAACTAGTCAATATCTACCCTATTGATGTTTAAAGATAAGCCTTGAAAAGAACACATTAATCTACAATAATTAAACTGTCTTTCAGAAAATGTCTAACAATCTTTAAAGAAAGATTACAAAATCCAAATACTCCACAGCATAAAATCGCAATTACTAGCAACCAATAAAAAAAAACAAGAAAGCCAAGAAGCAAGAAATTATGACTCACAAGTAAAATAGTAAGTTCCATAAAATCTCATCAAACTATGATGAAAAGTGATTTCATCAACCTGATAATGAACATCTGTTAAATACTGCAACTAACATATAGTTCAGGTTGAAAAATACATATGCTTCCTTCAATCTGCAGTACAAGAAAAGGATCTCAGTTCCCCTTGCTTCATTCAAAAGTTAATGAAAAGGTACACATCCTGAAGGGAAAAAAATACATTTGTTTTTACTTATAGTATTAATGTATGTAGTAAATTCTAATGGAACTTTTAAAAACTATGGAAAATTATAAGTGACTTGAACAAATAGACAAATATCAGTTGTTCTACATTCCAGCACAAACAATTGGAACTTGACTTTTAAAACATATTATTTATAATACCATGCCAACCAGAAAACATTTAGCGTTATATTTAGCAAGACATTTGCAAGAAATTTATGAGGGAAAGGAAAACTAAATAAATTGGAAAATGTAGTGTATTTCATGAATTAGAAGTCTCAAAAATGTCAGTATTTCAATTCTCTTCCAGCTGATCTACAGATTCAAAGCATTACCAATCAAAATCCCACCAAGTTTTTTTAATTGACAACCTGATCCTAATTCTTGAAAAATACTAATGACATAAAAAAGCCCGAACAATTTGCAAAAAGAAAAACAAAGCTGGAGAATTGTATATTACTTGTATTTAAAATTAACTATAATGGTACAATAATCAAGATAATGTAAAACTGGCGTTTTGATTGAGATGGAATTATAGAAAAGAATAGAAAGTTCAGAAATAAATCCAAACATATACGCTCAATCAATTTTTGACAAAGGTGTCAAAATAATTTGACAGTCATTTCAACAATTGGACTAAAACAAATTGGATATCTATATGGAAAATAATGAACACTAACCCTTATCTCATACCATACACAAAAATTAACTTGAATGATTAATAGACTTAAATATAAAATTTAACACCACAAAACTTCTAGAAAATTATAAAAAATACAAGTAGCATTTTTTTCTAAATGAAAACAGTAAAATATTTGCAACTTTGAGATAAGCAAATATATCTTAGCTAGGACACAAAAATCAGAAAATGTAAGTTTAAAAAGTTTATTGGAGTTTATTAAAATTTTAAAAATCTATGTTTAAAAAGGTGCTTAAAAATACCTAAAGATAGACTACTGACTTGAAAAAAATATTTGTGATTTACATGTCTAACAAGAGACTTTTATCCAGAATATATCAAGGCCTTGTAAATCTGAACTATAAGAGACACACAACCCAATTTTTTAAGTAAAAACAAGATTTATAAGAATTTCATAGGACAACATACACACAGAGGCAATAAGCACATGGAAAGATGCTTTACATCACTAGAAATACAAAAATGGACATTAAAACCACATTTTGATATCAACAAATACATATAAAAACGACTAAAATTCAAAACACTAACAACTTTACACATTGTTGAAGTTATAGAGCAAAAACCCTCATCTTTTGCTGGTGGAAATGAAAAATTGTACAGCCACTTTGAAAAACAGTACTGGAGTTTCTTAAAATGCTAAACATACATTTCACATGTCACATTACTATTCCACTACTATATATGTACCCCAAAAAGATGAAAATGTAGTTAATCTAAAGACTTGTGCGTAAGTGTTTACAGCATGTTAAAAGATAATAGCCTAAACCTGGAAATAACCGAAGTTTTCATGAGCGGTTGAATAGACAAATAATTTGGAAAGAACTAGAATCAAATTATTGATATATACAAAATCATGATTAAATCTCACAAAACATTATGCTGTGTGACAGAAGTGAGACATAAACAATGTGTACCATATGATTCTGTTTGTATAAAACATTGGAAAAAAATTTGATCTATTCTTACAGAAGACATATCATTGATTACCCATGGGCAGAAGAGATGATTGGGTGGACTGAGAAAGAGAACAAGGGATTGTTTTTAATAATAAAAATTATTGGCCAGGTGCGGTGGCTCATGCCTGTAATCCCAGCACTTTGGGAGGCTGAGGCAGGTGGATCACGAGGTCAGGAGATCAAGACCATTCTGGCTACGGTGAAACCCCATCTCTACTGAAAATACAAAAAAGTAGCCAGGCGTGGTGGCAGGTGCCTGTGGTCCCAGCTACTCGGGAGGCTGAGGCAGGAGAATGGCGTGAACCTGGGAGGCAGAGCTAGCAGTGAGCTGAGATCAGGCCACTGCACTCCAGCCTGGGAGACAGAGCAAGACTCCACCTCAGATAATAATAATAATAATAATTATTATTATTATTATTATTATTATTATTCTTTATCTTGACTGTGGTGGTGATTATGTGGGTGATACTTTTTCAAAACTCATCAAATTACACACGTGATAGGTTCTGGTTATATTATATTAATTTATATTATTAAAGCTGACTTCAGAGAAAATAATTACAGTTTCCACAAAAATGTAGGGTACCTAGCAATAACATTAACAAAACATATGCAAGAACTTGGTAAAAAAAAAAAATCAAAATTTGAAGTTATTTAAAAAGATCCACATAAATAGATGTATATACTATGTTTATTAATAGAAAGGCAGACTATAGTGAAGATGCAATTTCTCCTCAATTAAGCTATAAATTAAGTGCAATTTCAGTCAAACCTAACAGTTTTATTTTTTGTAACTTAAGCTTATTTCAAAATGTACATAAAAGTATTAAGGGCCAGGATACTAAAAACAAACAGAAGTCAGAATAAGTAAAAAGTAGTGTTAGAAGTTTCCTAACAGATATCTAGATTATTTTAAAGTTAAAATTAACATTGTATTTGGTCTTGGCACAAGAATAGGCCAATAAACTAGTGGAACTAAAGAAGCTCAAAGAAGACCCCAGTATACTTAAAAACGCCACAAAGTGCCATTGCAAGGCAATGAAGAATGAATGAATTATATCATTAATAGTCCTAGGGAAATTGATTAGCCATCTAGGAAAAAAAAATGGACTCCACTTCATACCATATGCATTACACATTCCTGTTGCATCAAAGACCAACATGTGAAAGGTAAAAATTTAGAATATTTATTAGAATATCCTAATAATCTTTGAGTTGGGAAGTTTTTGTACACAAGACAAAAACTACAAGCTATAGGGAAAAATAAATTAATACATATGACAACATTAAAATTAAAGAAAAACCTGTCCATCAAGATATGTTTTTAACTGATGTTTCAGGTATTGATTCCTATGTTAAAAAAATACTCCAAAATTTAGGAGCTAGCTTAAAAACAGCAATCATTTTATTTGTTCACGAATATGCAATGTGAGCTGGGCTCAGCTGAGCCTTTTGCTGGTATTGTCAGTCGTCATTCATGTGGCTGCAATCTTCCGCTGGGTTAACGAGGGCTGGATCAGTTAGGGTGCTGACATAGCTGGCCTGCTGTACCTCTTTAAGTGATTCTGGGTGTCAGCCCACTATGTGACTTCTTTACATGGTCTGTCTAGCAGTGGTTTCTTCCATGGTGGCTCAGGACTCTCAAGTACAAAAGTCAAATGTGCCAGATCTTCTTAAGACAGAACTTGGCACAAAACTTGCACAACTTCTTCTCTCTTGGATTCTACCAGGTAAAGCAACTCATAACTGATATAGCATTTTAGACTCTCAAGACTGACAAAAAGTAAAAAAGTCTTACCAAGAGTTGATGATAGTGTGGAGACTGCTGGTGGAAGTGTAAATTGTTACATGAGATTTTAGAGGTTGATCAGCCAACATTTTATAAAATTTTAAAACCACATAGTTCCAAAACTAACAGTTTCACTGTTATGTTATATATGACCTAGAAAAGTCTTATGTACATACATAAGGAGACAAATACAAAAATGTTCATAGTAGCTTTGTTTGCAACAGAAAAACTAGAAAACTAAGTCTATTGATGTGAGAATGGACAAACTGTGGTAAAGTCATGCAATGGAATATTATACAGCAATGAAAATAAAGTAGAACTGCATTTATCAATATGGGAAAAATAATCAAAAACACAATGTTAGGTAAAAAAAAGTAAGTTGCCAGGATATATATATATATACACACACACACACACATATATAGTATGTTACTAAAATATGGAAAATGATACTATATATTATTTAGCAATACACATTTAAGTGGGAAAAGTATGAAAATATATAGGAGGTTAAACAACAAATTAAAAATAGTAGTTACTTTGAGGCATGATCTAATGCAATGACATTATTGTACCGTGCATGAAAGAGCTTCATCTGTATTTTTAATGCTTTCTTTGTTAGACTGCATAGTGATGCAGAAAAGAAGTCTTTAAAAAAGTATCTGTGTAAGTGTGAAGTGTATCATAATATAAATAAGCAAAATAAATAAAACACCATGAAGAAAAGTACTGAACATTATAGCCTAAGGTGATCACGTTGGCTTACTTAGAGCTTAGAAAGATAGATCTTAGAAGAATCAATAGAAAGTCTTTCTGGAATAAATGGGAGAAAGTGTAGTCACTAGTCATAGATCTTTGCCTATATCTACTAACCAGCCAGAGGCCCTTCTCAAAGAAGACAATCATACAGCTCACTAAAGGGGTCTTTTCCTCTAGGATTATGTACCTTCTTTATTAAAACAATCTCTTAAGGTACTTTCTTCTATGTGTGATGAAATTAAATTAATATCCAAAGTTAGGTCTTGCCTATTCCATCTAAAACCAATCTGGCTTATAGCAACATGAATATTTATAAAATATGTTTCCCATTATCAGACAAAAAGATATGTGTGCAAAGATATCAATTACATTCTCTCCAAAACTGTAGAACAGAAATGTTTCCAAGCTAGAATATAAAGTTATTTCTCCCCTAGAAAATACCCTGTGGAGCACGCAAGCATTATTTTCTTCATTCCACTTTAGGGATGTTTGATACAATGAAGAATCTGCCATATAATGAGATCATGTGTTCAAAATAAATACAGATACAGCCAGTAGAATTGTCTGTTTCTGGATCATGTTTAAGAGCATGCGTTCTTTGTGTTTAGAGACAATGTGTGATGAGAAATATGTAATTATGCTCTAGGGTCAGGGCATGGTGACTCACACCTGTAATTCCTGCACTTTGGGAAGCAAGGAAGGAGTACTGCTTGAAGCCAGAAGTGCAATAATAGTCTGGGAAACACAGTGAGACCTCATCTCTTCCAAAAAGGAAAAAGAAAAACTAGTCCAGCATGGTGGCACACACATGTAATCCCACCTATTTGGAAAGCTGAGGAAGGAGGATTTTTGTGCCCAGGAGTTCAAGTTTACGGTGAGCCATGATTGCACCACTGAACTCCAGCCTGGTCCACAGAGCAAGATCTGGTCTCAAAATAAATAAATAAATAAATAAATATACACACACACACACACATATATATATATGAAAGAAAAAAACATATGATTATGCTTTAGAAAGTAAATTGTATTTTTTCTTTTTTTATTTTTCATTTTTGAGATGGAGTATCGCTCTGTCGCCAGGCTGCAGTGCAGAGGCTTGATCTAGGCTCACTGCAACCTCCGCCTCCCAGGTTCAAGCAATTCTCCTGCCTCAGTCTCCCGAGTAGCTGGGACTACAGGCGCCTGCCACCACTCCCAGCTAATTTTTGTATTTTTAGTAGAGACGGGTTTTCACCATGTTGGCCAGGGTGGTCTTGATCTCTTGACCTCATGATCCTCCTGCCTCCACCTCTGAATCCGCCCGCCTCTGCCTCCCAAAGTGTTGGGATTACAGGCGTGAGCCACCGCGACCGACCTAGAAGGTAAATTTTATTTACCTTGAAGTGATGATCTAATATATAATCCCTTCCATCTATTCTCACACATACATACACATCAATATAGTTTTACCAATAAATCTGATGGTAAAGCCACACATTTAAAAAAACAAACTTGTGAGTGTGAATGCATGTATATTCGATGGAAAGAGGAGAAATATGAACTGTCTTCTTTGATCAAACCTACAGAATTGTGTGTGACAAGATAATTTCAAAATATCATTCTTCTTAAAACTACTTAGAAGATAAGCAATTCAAAAACAACCTAAACAATTAACTCCTACTCATTCTTCAAAATGGAATGCTAGTAAAACCTCCTTGGAAAGCTTTCCCGGGAACCTCCTTTCTAGCAGCTGCATTAGGCACATCTCTCAGCGGCCTCCAGGATCTCTTCCGCTATGGCACTGACCCTAGTCCTCTGTAACAGTCCTTGTTGTGTCTCTCTCCTCATTAGAAGATGAACACCTGGAGTCTGATCTTTTTCAGAGTCCTCAACCTGTCATCATGTCAAGCACCTCATATTCACTCAACAAATATTCGATAATCTAAATTTTTTCTGACATATATTCTGGATCTGCATCCCTACAAATATCAATCTAAGGCTCTATTCTAATCCAGGCAGAAAGTTTTTCAGGCAAGCTGCAAGGACAAAAAAAAAAATGCTGCTTTTTCAGCAACATGCTTCCACTTTATGTTTTTATTTTCCTCTCTTTCTGCAGTAGAGCATTCTGTGTCATAACCAGAGACAAGTCTTCTAATAGAAATAGCGGTTACTTTCCTATTTTCCAGAACATTGTGTTTAAAATATACTTTAAATGAAGTTCGTGAAAGATGCCAATGATATAAGCTTACTTTAATGCATATCTTAGCAACAAAGATAGCACTTCATTCAACTTGCATTAAAATTTTATCTTGGCTAATATTTAATATGTTTTCATAATATGCCTGGGTTCTTGTCACAGTATGTATAGATATATGCAAGAACTCCCCTCTCAAAAACTGGAATAAGGGATTGAATTATGTATTGGACAAAAAGAAGTGACAGATGGTATTATAGATCACGCTGAAACACGGGTATTTATACAATAAGCATTAAATACATTTCTCTAGATAAATGAGGTTATTTGCAGGTATGACGCACCTAACCCTGAAATAATGGTTTATTTTAGGTTTGAGTGCATCACACAGCTTATTTTAGAGACTGCATCTGTCAGAATAAAACTGATGTGGTCCAGAAATTAAAAAGATATCAAAAAAGAACTCCAAACATACCTAGAAATGTGCGACTATAAAGAGAACATAAAACTGAAGGTTAGAATTCCTTGGTGGTGGAAGGGGAATAAAATTAATAATTGAACTTCAAAAGGAACTGAGGAAAAAGAAGTTAAGATCATGATGACTGTTGCTTAAAAAACATCCCATGCATAAAGAACTGCAGCCAAGTACACAAAGTCTAAATGACTGTTGAGATCTTACAGCAATCCATGCAATCAATATGATTTCCTTTAATTATTAGAGACCAAAATAGATATTTTGAGTATGTAAAAGATGGATTCTACAAACAAAATTCAAAATCACTGCTATTTTCAGTTTGCATTTTGAAAACTCATCCTTAAGAAAAGCTGAGGGAAATCAAAGTAATCTTTTCATTATAAATTTTATTATCCAACTTATTTCTCATGTCTGCTTTTAATTATTTCTCTTCATGGAGAAAGTAAATTATTTTTTCAAAAAATTGATTTTATTCAGCACCTAGCAGTGATGTCCCTCAATTTAAACCAATGACCAGTCCACTTTTTTTCTGAAATCACCAACATTTTGCTTGAAAATTTATTGTTTATGCAACTTAACAGAAAAATACTACATTATAAAGAAATACAACACTTTGGTCATTGACACTCCACATATACAACAGTGGTCTCGTAAGATTATAATTGCTTCTTGACGTCTTGATCTGATTCTGTATAGGCCTAGGCTAATGTATGCCTCTGTGCCGTACTTTGTAACAAAAATGTTTAAACAGTAAAATACAATAGAAAATAAAAAAGTTTTAAATAGAGCTTATAGAGTAAGGATATCAAGAAAGAACACACTTTTGTTGTATGGTTGTACAATGTGTTTGTTTTAAGTGCTATTATGAGTCAAAAACTTTAAGATAATCTAAAAGTTTATAGAATAAGAGGGTTATAGTAAATTAAGCTTTACTTATTATTAAATAAAAACATTTTCTATAAATTAGGTGTCACCTAAGTGTACATGTTTATAAAGGCTATATTAGTGTACAGTTAGGTTTGAGGCCTTCACACTCACTTACCATCCACTCACTGACTCACCCAGAGCAACTTCTGGTCCTGTATGCTCCATTCACAGTAAGTGCCCTATGCAGGTATACCATTTTTAATCTTTTATACCGTATTTTACTGTACATGTTCTATGTTTAAATACACAAATACTTATCATTGTCTTACAACTGCCTACAGTGTTCAGTATAGTAACATGCTGTACAGGTTTAGAGTCTAGGAGCAATAGGCTGTGCCATCCAGCCCAGGTATGCAGGAGGCTATACCACCTAGACTTGTGTAAGAAAATGTATAATATTTGCACAATAATGAAATCACCTAATGACATATTTCTCAGGATGTATCCCTATTGTTAAGTGACATACAACTATAATATTTTCTATCATATTCACTAAGATTTCTGGATTGTAGGAACAATTTCTTCAATGTAATGCTCATTTTGGAGGCTGATCTGTGGCCTCCCCTGACACCCCTGTGCAGCTATGCCCTTGACCCTATTTCCAAGTATAGAGTGGGACATTCTGTCATTTATCAATCACTTACTGGTACATAACATTACCCACTCTTTTTTAAAAAGTAAAAGTAAAATACTAAATTGAAATCAAAGTGCTTACTTGCATTTGAGAAAAATTTTGGTAACACAATATACAAGTCCCACTATTTCCTTTTAAATATTCATGTAAGCATGAATATGAAATATGCTTACATATGCATTGATGATAATCTCTTTAGAACAAAAATGATTATATAAAAATCAACTTACATGTTACCAAAGAACAAAAAGTCTTTCTATGTTTTCTCCCTGGTTATCCTATCTAAATACAAGAATACCTCATTTTTTTTTTTGCATTCTGCTTTATTGCACTTTGCAGATACTGCATGTTTTACAAATGGAAGGTCTGTGGCAACCCTGCATTCAGCAAGTCTACTGGGGACATTTTCTCAATACCATGTATTCACTTTGTGTTTCTTTATCCCATTTTGGTAATTCTTGCAATATTTCCAACTTCTTGAAATGATTATATCTGTTATGGTAGTCTATAATCAGTGGTCTATGATGATTGATTTCTGATGTTACTATTGTGTTTTGGAACTGCACAAACTGTACCATTATGAGACAGTAAACTTAACTGATGAAAGTTGTGTGTGTTCTGATTCCTCCACTGATCATTCCCTTCCTCTCTTCCTCTTTCAGGCCTCCCTATTCCATGAGATATAACAATATTGAAATTAGCTTCATTAATAACCCTACAATGATCTCTAAGTGTTCAAGTGAAAAAAAAAAAAAGAGTCACATGTCTCTTACTTTAAATCAAAAGCTAGAAATGATTAAGCTTAATGAAGAAGTCATGTTGAAAGCTGAGACAGTCCAAAAGCTAGTCCTCTTGTGCCAGTTAACTAAGTTGTGAATACAAAGGAAAAGTTCTTAAAGGAAATTTAGTGTTAGGCCAGTGAATACACAAATTATTAAAAAAAAAAAAAAAAAAGGAAAACAACTTTATTGCTGATATGGAGAAAATTTTAATGGTATGAAGAGAAGATCAAACCTGCCACAACATTCCCTTAAGCCAAAGCCTAATCCAGAGCAAGGTCCTAGCTCTCTTCAATCCTATGCAGGCTGAGGCAGATGGGGAAGCTGCAGAAGAAAAATTGGAAACTAGTAGAGGTTGGTTCATGAGGCTAAAAAAAGAAACAATCTCTTTAACATAAAAGTGCAAAGTGAAGCAGCAAGCAGTGATGTAAAAGCTGCAGCAAGTTACCCAGAAGATCTAGCTAAGATCATGAATAAAGGTGGCTACACTAAATAACAGACTTTCAACATATATGAAACTGACTTCTATTGGAAAAAGATGACATCTAGGACTTTCATAGCTAGAGAGGAGAAGTCAATGCTTGGCTTCAAAGCTTCAAAGGACAGATGGACTCTCTTGCTAGAGGCTAATGCAGCTGGTGACTTTAAGTCAAACCCAATGCTCAGTTAACTTCCAAAAAGCCTAGGGTCTTTAAGAATTATGCTGAATCTACTCTATTTGTGCTCTATAAATGGAATAAGAAAACCTGAATGACAACATGTTTGTTGACAGCATGGTTTACAGAATATGTAAAGCCTACTACTAAGACCTAACTCGCAGACAAAAATTCCTTCAAAATATTGTGTTAATTGACAATGCCCTAGACACTTACGAGCTCTGATGGGGATGCACAAGGTTAACGTTTCCATGTCTGCTTGCACAATATCCATTTTGCAGCCCATGGATCACGAACTAATTTCAACTTTCAAGTCTTACTATTTGTTGCATTTTATTATTTTTGTGTAGACAGGGTCTCACTATGTTGCCCAGGATGTTCTCTAATTCCTTGGCTTAAGTGATCCCCCTACCTTGGCCTCCAAAGTATAGGGATTACAGGCATAAGCCACTGCCCCTGGCCAAGTCTCATATTATTTAAAAAGTATAATTCATAAGGCTATGGGGGTGTCATACATAGTGATTTGTCTGATGGATCTGGAAAAAGTAAATTGAAAACCTTCTGGAAAGAATTCATCATTCTGGATGCCAATAAGAACATTTGTGATTCATGAGAAGGGGCTAAAATATCAACATTAACAAGAGTTTGGAAAAAGTTGATTCAAACCCTCATGGATAATTTTCAGAAGTTCAAGACTTTCAAGGAGGAAGTAACTGCAAATCTGGTAAAAATAGCAAGACAACTAGAATTGAAAGTGGAGCCCAAAGATGTGAATGAATTGCTGCAATCTCATGAAAAAACTTGGATAAGTGAGGAGTTGCTTCTTATAGACGAGCAAAGAAAGTGGATTCTTGAAATGGAATCTATTCCTAGTAAAGATGCTTTGAATATTGTTGAAATGACAACAAAGGAATTAGAATATTCCATAAACATGGAATTTTGAAAGAAGTTCCACTGTGAGTAAAATGCTGTCAAATAGCATCACATGCTACACAGAAATCTTTTCTGAAAAGAAGAGTCAATCAATACAGCAAACTTCACTGCTATTTTAAGAAATTGCCATAGCCACCCCAAGTTTAGCAACCACCACCCTGATCCATCAGCAGTCATCAACACCATCAACATTGAGGCAAGACCCTCCACCATCAAAAAGATTAGGACCCCCTGAAGGCTCAGATGATCAGTAGCAATTTTTATCAATAAAGTATTTTAATTTAGGTATGCACATTTTTCAGAAATAGTGCTATTGCATGCTTAATAGACTACAGTATAGTGTAAATATAACTGTTATATGCACTGGGATACCAAAAATCTGTAATTTGCTTTATTGTGATTTTGATTTATTTTGTTGGTCTGGAATAAAACCCATAATATCTCTAAAGAATCCCTACATGTGATGATAAAAGCTATTCCTGGATGCCAGGAACAACAAGCCTACAATAAACACATGGAAAAATAATGACCATACAATTGAATCTATTCATATTCAACTTCGAAAAGATTATTATCCAGATGTGGCAGCACATGCCTACAGTCCCAGCTATTTGGGGAGCTGAGGTGGAGGAATCACTTGAGCCCAGGAGTTAAAGGCCAGCCTGGGAAACATAGTGAGACCCCCATCTCTAAAAAAAAAAATTAATGCGTTGATCAACCTTGCTTATTTTAACATGCTTGTATTCTTGCTCATGATCTCCTACATAAATAACTGAAAATCATAGCTATATGCACATAGAATTATTTTCCACTTCTAATATATAACATTTTTCTCGTCTGAATAAAAATGAAGAAGCATTAATTCCATTGAGCAAAAATCTACATCAAAAGAATTTCTTCTCTATTGAAATCTATTATATGTTCCATTCTAAAAAGGAAGAAAAAAGCACATTATATGAAAACAGTGCATGGTTCAAAGCAGGTAAAATTCTATTGGAAGCCTACTAGAATAATTGAAGTGGGACCAGTTACACATGATATTGATGATTATAAAACAGTCAGCGATTAAATATGAAGGAGATAATAGTTCTGGAAAACTTCAATAGTAACATAAACAGAGCCAGAGGTAAGTGGGAAGGGAAATTACAAACCACAAAACATCCATCCCTAAATTTTTAAGGGATATACATACATCTGATATTGCTGTCAGATATGATTAATTTAGATTACCTAACATTTTTAAGAAGTGGATATTTTACTTTCTGATTGCTCTTTAAATATCAGTACTGGGCCTACATCCTTATAGTAGCGATTCTCAAAATGTAGCCCCTGGACCAGCAGCATCAACTTCAACTGGGAACTTGTTAGAAATGGAGAATATCGGCCGGGCGCGGTGGCTCAAGCCTGTAATCCCAGCACTTTGGGAGGCCGAGACGGGCGGATCACAAGGTCAGGAGATCGAGACCATCCTGGCTAACACGGTGAAACCCCGTCTCTACTAAAAAAATACAAAAAACTAGCCGGGCGAGGTGGCGGGCGTCTGTAGTCCCAGCTACTCGGGAGGCTGAGGCAAGAGAATGGCGTGAACCCGGGAGGCGGAGCTTGCAGTGAGCTGAGATCCGGCCACTGCACTCCAGTCTGGGCGACAAAGCGAGACTCTGTCTCAACAAAAAAAAAAAAAAAAAGAAAAAAAAAAAAAGAAATGGAGAATATCTGACCTCTTCCCAGATCTACTGAGGCAAAAATGCTGGTGGTGGGGCAAAGCAATCTGCAAAGCAGTCTGTATTTTTAAAAGTTTGCTAGATTATTTGGATACATGTAAAGCTTGAGAACTATTGATCTATGGCAGCAAAAAGGCAGGGTTGTGTTTTGTTTTTTAAAAAGTTGAGTTTTGTTCTTTTTGCTTAGTATTGTCTTGGCTATACAGGCTCTTTCTTGGTTCCATATGAAATATTTTTGTATTTATTTCTCTAAAGTATTTTATTTTATTTATTTCTCTAAAGTATTTATTTCTCTAAAATGTTGAGGTGATGGTATAGACTTTCTTCTTTAGTCTGTTAACAGGGGAATCCATTGTGATATTGTGATTTACAATAGCATATTTATATTTGTTCTTAATCCCTATTTCCTGGCATACAACTTCTAAAAGAGAGCATTCCCAACATGATTATTGTCTTTTTTGCATGCTAATGAGATGACTGGTGGCTAGGGGCTCCTGGATAGACTTAGGATGGGGGCTGGTTGCCAGGAGAACCAACTACCTTATTAGAAGGTTGTAACTTTCAACCCTACTCACTTGCAAGGTTGAGTTGATCACCAATGGCCAATGATGTAATCAATCATGCCTATGTAATGAAACTTCCCTAAAAACTCAGAATAGGATTTAGAGAGTTTCTAGATTGCTGAACACATGAGGTGCCTGGATGGTGGAGTGCCTAGAGAGGGTATGGAAGCTCTGTTCCTTTCCCACATGCCTTGTTTTTTGCCTATCCTCTGTCTGTTCATCTGTGTCCTTTACTAGCAAATTATTAAACTTAAGTAAAGTGTTTCCCTGAATCCAGTGAGCTGCTGCAGCAATAATCAAACCCAAAGAGTGGATTATGAAAACACCAACTTAGAGTGGTTGGTCAGAAATTTTACAGTTGATAGCTAGTCAGACATGAGCAGAGCAGGAAAGGAGTCCCCCACAAACCCACACACACACCAGGAATGTCAGGCAACCATCAGATGATGGTCAGGTAATTATTAAACTGACTCTCTAAAATAATAATGGGTTGCAGTCAGAGCCAAGGAAAGGCAGTTTTCAATGGTTAGAAAACCCTGAAGCTGGTGATCAGAAGCTTCCTGATAAGATCTCAAGAGTTGGGCAAGTGGGTTCAAGCATGTTCACTAAGAGACAAAATGATGGAGTCTGTGTATGACCTTCCAGAAGCATTCGGCTGGTAAGGGAAGAATGCTTCAAGTGAGCATGTGTACAACTTCAGTAATCACACTGCATATGCTTCCCCTCCCAAGCACTGGCTAGCGACTGTGCATGTGGACGGTCCACCCCCAAGGCAAGAATGCTACACCCTGGAAATATGCCAACATATAAAATCCCAAGTTAAAAGGTGAAGCCATGCACTTGATCTCTCAAGTCACCTGCTTGGGCCTCTTCCAAGTGTACTTTTCCTTTCATGCCTGCTCTAAAACTTTTTAATAAACTTTCACTCCTGCTCTAAAACTTGCCTCAGTCTCTCCTTCTGCTTTATGCTACCCAGTCAAATTCTTTCATCTGAGGAGGCAAGAATTGAGGTTGCTGCAGGCTTGTACACGTAACAGAAGCATGGCTTGTGATTGGCATCCGAAGTGTGGCAAAGTCTTTTGAGACTGAGCTCTTAGTCTGTGGGATCTGACACTATTTCCAGGCAGATAGTGTCAGAATTGAATTGAATTATAGGGCACCCAGCTGGTATCTGTTGGAGACTTGCTTGGTGTGTGGAGAAAATCTTCCACACATCTGGCCACAGAAATGTTCTGTGCTGTATTGAGTAAGCACAAGAGAGTAGGAAAGAAATCTCTTTTTGTATCTCTCAGAATCATTTTATTACATTCTACAATTAGACTATCTTCCCATACCTACTTGATAATTTGAATGATTTTCTGGTTTGGTTTGCTAATATTTTATTTAGAATTTGCCATGTATGTTATTAAGTGAATTATCCTACAATTTTTCTTTCTTTTCTGGTTTTATGATCGAGGTTATATATTAGGAAACTTTTCCATTATTTCTCTTCCTTAAAATATTTTTTATAAGATAGGGATCACCGGCTGGGCTCTGTGATTCATGCCTGCAATCTCAGAACTTTGGGAGGCTGAGGCAGGCAGGTTACTTGAGATCAGGAGTTTAAGACCAACCTGGCCAACATAGTGGAATGAACGAATGAACGAAAGAAAGAAAGAAAGAAAGAAAGAAAGAAAGAAAGAAAGAAAGAAAGAGAGAAAAGAAGGAAGGAAGGATGGAAGGAAGGAAGGAAGGAAGGAAGGAAGGAAGGAAGGAGGAAGGAAGGAATGAGAAAAGAAAAAGAAAGAAAAGAAAGGAAAGAAAGGGAGAAAAAGAGAGAGAGAGAAAGAAAGAGAAAGAAAAGAAAAAGAAAGAAAAAGAAAGAAAGAAAAGAAAGAAAAGAAAAAGAAAAGAAAGGAAAGAAAGGGAGAAAGAAAAAGAGAGAGAAAGAAAGAGAAAGAAAAGAAAGAGAAAGAGAAAGAAAAAGAAAGAAAAGAGAAAGAAAGCAAGCCAGCAAGGAAGCAAGCAATCAAGCTAGCTAGCTCACAAATTTTTAAAAATTATAAAAGCTTCCTATGGTTAGAAATTAAGCTATGTAATTATTTGGATATATAATTTAATTTTTTATTACTGTATTCTCTATCTGTGAATTTGCTTACTCACTAAAACTTGTTTATAATCCCCAAATCAATACTCAGTGTTTTTGCTGTATTCAAAAAAATATGCAGAGCAGTGAAAAATGTGAGTACCCCAACACACATGGTTCCATCTGAGGTCAAAGAGTAAATCTCTGCCTTCATGTTTTAGCTGTCACACTGTAAACAAGTGTCCTTTTTGTAGTCTATTTAGTGCCACATTTTTCTCATTTTTGTGCTTTTAGTTGATGATTTTGGTACTTAAAATAACCTCTAAGTGTGGTACTGAAGTTCTGTCTAGTGTTCCCAAGCATGAGAAGGCTGTGATGTGCTTAATGGAGAATATGTATTTAGTCCAGACATGTTACAGTGTTGTTAGCTCTGAGTTCGATTCTAATTAATCACAATGTATGTTAAATAACAGTGTATTTAAACAGAAATACATGTTAAACAAGATATACATTGATCAGGTGGTAAAAATCTGACTAGAGGCTCACCAAAACTTATCCTTTTATTTCCACTATAACAATGGTTTGCATTTGCTAATTCAATGTTTGTGGTGACTTACTAGACCATAACTACTATAAATAATGACACTTAACTGCATGTTAAAGTACTGATTCAATTTATTTAATGATTATAGGTCCAGTAGGTTTTTTGTTTCTTTGTAAATCACTGTTCTTAATTTAAATTTATTTTGAAAATTGTTCATTTCATAAATGTTTTTCCCACTGTAGAGATTTTTTTAAATTTCTACAATATCTGTGTTCATGTCCTCTTTTCCCTTCCTAAAATTGTCCAGTTTTGCTCTTTCTCTTTTTTCACTGATAAACCTTACCAGGTTATTTGCCTATACTGTTTTAAATCTTTTGATTGGTTTTGTAAAACCTTTCAATTTTCCTTTTCTTTCACATTTTATTAACATCTCTTTTACCTTATTCCTTCTACTTATTTAACTCCTCATCATTTTTAATTTTCCAAGCTTGTAGGTTAAATATTGTGTCTCTTTATTTGTGTTTTCTAATATATAAATTTAAATATAAAAACAGTCATGTTTTTATTTCACAAATATTTTATTTCCCATGTCATTTAATTCTAATGATGGGCTCAGAACATGCTAATCTAGATATGGCACTTTGGGATACTATTTTAAGCTAAAAATTTTTGAGAAAACTGCAGAAGTAAAAGGGTCTCTCTGACCTTCTCCCACCCTTCTCCCCTGAAGCAGATCGAAAGACCTAGAAAGAATTTTCTAACCTTTCCCTGAAGCAGGGCATAAGACCTTCACATGATGCCTAACCAGAGGTAAAGGAATATCTTTATTTCTAAAGACAATGGAGCACAGAAAATAATCTGAACAAATAGGCATTACTAAGTTCCCTTCATTTATTGCCATCGGATCACAATCTATTTGTTCAACCATATTTTTCCATGACTGCTCACTCTTCATCAAACTTAAGCATAAAAATACACAGATTTCTACTTCTTTGGGTCTTCGTTTTCTTATGAAGCTTCCTGTATCACATAAAATTTACATTCAATATATTTGTATATAACTTTGTAATTAAATATATTTGTATGTATGCCTTGTTAATCTGTCTTTTGTTATATGTGTCTTCACTGTAAACCTTCTAATAAGTGACCAAAAAAACCTTTCTTTCCCTACAATAATTATTTATAATTCACAGTATAATTTTTTTGGTTTAAGAATTTTTACCAAAGTGCTGAGTTTTTGTTTACTTTATATTCCAAAAATATAGGCATTGCAATTTTCTTCTTTCTCTAATTTCCAAATTTACTACATTGAGGTTATAAAACAAAGAATGGAAAATTATAATTTTGCAAATACTTATTTGGGGTTCTTTATGTGGACATCTTGATAAATGCTCTATGTTTGCTGGAAATGAGTGAACATTTTCTATGAATGCTAGGTTCTATATTCATCAAATCCAACTTATTAATTATATTCTTTAAATTTTTATTATTCCCAATTGTTTTTGTCTGTTTTGTCATTCATTGTCAAAAAGAAGTATTTTAAAACCACCCATTAAGATGTATAATTTATTCATGATCTTCCTATTTCTGTTCATTATATATCTTTTACCCTGAGGTTAGGTTTTAAAGAACATAAGTTTTCAGGATCTTTATATCTTTGTGATGCATTGTTCCTGTTTATTAATAAGAAATTATCTTTTTTGTTCCTAGTGATGCTTTAAAAAAAATCTTACCATTAATACTCCTTCTGCCTTTGGTTAGCTTTTGTCTAAAGTAAGTGCTTCCTTCAAGTTCTAAAACGGCAGTATGGGAGCAAGCTGGCTTTACTACCCTTCATAGAAAACTGAAAAGAATTATACAGTGCTAAGATTATCACCAGCAATATACCAGAACTCAAATATGAAGATAAGACAGTTCCTGAGACCACAGAGAAGTGGAAAAACTCTAAGCCAACAGAAAGAGACTTAGACTTCCATATTCACAGCAATCTTCCTGCAATCCACCTGACACTAAGTGCAAAGACAATTTCCTTTCAATTCATAGTTTCTACACTGGAAAAAGTGAGATCGATGTGGACAAGCAGCATTTTGGCTTCCCTGGCAGAAGATACGTTCATGCCTCAACCCACAGGAAACACTGGCAGTGTCTAGAGGGAAGAATATCCTTGAGGATAGCCAGGGACACAGGGTGGGACTATCATTCCTAGCTCCAGAAATAGTGTGCTGTAATTCAGTCAAAGATGATGCCAAAACAGAGTGGCTGTTCAGCAGCACCATATAGTAGGAGGTTTGTTACACAGGTCCCCAGGGCATGGACCCCTAGTCAGCCTACTCGCACTTCTGGGATATCTCCTTTGGAACCTCCCCAGTTTGGGATGGGTGGCACTTTCACTATTTGCTAGAACAAAATCAAGCCTGGGCTTAATGCACCATCTAGTGCCAAAAAGTAGGCAGCCACCTAGTGGGGGAAATAAAAGAAAAAAGAATATCAACAGGTAAAGTGTGAAGAATCTTTAAGCAAATATATCCTCCCAAAATCAAAACAAGTCAGACAGAGAAGACTGGAAGAAATAATTAATCCTTCAATCCAAAGACATAGTTGTACTTCCACAAAAAACAACAGCAAACAAGGAACCATGGCCTCCTCAAATGGACAAAACAAGGAACTAGTGACTGACACTAACAAAGCAGTCACATGTGAACTCTCTTATCAAGAATTCAAAACAGCAGTTTTAAAGAAACTCAGTGATCTCTAATGTAACACAGAAAAGCAATTCAAAACATATCAAAAAATGAAATACATATGCTGAACTTAAGAATTCATTAGAGGCTCTCAATAGCAGAATGTATCAAACAGAAGAAAGAATCAGTGAGATAAAAGAAAGGTTATTTCAAAATACTCAGCAGAGAGAAAAACAATGAAAAAAATGAAGATTGCCTAAGAGATATAGAAAGTTACCTCAAAAGGCCAAATCTAAGAATTATTTGTGTTCAAGATAGAATTGAGCAAAAGGAAAGGGTACAAAACTTGTTCAAAGAAGTAATAACCAAAAAATGTTTCAAAACTTGGGAAAGAATTAAATATCCAGGTACAGGAAGGTCAGAAAACAACAAAGAGATTTAATCCAAATAAGACTACCCCAAGGTATTTAATAGTCAAATACTCAAAGGTAAGGACAAAGAGAGGATTCTAAAAGCAGCAAGTGAAAAGAAGCAAATAACACATAAAGGAGCACCAATTCATCTGGCCACAAACACGATAAAAATCATACAGCCCATGAGGGAATGGGACAATATTTTCAAAATGCTGAAAAGAAAACAAAACAAAAAAAACCCTGCCATCCAAGAATACAGTCTCCAGCAAAGCTATTCTTCAAAAAAGGAGAGACAAAATCTTTCTCAGAAAAACAAAAGCCAAGAGAATTTACCACTACCAGACTCATTTTACAATAAATGATAAAGGGAGTTCTTCATTCTGAAAGTAAAAAAGTGCTAACATGCAAAGTAAAACATTCAAAGATATAAAACCCATTGGCAAAATTAAGTACACAGATAAAACAAAAATACTCTAATGTTGTAATTGTGGTGTTCAATCTAGTCATAATTCTAGTATGAAGCCCAAAAAACAAATCTATCAAAAACAATCATACCTACACCCGCCTGTTAAGAGATAGGCAAAATTAAAATGTGTAAATTAAAACAACATAAAGTCAAAATGAGGAAGGGATGCAGTTAAAGTTTTAAAAGTTTTCCTTTTTTTTTCTTTGTTTCCATTTTTTTCTTTGTTAGCTAAGTTGTTATCTGCTTAAGATAACTTGTTATATTTATATGATGTTTTTTGTAATCCTCATGGTAACCACAATGCAAAAACCTACAATGGATTCATTAAAAATGAAAAGCAATGAATTAAAGCATACTGTCAGAGAAAAATCACTTAACCACAAAAGAAGATAGTAAGAAAGGAAGTGAGAAGAAATAACCCAGAAAACAAACAACAAAATGGCAGTAGCAATTCCCTACTTATCATAATGGCAATGAAAGTAAATGGACTTATTCTCCAATTAAAAGGCATAGAGTGGCTGAATGGATTAAAACAAACAAATAAGACCTAACTATGTGCTGCCTACAAGAAAGCAACGTTGCTTATATGGATACACATAGACTGAAACTAAAGAAGTGGAAAAAGATATTCCATGCAAAAGGAAACCCAAAAAAGCAGGAGTAACTATACTTATATCAAATAACGAGACTACAAATCAGAACTGCAAAAATGAGACCAAGAAGGTCACTATTTAATGACAAACAAAGGAATTCAGGAGGATGATATAACAATTATAACTGCCTATACATACAATACCAAGTATATAAAGCAAATATTAATAAACTTAAAGGGAGAGATAGGCTGCAATCCAATAATAGTAAGGAATTTCAACACCCCACTCACCCTAATAGATAGATCATCCAGACAGATAATGAACAAAGAAACATTGGCATTGAATTACACACTAGACCTAATAGGCTGAACTGACATTTACAGAACATTTCACTCAGCTGCTGCAGAATACACATTCTGTTCATCAGCACATGGAACATTCTTCAGAATAGATCATGTTTTAATCCACAAAACAAGTCTCAACAGATTTTAAAAAATACAGTGTCTTTTCTGACCACAGTGAAATAAAACTAGAAATCAATAACCAGTAAAACTTCAGAAATCATACAAACACATGGAAATTTAACAATATGCTCCTGAATAACCAATGGGCAAATGAAATTAAGAAGAAAATTTTAAGATTTCTTAACATGAATGAAAATGGAAACACAACATACCGAAATCTATGGGATACATCAAAGGCAATATGAAAAGGCAAGTTTATAGCAATAAACACCTATATCAAAACAGTAAAAAGACCCGGAATAAGCAACCTACTGAAACATCTCAGGGAACTAGAAAAGCAAGAACAAACCAAACACAAAATTAGTAGAAGGATAAAATAGTAATAAATATTAGAGCAGAAATAAAATTGTAATAAAAATACAGATTAAATGAAAAGTCGGTTTTCTGAAAAGTTAAACAAAATCAATAAATCTTCAGCTAGATTAAGAAAAAAAGAGAAAAGATACAAATAAATAAAATCAGAAATGAAAATGCAGACCTAACAACTGAGAACACAGAAATATAAAGACTCATTAGAGCCTATTACCATAAACTCAAACAAATTGGAGAATTTAGAAAAAAATTGATAAATTCCTAGATGTATACAATTTCCCAAGAAAGAACCATGAAGAAATACAAAACTTCAACAAACCAATACTGAGTAATGAGATCAAAGTTGTAATAAAAAAAATTCCCATCAAAGAAAAGCCCAGAACCTGGTGGCTTCACTGCTGCATTCTACCAAACATTTTGCAATTGGGCAATAAAAAGAAAAAAAGGCATCCAAATTCGAAAGAAAGAAGTCAAATTAGCCTTTTTCACAGATGACATAATCTCATATTTAGAAAAACCTAAAGACTCCACCAAGAAACTCTTTGAACTGACAAATTCACTAAGTTGCAGGATGCAAAATCAACTTATAAAAATCAGTGGCATTTATATAAGCTAACAATGAAATATCTGAAAAGGATGTCATGAGAGCAATCCTATTTACAAAAGTTATAAAGAATATAAACTACCCAGGAATCGATTTAACCAAAGTAGTGACAGACTTGAGAAGGAAAATTATTATAAAACACTGGTAAGATAAATTGAAGAAGAAGGAGGCAGAACAAGATGTCCAAAAAGAAGCCACCACTGAACATCTTCCCCAGAAGAACACCAAGTTAACAACTATCTTCACAAAAAAGTCTTCTTCTAAACCAAAAATCAGGCGAATGATAACAGTATCTGGTTTTAACTTCATTCACGGAAAGAATGAAGGGGAGAAGAGACAGTCTTAAATTTCTGATGCCACCCTCCCCATCACCCTGCAGCAGCCATGTGGCGCAGAGTATCTGTGCACTAGAGGGAGGGAAGTGAAGTGATTGTGGAACTTCACATTGGAACTCAATGCTCCCCTGTCCCAGCAAAAATAACACTGGGTAGAACTTAATAAACACCCACAAAACGAACAGTTAGGCCAGCCCTAGCCAGAGGGGGATCATCTATCCTAGCTCTCCGAATTTGAGTTCCAGCAAGCCTCACTACCTTGGGCTAAACTGTTCTGGGATCCTAAATAAACTAGAAAGTCAGTCTAGGCTACAAGAACTGCAACTGCTAGACAAGTTGTAATGCTGTGCTGGGTTGAGAGCCAGTGGACTTGAGGGGCACATGGCCTAGTGAGACACCAGCTGGAGTGGCCAAGGGAGTGCTTGTACCAACGTTCCCCCAACCCCAGGCAGCACAGCTTACGGCTCTGAAAGAGAATCCTTCCTTCCACTGGGAGAGAAGAGAGGCAAGAGTAAAGAGAAATTTAACTTGCAACTTGGATACCATCTCAGCCACAGTAAAATAGGAACCAGACAGTCATGAGACCGCATTTCAGGCCCTAGATCTGGATGAAATTCCTAGCACACCCTGGGCCAGAAGAGAACCCACTACCTTAAAGGAAAGGATCCAGTCCTGGTAGGAGTAGTTACCTACTGGCTAAAAAGCCCCTGGTCCTTGAATTAGCAGCAACAGTAACCAGGTAGGACATGCCATGGGTCGTGAACAAGAATCTGAAACATGCTCTCTACAAGGAAGGCGTGACCCATCGTATTTCCAGATGTAGTGGCTCTTTCTGCATAAGTAAAATAAATGCATAAAGAGACTCTTTCTGCATAAGTAAAAAGGATTTTTGTCTTCTACCTTAGGTACCAGCTCTGACAGAGTGGGGTAGAACATAAAGTGGGCTTGTGCAGTCTCTAATTTAAGGACTTGGCTCTTGGATGACATTTTTGGACCTGACCTGGGCAGAAGGGAGCCCAGTTCCCTGAAGAGTAAGTCCCAGGCCTGGCAGCATTCACCACAAGCTGACTAAAATACCCATGGCCTTTGAGCGAACATCAGTGGTGGCCTGGCAGTAGCCCCCATGATCCTATGGTGGTGTGACCATGGAGAGAAACTCCTCTGCCTGTGGAAAGAGCAAGGAACAGTAGGAAGAACTTTGTTTTGTGGTTTGAGTGCCAGCTCATCTGCAGTAGAATAGAGCACCAGGTAGATTCCAGGTCCTGGCTCCTGGCAGGCATTTCTGGGCCTTTTTACTACCCAGGAGAACTTGTCACCCTGAAGGGAAGGACACAAGACTAGCTGACTTTGTCACCTGATAATTGTAGAGCCCTAGATTCTTGAGCAAATATGGGCAGTAGTCAGATAGTGGTTACAGCAGGACTTGCTCAAGATCCAGTGTTATGCTGGCTTCAGGCCTGACCCAGCACAGTCCCAGTGGCAGTGGCCACTTGGGTGCTTGTGTCACCCTTCCCCCAGCATCAGATAGTTCAGTACAGAAATAGAGAGAGAGATTCCCTTTGTCTTGGAGAAAGTAAGGGAATAGAACAAGATTCTCTTTTTGGTAATCCAGATAATTCTTTATGATCTTATTCAAGACCACAAAGGTGTACCTCTATAGGTCTGAAACAGCCATATCATTACTGGTCTTGGGGTGCTCCCTAATGCAGATATGGCCACATTGACCAAAAACTGCAATGATCACAACATCTAAGTCCCTATGAGTACCTGGAAAGACTTCCGAAGAAGGATGGGTACAAACAAGCCAAGATTGTGAAGACTACAATAAATACCTAACTCTTCAATGCCCTGACACCAGAAACCATCTGCAAGCATCAAGACCATCCAGAAAAACAAGATTTCACCAAATGGACTGAGTAAGGCACCAGGGACCAACCCAGAGAGACAGAGATATGTGACCTTTCAGACAGAGAACTCAGAATAGCTGTTTTGAGAAAACTCAGTGAAATTCAAAACAACACAGAGAATGAATTCAAAATTCTATCAGATACATTTAACAAAGAGATTGAATTAAAAATCAAGCAGAAAGTCAAGAATTCAAAAGTGCAATCAACATACTGAAGGATGCATCAGAGTCTCTTAACAGTGGAATTGATGAAGCAGGAGAAATAATTATTGAGCTTGAAGACAGGCTATTTGAAAATGCACTGCCAGAGGAGACAAAAGAAAAAAGAATGAAAAAAAATATTAAGCAATGTTGAGACTCGGGAACATGGTAGATAGAGGCAGGGCTGACATGCAACTTCCATTTGGATGGATGGAACAGTGTGTGGAGTCCTCGGCTGTGCACTTTTGCTCCAGGAACAAATGCAGGAGCATACCAGGAAAACTGTAAGAATTCACAGATTCTTTAAGTAAAAAAGCAGCAAGCCACTGCAAATTCCATGAGACAGGCAAAAAACTGTGAGTTCCCAAGGTGTGAGAGGGGGGAAAACCTGCCTGTGAACACATGTCCCCACTGGGAAACCCAAAAATCCAGATTACAAGAGAAGGATTTAACATTACCTAGAGCTGAAATGAATTTAGAATAAAATATAAAACTAGAAGCAGCAGTGGAAGAAGCCGAAGCACAGCCATTCTCCAGCTCAAGCCCAGGGAAGCCATCCCTGACTATATCTCATGGGGGCACTGGGGAAAGGCAGCTGGTGGAATTTGGGAGGGGTTACAAGGTGAAAGAAACTTCCAACTGAACTTTGTAATAATTTTGACTGTGTAAAAACTCTTTTGAGCATAATTTGGGGGTGAATGGGAGCTGCTCCAGAAAGAAGAGCAAGAGCAGTGGCAGACAGTGTGGGCAGACAGGAAGGGGCATGGCCTGAAAGCCATGTTTGCTTTCTCAGCAGGAAAATTTATAGCCTGGGGCTAGGTCTTAGTCCACACACAGGCTGCCTGGATATAAACTCTGCTCTGTTAGTGGGGCACGGCAGGAGCAAGACCAGCCTTACCAACTGCATGGGAGCTGGGTGAGGCCCATTGCTATGGCTTTTCCCCAATTCCCTGGGGACAGAGGCAGCCATAATCCCCTCTGGAACCTCACTGGCTTAAGAACTATGCCTCCATGCCACACAGTGGCCACAGAAAGGTCTGCCCAAGGAGTGTCTGAGTTCAGACCTGCCAAACCCTGCCCCTACCCCTGATGGTATTTCTCTACCTGCCCTGGTAGCCAATCACAAAAGACATAAACTCTTGGGAGCTTTATGACCCCACCCATTGCCTGAGAAACCCAGATACTTATCCTGGCCAACTTAGCGCAGTTTATGTCCCCCTTCCACTATTAGAGCTAGTGCTCCCTTAAAAGTGCCACCTTGGCCAGGCATGTTGGCTCATGCCTGTAATCCCAGCACTTTGGGAAGCCAAGGTGGGGTGGATCATAAGGTCAAGAGATTGAGACCATCCTGGCCAACATGGTGAAATCCTGTCTCTACTAAAAATACAAAAATTAGCTGAGTGTGGTGGCGTGCACCTGTAGTCCCACCTACTCGGGATGCTGAGGTTGGAGAATCACTTAAACCCAGGAGGCAGAGGTTGTAGTGAGCCGAAATGGCACCACTGCACTCCAGCCTGGCAAGAGAGAGACTCCGTCTCAAAAAAAAAAAAAAAAAAAAAAAAAGTGCCACCTCCTGGCTGGAGGCCAACCAACTCAGGATGTGACAGCAACTCATGACAGAATAACCCTGTTCCAAGGAAGGAGAAAAACAACAGCTAATTCCACTGCCTGCAACATCTTGGCTAACTGGTGGCCCTGAATCTGTCTACATGACAACTTCACTGCTAACATAACCAGCATTCAAGAAAGCCAGCACACTAAACATAGCTACAATCAAGGACTCTCAGAGAGTTCAGTTCACTCCCCTGCCACCTCCATCAGAGCAGGTGCTAGTATCCGTGGCTGGGAGACCTGAAGATGGATTGAATTACATAGCCTTTAGCAGACATTCCCCAGCACCAGCTCGGAGCCTGATAACCCTGTTAGGTGGCTAGATCCAGAAGAACAACCACCACCACTGCAATCTGGCTCACAGGAAGCCCTGTCCCTAGGAGAAAGAGTGCACCACATCAAGGGACCACCCATGGGACAAAAGAATCTGAACAGCAGCCCTTGAGTTATAGATTTTCCACTGACATAGTCTACCTAAATGAGAAGGAATCAGAAAAGTAATTCTGTTAAAATGACAAAAGAAGGTTCTATAAAGACCCCCTAGAGACCACTGTAGCTTCCCAACAATGGATCAAACTAAGAAGAAATATCTGAATTGCCAGATAAATAACTCAAAAGGTTGATTATTAAGCTACTCAAGGAGATACCAGAGAAAGGTGAAAACTAACTTTAAAAAATAAAAAAAAAAAAATGAATACAGGATATGGATGAAAACTGCTCCGGAGAAATAGAGATCATAAAGAAAAAAAAAAATCACAGCTTCTGGAAATGAAAGACACCCTTGAAGAAATACAAATGCACTGGAAAGTTTCTACAATAGATTTCAAACAAGTAGACAAAAGAACTTCAGAGTTCTCAAAAACAAGGCTTTTGAGTTAACCCAATCATACAAAGGCAAAGACAAAAGAATCTTAAAAAAAAAAAAAAGTCTCCAAAAAATTGGGAATTATGTTAAATGGTCAAATCTCAGAATAATTGGTGTTCTTGAGGAAGAAGAGAAATCTAAAGGTTTGGAAAACATATTTGAGGGAATAAAGAATATTTCCCTAGCCTTGCTAAAGACCTAGATACCAAAATACAGGAAGCTCAAAGAACACCTGGGAAATTCATTGCTAAAAGATCATCACCCAGGCACATAGTCATCAGGTTATCTACAGCCAAGATGAAGGAAAAAAATCTTAAGAGCTGTGAGACAAAATCACTCGATAACCTATAAAGGAAAACCTATTAGATTAACAGCAAATTTCTCAGCAGAAACCCGACAAGCCAGAAGGAATTGGGGTCCTATCTTTAACCTCCTCAAACAATAAACTATCAGCCAAGAATTTTGTATCCAGCGTAACTAGGCTTCATAAATGAAGGATAAATAAAGTCTTTCAGACAGACAAATTCTCAGAGAATTTGTCACTACCAAGCCAGCACTATAAGAACTGGTAAAAGGAGTTCTAAGTCTTGAAACAAAACCTTGAAATACAACAAAATATAACCTTCTTAAAGCATAAATCTCACAGGACCTATAGAACAATAATACAAAGAAAAAATAAAAAACAAGATATTCAGGCAACAACTACCACAATGAATAAAACAGCATCTCACATCTCAATACTAACTTTGAATGTAAATGGCCTAAATCCTCCACTTGGATACGGAATGGCGGCATGGATACAAATCTACCAACCAAGTATCTGCTGTCTTCAAGAAAAAAGTGGGTCATGGACAAAGGCTGCAGTGTCAGAACCTGAAAAGCCAGCACACACCTGAACATGGATATTGAGAATGACGTATATTAGAGTGCAAAGGGCTCATTTTAATCAATAATCAGTCACAAGGTATGTTGATGAGTTGGCCTGAGTTAAAAGCAGAGCAGACACCAAACATTTTTAATCTCATTATCTCCCTTATAAATGTCTTAAACTTTTAAACAGAAATTAATTTTCATTTCTGGTGTTATTCTGATTAACTTGTTCATAGAAAAGCAAAAAGAACAATGATGATTTTATATAATTTTTAGGAATTACTTATTAGTTTAATAAATCTTAAAGAGCTGCAGTTGTTTCTTTAAAATACTGTATAAGTAGCCCTTGCTTCACACAGTCATGTGGCATCATAAAAATGATCATGCAAGCTGAAACTGTGCAAACCATCTTAACAATCAATGAGAAAAATTGCAACTGTCTGTGGCCTTTTAAAATCTTTATCAAAACATTGAAAACTCTTTTCTTATTAGTTATGAATGTATAGGGAAATACAAAATAGTGAACCCAATATGTATTTAATACAGAGTAACTTAAAACATGAGAAACATGATTTCTTTTTTGTAAAAACTTACTGAGAATAGTGCAAAACAGTGCTTGCCTTCCTCTCATTTCATAATTCTTCATATGAATCAATCATCCTTGTTATGCCTTGGCAAATTGTCATATTCCTTTCCAACTTTGGATCGGCTTCCAAAATTTTATGCTTTGTGCTTTCCATGTCATGAAACATCTCTAAGGGTGGCTTTAATGTGAAGTTGTTTTTGCCAGTGTCATTTCTTCTGGAACATATTTATCCTTTAATCATGGCCACTTTCCCCATTATGTTGGTAAGTTCACCTCTTGCTTTGCTCAAGCTCTATATCTAGTGTCTCGAATGATGGCCTTATCAACATTTTCACATCAGGTATTTCTTCTATAACTCTGTTTACATTATCCTCACATTTCAATATTTTCACTTTTGTTTCTCTGGTGCGCATTCATCTTTGTTAGCCAATTTCCTCTTTATCCATTCTTATAAAATGCCACATGATTTCATTAACTAGAGACAAATACAACAAAACACTTTGCTGTTTGTGAGTGAACCAAATAACAGTAGTGCAGTAACTATTAATCACCCAATTTTGGAAGAAGTGATGTGGTTGGTCATATATCATGTTGAACATCATCTTTTATTTGCATTTTGATTTGTGAACTGAAGAGCTAGCAGCCAAGTTTGTACCTTATGTGATTACTTGCAGTTAATATACATTGACAATTGAAATTTTAACCATGTTTTTGAGGGACAGACGCTATTTAACTAACTGGTAACTGTGATTTATGTATGTCTGAGCAACGCAAAGTGCTACCTGTATCTGTTGTTCTCATTATACAATATATGCATGCTGCAAAATTTAGGGAATACAAAATGTGTATAATAAAAAGTAATTTTCCTTCTACCCCAGTCTCTCGGCCCCTCACCACTCAAATAATTCCTCCAAGTACATTTTTCTAGAAGCATCCTTCACATAGGCAAACATACATATCTCTGTGTATATAATAGCATAATATATACACATAATAGCATTTTTCTTGTTCTAAACCTACCTTTGAGAGAATTCCACTTAAGTACTTATTCTTATCTTTCATATAGTTGCATATAATAAATAGTTTATACATTATCTTGAAGAGAAAAATTATAATTTGACCAATTGCTTAATGATAAATATTTATATATTCTCCATTTTAAAATCAAAATTTAACAATAATAGGCCAGGTATGGTGGTTCATGCCAGTAATTCCAGCACCTTGAGAGGCCAAGGCAGGAGGATCTCGTGAGGCCAGAAGATCAAGCCCAGAATGGGCAACATAGTGAGATCCTGACTCTACAAAAAATTTTAAAAATTACCTTTGTGTGGTAGTCCTAGCTACTCAGGAGGCTGAGGCAGGAGGATCCTAACCAATAGGATTAGATAGGAAGCCAAGGAATTATTTATTGGTAATAATCCACATTCAATATTCAATATTGAACATAAATACATTTGATTAATATCTTAGTCTGAAATAGATAGATAGATAGACATAGATAGATAGATGACAGACAGATAGATATTCAGATTAGCCCATAAATTATGACAGTTGTCTTCCTTGCTAGTTTTCTGATACTCACATCATTGATGTTCTTTGCTCTTATTTCTCTGTAGTGAGCTTTCATGCTTGATGTTAAATCCTCCTTGACTTTCGGGAATGGGAAGTTACCACCCTTGGTCAGCTGCCTGACACCTTTCTGTGATTGCAACATTATATGAGATCTTCCTCACCTTAGACAGTTTGGCTGATATCCTCCTTTTCTTCAATGCCAGTCTCTCCCCATAAATCAACAAGCAGCAGAAATGTGTGTGACAAAAAAATTATGTTTTCCCTAAAGCCCAACTGAACCAAATTTCTGTTGCATTTAATTGTCACTGTATTTTTTAAATCCAGAATCTCTTGTCTGTTTCAATCAGCTATGCCATCAAGCTGCCTGTCAACCTATCTTCAGTGGGATATTTACATTATTTCTCTTGAAGATTTCTTTACATAAATATTTCCTTTCCTAATTTTGCGACACATTTTTCTCCTTACTTCTTTTTTAAACCCTGTTTCTTAAACTGAAAATCCCACTTTACTTTGGCACATTAAAAACAATTCAACAGATGTTGCATCCATTCATGTATGTTTTCTCTTTTTGTTCGAGAATAGAGAACTGGCGGAGGAAGTGAATCTCTGTGGATCTGCACTTGGTGCTGGTATCATCAATGCCTTCCTCAGAGTGCACCTTCCCATCTGCAAGTCTCACTGTAGGCCAGCTGTTAGGAAGATACTAAATTATTTTATTGCATGTCACTTTTATGCCCATTCTTCATCTGGTGAAACTGAACAATGGCTGTTCTGTTCTTTATCAGTGTAAGTGTCTAAAAATATTGTCACTGGACTTATTGATACCGTGGACTTTTTGTTGTTGTTGTTTTGTTTGTCTTCTATATTCTGCGATGATTTCCCATCATGTCTGGGTATTTGATTTTCCTGAAAGAGAAAACAATCCCTGGAGAAAAATAATTCCTAGTTCAGAATTTTCCCACTTTAAACTTTGCAAAAACTTGATAAGAGTTATGTATAATTTTGTCTATACTTAGTGTTTATGTGATTATAGTAAAGACTTTTCCAACTTAAGAGTATGTATAAAGAGCAACTAAATATCTGCATAAACAAAAATTCAACTTAACAGATGCTTCATCAGCTTGTCACTAAACATACACATGATTACATGAATTATTTTACATCACTCAACACATTTATTCAGTTTCCACTCCTCGACTAACACTTCAGTTAGGCACTTCAGGAATACAGAAGAACTGTAAGATTCCTTTTTTCAAGTGTGGAGCTTCTTAGTCAGTGTGACATAAATGAATATACTGTGACCAAGTAGAGAATAGCATTTATTTTTGGATATCTATATAAGGAGGATTTTCATTATAAGGTAGCAAAAACTGTAATTCAGTTGCCCAAAGCCTGTCATTTACCAATTTTAGGAGTAATGTGTCTTCCAATACGAAAACATGAAATGTAGTATAAAGAGCCAGTCTTCTTTGTCATTTTACTACAATACTTTCACATAATTAGTACTCTGTAAACACTGAATAAATGAAAAACTAATTGAATATATTTATGATTTAGATGTCATTGTACTAGTGTTCTATAAGAATTTACATAACTGTCATTCACAAAATCTGTTTTAAACATATGAATTAAAGTTTTACTTTTATCTTTGTTTTGAGTCATTCAATTAAGATAGATCCCTAATTTAAATATTTTTTAGAATTAGTTGCATCATAATAAAAAGAGTGGCCTTATCTTATACCTAACTCAGTGACTTCCACTTAATAAAATGTGTCTTAAACTAGTCCTGAAAGTTCAATAAAAGTTATTCTTAGATAGAAATACAAGGAAAGAGATTTTCTGGAGCTCTTATGAACCCTCATTATTTACATGTGTAAATGAATGAAAACTCCAATCCTTGAAGAATTTATCTATCCTAGCTAAAGCTAAGAATGTTGAGAGAAAAACGAAGGTACATTCTTTAAATTTTCAAACTATGAAACGTAATTCATTTGTATCCTCAGAAGTCATTCATTCATTTGTGGGCCTTAAGTCACTTCAGAACTTACAATACTAGTAATAATTATAAGAATGCAAAACCAAACTCTTTCTAGCAAAATACAGATAAATATTGAAAAGTGGACAACATTTTATTTCTGTTCTGAGAAAAAGTAAGGCTAGGTGTGGCTTAGACTGCAAAGGAGAATTTCCAGGTTTCAGAGCTTCATAGAAATGAACCTTAAACACAAAAAGAAGTCCTGTTTTTGGTGGAAGAAATTGTGCTATGTTATTGCCATAGTGCCTGCCTGGAGCTATTGAACAGGAACACTTTTTTTCATTCAAACAATGACTTCTAATAAAACCTAATAAAATGTAAAGCAGAACCTGAAATGTTTTCAAGCTGTGACTGGATGATTAACTTCAGGGCTGATGTCAAGAAGATTCCTAGATGGGTCAGACATTACACTTCTGGGATGATTGCCAAGGGCCTGTGGTAATTTGGTAGACCCCTCCCTCTTTTCATTAAAGTAATATTTTTATAACTTGAAACTATTTTAATTTGGACAATATCACTTAGTTTTTCAGTGAATGAATAGTCTGATCCAGTCAGAAAAGTCAGGTACCTTCATACTTAGAAAATATGTTCTTGGTTACAAATTGTACCCTTCATTCAGAAAACAGCCTTCAAATGTGGTCAGTTAAGATACATCCGCAAACACCTGTCTACGTTATTGAAAAGAAAACCCAAAGCACATGTTGCATCAGCAGTGGCATATTCACATATCAGACAGTTCATTCATAATTTGGGAAATATCTATTTAAAAACTAGACCCTAGGAGGGGGGAGGGATTGCATTGGGAGTTATACCTGATGTAAATGACAAGTTGATGGGTGCTGACGTGTTGATGGGTGCAGCACACCAACATGTCACAAGTATACATATGTAACAAACCTGCACATTGTGCACATGTACCCTAGAACTTAAAGTATAATAATAAAAAAATAAATAAATAAAAAAGAAAAGAAAAAAATAAATAATAAAAACTAGACCCCAAATTTTCAGCCCTCTGAGAATTTTTATTCTAGTTAGTATTGAAAGTTAAAAAAAGTTTTTAAAAACAAGTAGATAAACAATACACAGCATGTTAAAACATGGCACTGCTGTGGGAAACAACAATAGAGCTTGTTAAGAGGGCCAATGAATTGTGAGGAGTGAGTTGCAATTCTAAATGGGAGATCAAAATAAATTTCACTGAAAGTATAACATTTAAATAAATACTTGTAGAGGAAAGAGTAAGCCATGCAAATGTATTGGAGAGTATGTTCCAAACAGAAGGAGCCCCAACGCAAAGGACATGAGGCAGAAGCCCACCTGGTGTGTTCAAAGACCACAAGAAGGCCAGTGTTACTGGAACAAAGGGAGAAAAATAAATTATTAATCCTGAAATGTGGTGAATTCAGAGATGCAGCAAGAAACCAGGCTATGTGAAGTCTTGTAAACCACTGAACTACCCAAGGTAATTTACAGATTCAATGCCAACCCCATCAAGCTACCAATGACTTTCTTCACCGAATTGGAAAACTAAAGTTCATATGGAACCAAAAAAGAGCCTTCATTGCCAAGACAATCCTAAGCCAAAAGAACAAAGCTGGAGGCATCACGCTACCTGACTGCAAACTATACTACAAGGCTGCAGTAACCAAAACAACATGGTACTGGTACCAAAACAGAGACATAGACCAGTGGAACAGAACAGAGCCCTCAGAAATAATACCACACATCTAAAACCATCTGATCTTTGACAAACCTGACAAAAGCAGGAAATGGGGAAAGGATTCCCTATTTAATAAATGGTGCTGGGAAAACTGGCTAGCCATATGTAGAAAGCTGAAACTGGATCCCTTCCTTACATCTTATACAAAAGTTAATTCAAGATGGATTAAAGACTTAATTAAATGTTAGACCTAAAACCATAAAAACCCTAGAAGAAAACCTAGGCCATACCATTTAGGACATAGGCATGAGCAAGAACTTCTTGTCTAAAACACCAAAAGCAATAGCAACAAAAGCCAAATTGACAAATGGGATCTAATTAAACTAAAAAGCTTCTGCACAGCAAAAGAAACTACCATCAAAGTAAACAGGCAACCTACAGAATGGGAGAAATTTTTTGCAATCTACTCATCTGACAAAGAGCTAATATCCAGAATCTACCAAGAACTCAAACAAACTTACAAGAAAAAAAAACAACCCCATCAAAAAGTGAGTGAAGGAGATGAACAGACACTTCTCAAAAGAAGACATCTGTGCAGTCAACAGACACATAAAAAATGCTCATCATCACTGGCCATCAGAGAAATGCAAATCAAAACCACGATGAGATACCATCTCATATCAGTTAGAATGGCAATCATTAAAAAGTCAGGAAACAACAGGTGTTGGAGAGGATGTAGAGAAACAGGAACACTTTTACACTGTTGGTGGGACTATAAACTAGTTCAACCATTGTGGAAGACAGTGTGGCAGTTCCTCAAGGATCTAGAACTAGAAATACCATTTGACCCAGCCATCCCATTACTGGGTATATACCCAAAGGATTATAAATCATGCTATATAAAGACACATGCACACGTATGTTTATTGTGGCACTATTCGTAATAGCAACGACTTGGAACCAACTCAAATGTCCATCAATGATAGACTGAATTAAGAAAATGTGGCACATATACACCATGGAATACCATGCAGCCATAAAAAAAAGGATGAGTTCATGTCCTTTGTAGGGACATGGATGATGCTGGAAACCATAATTCTCAGCAAACTATTGCAAGGACAAAAAAACAAACACTGCATGTTCTCACTCATAGGTGGGAATTGAACAATGAGAACACTTGGTCACAGGAAGGGGAACATCACACACCAGGGCCTGTTGTGGGGTTGGGGGAAGAAGGAGGGATAGCATTGGAAGATATACCTAATGTTAATGACGAGTTAATGGGTGCAACACACCAACATGGCACATGTATACATATGTAAAAACCCTGCAAGTTGTGCACATGTACCCTATAACTTAAAGTATAATAAAACATAATAAATAAATAAATAAATAAATAAATAAATAAATAATAAAAATAAAGTTCTCCCTGGGCAGTATAAAAAATATATTTTGCTTTATTTTTATACTGAAATTACTAAAAAAAAAAAAAAAAAAACAGAAAAGAAAAGAAAACACAGGGATGTGCACATGAGGACAGAGAGAAGGCAGCCATCCATGATACAGAGCAACCTCAGCAGAAACTAATCCTGCCAACACCTTGATCATGGACTTTCAGCTTCCAGAACTCTGAGGAAAAATAAAGTTTCTGTTGTTTACACCAAAAAAAAAAAAAAAAAAAAAACCCTTGGTTTTACTCTAAGAGTAAAATGAAGCCATTACAAGATTTTGAGAAAGGGGATGATTTGATCTAACTTACTTTTTAATAGGTCTGGCTGGCCACTGTGTGTCGAACCAGTTCATTAAAATATCAATCAGTGGACATCAGTAATAATTAAATTCAAAGGCTGATACCAAAGCCTAATTCTACTTGATCTCTTTACATCACTAACCACATTTGAACGTTGTCTGGGGACTGGAAAGACCCATGTGGCAAACTCAAACAGCATAGGCAATTGATGGGCATGCATTAAAGGAACTATTTACAAAGATATGGACAAGGTTAAATGAAACTAAGAGTCAATCACGAAATCATCCAAAGTTAGAAATAGCAGGGAGCTGTTACAACCCCTGGGTCAGAAGGGCAAGGTGAATGAATGGTTGTTGTCACAACTTAGGAGTAATTTCTGTAGCTGTAAGAGAGGATACTACAAGAGTCACGTCTCTAAGTAGGGTGCTGGAACAGTGAGCATCAAAGCTTTGAAGTGCAGATTTGTTCCAATGTTGTTGATACGTTACAGAATAATTTGAGTATAACCAAATTTGATGTTTTCTTATGCACAAATTCATATGTAGGAAATACTAGGTGAACAGACAAAATTGCAGAATTGAACCACACTGGGTAGGAATACATAAAACACATACATGCATTCACCTCAAATATCTCCCAGCTACCTCAGTTCATTGTGTGTGTTATGATTCACATCTATTCACATCTGGTGTTACAAATTTTCTTCCAATTTCAGATGACATTTTTTCTACCACTTCATAGTACCTCACAATCTGCAACCTTTCTAACACCCACAAGCACACTTCAAGTGCTCTTTAAGGTAAAGTACCATATTTATTGACATATTTATGAGTATTTCTTAAACATTTAACAAGTACAAAACTGTTCTGCAGCTTTTATTAGGTTCCCATCTTTGTGCGTATGTGTGTCACTAAGTTTTTGAATGTTGTGCCCCAATACCATTTTTTCCATAACTCTGTGGTTTTTACACACTGTGGTGATTTTTAGGAATTCATATGTCTTGGTAGAGCGAAACTAACTGTAAATACCACGTCCTCAATCACATTTCTCTTTCCAGTTTCTGCTGATGCCTCTTATGTAATGCCCAAAACCAACAGGAAGCCAGAGAAAAGAATCCCACTGTTGTACTCCATAAAGGACAACCTCCTGGACATACTGCAAGGTGGAAAAGGGTGGAGAGTGGGTTTGAAAATGCAATGTGAAAGAATGCAGCACAGAAACCCTTTTTAGTTTAAAATCTTCTCCTTTGATTGTTAGCACCTTGCTACTCAAAATGTGGTCCAAGGATCAACAGCGTTAGTATCTCCCGAGAGCATGTTAGAATAGCAGACTGTTGGGCCTTTCCACAGAACTACTGAATCAAAGTTTGCCTTGCAAAAAAAATTCCTCAGGTGATTCATATGCACATTAAAGTTTAAGAAGCACTGTTCTCAAATCTTATTGTATCATCTCTTCTCCTATCTCTTACCTCCTTGGCAACTGTCTTGCTGTGTCTTTTCCTAATGCTTCTTTCTCTTCTTCCTCTACAAAAGTTTCAAATTTGTGAAAGACCACAACTGGCCTGTAACTGGAAGAAATTTCAATGGTGGGTGAACTTTGGCTTCAGAAAGATCATTCTCATCTTGGTAGCTAGCTCCAAGGATACTACACAGAAGTAAAATAGCATCTATTCCCAAGAAACCAGGTCAAAATCATTAGAGTAAAGCGTAACTAATTCATGCTGACTCAAACAGAAAATACTGTGTCAATTTGCACAAAAAATAAAATAAAATGCTTGAGTCAATCATAATAACAAATTGACATTTGTTAATAAATATAAATTTATTTCACCTTTATAAAATAGTGATGCCTAAGAACCTTAGTTGACTACAAATTCTAGATTAGTTAAATTTAGTAAATAACTTAATCTTTATGCTTTACTTTCCATACCTGCCAACTGAAAAAACTGTAATCTTCACACTCCCTGTCCCCCATCAGCTCTCCCAGAATATTCTCCCCATTACTATTCTCAAGTCTTTGACTCAATTCATTTTATTGATCTCACTTTTGGAAGCCAAATAATCACTGAATCTTAACAACTCTTTTTTTTCTCAATGCCCCATATCTTTTTCATTTTTTCCATTCTCATATAAATTTCTGGGCAATATCCTTATCACCAATTACCTTGGGATACACAAACAACCTCCTATGTCATCTTTCTAAATTTATTGTTTTCTTACATCAGTTAGTTCTACCCCAACTTTCAGGAGATCAACAATGCCTCCAGAGTAAATTAAAATTTATGACTGTCCCCAGGCTAAAATTTACATTTCCTGATAATTTGGTCCCAAACTAGCATTCCAAATTTATATTGGAATCTGCAAGATAGCCTTAGCAGCTCCATCTCCAACCACAGATGAGGTTACAGTCTCTATAGCTGCAGTCCTTACTATATATATAAACACACTGGAGAATCTCTAATTTCTACCTATTGCATGCCTATCTAAATCCTGCTCTCCAAAGAGACCAGCCCAGAAAACCATGTCCAAAGTACGTGGTTGGTCACTTCTGGGCTGGTCACTTTGACTTTCATTCGTGTTTTGTTCTTGGTGCTATTTTCTGAGACATCCCTTGATGCTGTGTTTCATATTCACAGGTCAAAATCTTTCTTCCTTCAGGGCTCAATTCAGGAAAACCTCAGCTCACGTCAGTGTACCTGGACCATTTTTTGATTGAGAGAGAGTCGCACAAATCTTATTTCTAGTTCATTCTAATTCTCTAATTCTCTAATTCTCTAACCAAAATAGCTTCTCGAACGTTTTATCCCCCTGTAAAGTAAATATGCTCTCCTTTTCTCTCCAAATGTACAAATTGTATCCATTCTTCAAGAACCAGTTGGAATCCACTTTCTGCATAGGGATTCAATTCCATACCACTTCTGCAACACCAGTCAACCCTCATTTTTTCACTTCCAGGTGTTTTTGTTTTCTGTATTAGTCTTTATTTTCAGTTAAGATTCCTATGGTTTAATGACATTGGGCACACTTTTTCTGATTGCTTAACTCATGTTTATGCCTTACCTCCCTAACACGGCCAGGGACAAAGTCTAATTTTTTTCCATGCCTTAGAAGTTTTTCTTGTATTCTATAATATTTGTTGATTGAAGCCATAACAAGTACTCTCATTTTTTTAATGGAAGAAGAGGTTTTTCTTAATGGAAAACATTTGGTAGGTTCTAGACACTGTGAAGGTTCATGCAAATACTACAAATGCTATCCACATGCTGACAGATTAACAATGCTTTTAAAAGTCACCATTAAGGATCCAATTCAAGTCTACCCACCATTAAGTTTCAATCCCACAGCAATTTCCTTTTCCAGTGTCCATTCTGTTCTCAGTTACGTTGTCTCTGTAATACTATTTAACTTTAACCATTAGAGAACAGGTTAAAATGGATCCATAATTAAATTGATCTCAAAAAGCTATTAATGCTGATTTTTATTACAATGCTTTCTATGTTAATATATATTCAATGTGTTCATCACTTGTCTGAAACATTATTCCACTGTATTAAACATACATGTCAGACACATGTATATCTTACATAAATATTTAATTTTATATACATGTGTAAATAGAAAGCTATTTGCTTTTAATATGTTGTGGTGAGTTTTAATATAAGAAATGTTACAAAAGAGATTCCAATATTAATAAACTTAGAATGGTCAGTAAATTTAAGTGAATGGTCAAATATAGGATAGCAAGGGAAAGCCATTGCTGTACTCTCAAGTACTCACAGTTTAGAAGGCTGGATATGTAGAGAGACTATATTGTATGGCACCTCCCCACTCCCTCTCTCTCTTGCTCCCATTTTCACCATGTGACAAACCTCCTCACCTTCACCTTCTTCCATGATTGTAAGCTTCCTGAGGGCTCCCTAGAAGTCAAGCAAATGTCAACACCCTGCATCCTGTAAAGCCTGCAGACCTGTGAGGCAATTAAACTTCTTTTCTATATAAACTACCCAGTCTCATATATTTCTTTACAGCAACGGAAGAATGGAGGAAATTTGGTACTGAGGAGGGCATTGCTATAAAGATACCCGAGAATGTGAAAGCAGCTTTGGAACTGGATAATGGGCAGAGCATGGAAGAGTTCAGAGGGCTCAGAAAAAGACAGGAAAGTTTGGAACTTCTTAGAGACTTGTTAAATAGTTGTGACCGAAATGCTGAGAGTGATATGAATGGTGAAGTCCAGGCTGCCAAGGTCTCAGATGGAAACGAGGAACTTACTGGAAACCGAAGCAAAGGTCACCCGTGGTATGCATTAGTAAAGCATTTGGTTGCATTTTTTTTTTCCCCTGGGGGTCTGTGGAAGTTTTTGACCTTCAAAGTGATGATTTAGAGTATCTGGCAGAAAAAATTTCTCAGCAGCAAAGTGTTCAAGATGTGGCTTGGCTGCTTCTAACCATCTATACTCACATGTGGGAATAGAGAAATGACCTAAAATCGGAACTTATTTTTAAGAGAAGCAGAGCATAAAAATTTGGAGAATCTGCAGCAAGAATTTGCAAAATTGTTGGGAGAGGAATTAAGTAGGCATCAAAACAACCTATAGCTAGAGAAATTTGCATAATTGAAAAAGAGCCAAGCGCTCTAATCCAAGACAATAGGGAAAAGGCCTCAAAGGCATTTCAGAGACCTTCCCATCAGCCACTCACATCACAGGCCCAGAAGCCTAGTAAGAAAGAATGGCTTTGTGGAGCAGGCCTAAGGCCTCACTGCCCTGTGCAGTCTGGGACATTGCTTCCCATACCCTGGCTGCTCCAACTCCAGCGAGTGCTCAAATGGGCCCAGGAACAGCTTGAACTGCTACTTTGGAGAATGCAAGGCATAAGCGTTGGCAGCTTCTACATGGTGTTAAGCCTGCAGCTGCATAGAATGCAAGTATTAAGGAGGCTTAGCCTGCACTTAGATTTCAGAGGATGTATGTGAAAACCTGGGTGTCCAGGTAGAAGCCTCTTACAGGGACAAAGCCCTCACAGAGAACCTCTACTAGGGCAGTGAGGAGGGGAAATGTGGGGTCAGAGCCCCCACACAGAATTCTCACTGTGGTATTGCCTAGCAGAGCTGTGGAAAGGGGGCTGCCCCTCCAGATCCCAGAATAGTAGATCTACCAGCAGCTTGCACCCCACAGCTGGAAAAGCCACAGGTTCTGAACAAACTGTGAGAGCAGCCATAGGCTGAACCCTGCAAAGCCACAGGGGCAGAGATGTCTAAAGCCTTTGGAGCCCTCCCCTTGCATCAGTGTGCCCTGGATATGGAACTCAGAATCAAAGGAAATTATTCCGGAGCTTTAAGATTTAATGATTCCCCTGTTGGGTTTAAAACTTACACGGAGCCTGTAGACCTTCTCTTTTGTCTGATTTCTCCGTTTTGGAACGGAAATGTTTATCCAGTGCACGTGCCCCCATTGTATCTTGGAAGTAATTGACTTGTTTATTTCATAGGGTTATAAGTAGAAGGGACTTACCTTGTCTCCAGATAAGACTTTGGACTTTGGACTTCTGAGTTAATGCTAAAATGAGTTAAGACTTTGAGGGGACTATTGAGAAGAGATGATCGTATTTTGCAATGTGAGAAAGACATGAGATTTAGAGGATCCAGAGGTTGATGATATAGTGTGGATATTCATCCCTAGCCAATCTCATGTTGAATTGTAATCCCCAGTGCTGAAAGTGGGGCCTAGTGGGAAGTGTTTGGGTTATGGGAGTGGATCCCTCATGGCATGGTAATGCCTTCACAATGGTGAGTAATTTCTTATGAGATTTGGTCATTTACAAAGTGTGTAGCATCTCCCCCCTCACTCAGCCTTGCTCACATTTTCACCATGTGACGTGTCTGTTCCCCCTTCACCTTCTAGAAGCCAAGCAGATGCCAGCACCATGCTTCTTGTAAAGCCTGTAGAACTGTGAGCCAATTAAGTGTATTTTCTTTATAAATTACCCAGTCTCATATATTTCTTGATAGCAATATATGATACATAGACCCGAAAAAAATCACTAAGAAAAACTTATTTTCCACATGGCTAACTAAACCTCAGCAAAAAATATTTAACATTTCTGATAATGAAAGAGGGAAAGAAAGAAAGAAAGAAAGAAAGAAAGAAAGAAAGAAAGAAAGAAAGAAAGAAAGAAAGAAAGAAAGAAAGAGAAAGAAAGAGAAAGAAAGAGAAAGAGAAAGAAAGAGAAAAGAAAGAAAGAAAGAAAAGAAAGAAAGAAAGAAAGAAAGAAAGAAAGAAAGAAAGAAAGAAAGAAAGAAAGAAAGAAAGAAAGAGAGAAAGAAAGACAGGAGGGAATGAGGGAAGGAAGGAGAAAGAGGAAAGAAGGAAGGAAGGAGGGAAGGAAGGAAGGAAGGAAGGAAGGAAGGAAGGAAGGAAGGAAGGAAGGAAGGAAAGGAGGGAGGGAGGGAGAGAGAGAGAGAAAGAAAGAAAAAGAAAGAAAGAAAGAAAGAAAGAAAGAAAGAAAGAAAGAAAGAAAGAAAGAAAGAAAGAAAGAAGAAAAGAAAACTGAAGGACTTGAGAAGAATTTTTTTGTAATTATTAAATCAGAAAAAAAATGAAATATGGTAATATTCAGTACTGGTGAGACACATATGCCCCATAGAGTGAGAAAGACTTTCTCCTTGATTAAATTTTAGTCAAGCTTCTCTAAACCATCTCTAGACTAAGACTGGATCTGCAACTTCCCAAGCCCCATCGCACCCCTGTGCTTGCCAACCTGCATTGCCTAGTTTCAGCAAGAATCCTGCTCTCACTCAGAACCCCAAGTAAGCAGTTTTGAAGTCTTTCTCTTTACTTCTCCTGACTGGTTGATCAGGACTCCATTGGCAGGTCCATCTCCTAAACCAGTGCTCCAAAGGACAGTCCATTTAAGCACAGTAAGGACAGGTTTTGATTCTTAAGATTCTCAGTATGCCCTCTGAAGCTGTATGAGAGTCCCAGGCTTACAATTACCTGTTTGAGTAATAATATTCTGGATGGAAGTTTTCGCCCCTTCTTGTTTTTGGAGATGAACTTCCAGACTCCTGGCCTGGACTTTTCTCCTGGATCTTCATGAGTCCTTTCTGTTAGAAGCTGAATTAGAGTTCCAAGTAAACAAAACTGAGTTAGAGTCCTCAGCTTCTGTTTGCAAGGTACTATTACTGAAGAACATGGGAGCTTTTAAGTCAGACTTCTCTCCCTTCTTGAACTCCTGCTACCTATATGCTCCCCGACTATGATACTAGCTCTTTCCTTTCTTGTTGGCATGATTTTATTAAGGATAATTTGAAACTTTAGTGATCTCCTTTGGAAATATAAGATCTCTCCAAACTGGCATCTCTAAGACCACTTCCTTCCTGTTACCTCTGTTCCTCTTTCTTCCTTTCACTATTTTTGATTTTCCCTGAATCCTTTAATATGTCTCTCTCCAATCCCCCACCTCCTCTAGCCCTGTGTCTGTCTCTGCCAGACTTTTCTCTGTCTACATCAGCCCCTCAACTCCCTATAATCACTGTAACTTTAGCTCTCTACCCTCATCAGGTGTTTCAAAAGATTCAGGAATACCCAAAAGTGACCACCTGAGGCTGAAAAGGGAACAAAAAGTCTGATAGAAAACAGATTGGATATTTTATCCCCTCGGATGGGATGCGGATACATCCACACGGTTATTTAATGTCCGTGAGTCACTTATCTAAAATTCAGTACACAAATCTATAAGATTACATATCAGGGTAAAATGAAAAGTCTTAAAAGTCACCTGCACAAATATTGGTGAGTTAGCCTGGCCAGGTGCGGTGGCTCCAGCCTGTAATCCCAGCACTTTGGGAGGCCGAGACGGGCGGATCACGAGGTCAGGAGATCGAGACCATCCTGGCTAACATGGTGAAACCCCCTCTCTACTAAAAAATACAAAAAACTAGCCGGGCGAGGTGGTGGGTGCCTGTAGTCCCAGCTACTCTGGAGGCTGAGGCAGGAGAATGGCATAAACCCGGGAGGCAGAGCTTGCAGTGAGCTAAGATCCGGCCACTGCACTCCAGCCCGGGCGACAGAGCGAGACTCCGTCTCAAAAAAAAAAAAAAAAAATTGTGTTAGCCTTCATATTGAGTAGGTAAATTTATTTCATCTGCCAGAAACACAATTGAGATTAAAAAAAAAATAATAAAGTGTAGATAAACCTGTGATATGTTTTGAATGCTTTATGCCCTCGAAATCTCATGTTAAAATGTGACCTCCAATGTTGGTGGTGGGCCTAATGGGAGGTGCTTGGGTCATGGGGTTGGACCCCTTATGAATGGCTTGGTGTTGTCTTCACAGTAATGAGTAAGTTTTCTATGGGTTCACACAAGAACTGGTTGTTTAAAGGAGTCTGAAACTTCCTTCTTTCTCTCTTTCTCCCTCTCTTGCCATGTGATATGCCAGCTCCCACTTCATTTTCTGCCATTATTGTAACCTTCCTGACTTCCTGAGGCCTCACCAGAAGCAGGTGCTGGTGCCATACTTGTATAGCCTACAGAACTGTGAACCAAAATAAACTTCTCTAGAAATTATCCAGTCTCAGGTATTCCTTTATAGCAATAGAAATGGACTAACACAGAAAAATGGCACTAAGGAATAGGGCATTACTATAAAAATACCTGAAAATGGGGAAGCAGCTTTGGAACTGGGTAACGGGCAGAGGTTGGAAGAGTTTGGAGGGCTCAGAAGAAGATAGGAAGATAGGGGAAAGTTTGGAACTTCTTAGAGATTTGTTAAATGTTTGTGACCAAAAAGAAGGCTTGGAAGCTTCACCCTAGATTTCAGAAGATATTTGGGAAAGCCCAGGTGTCCAGGCAGAAGCCTTCTGTAGAGGAATAACTTCTACTAGGGCAGTACAAAGAGCTTCCTAATGGGACACTGCCAAAGGTATCTGTGGGAAAGTGGCCACCACCTTCCAAACCCCAGAATGGTAGACCTGCCAGCAGTTTGTGCCCTGTGCCTTGAAAAACTGGAAGCACTCAACTCCAACCCATGAGACCAGCTGTGGGGACTGCACCCTGAAAAAACAAAACAAAACAAAACAAAAACAAAAACAAAAACAAAAACAAAAAAAACACCACACACACAACAAGTGTGTTTTTTGCTGTTTTTTACCTGCTTTACTATTTTCTGGATTTAAGTTCTGCAAAGTGGCAGAACTGTCCAAGGCCTTGGGAGCCCACCCTTTGCACCAGTATGCCCTGGAAGTGGGACATGGAGTCAAAGGAGATTATTTTGGAGCTTTAAGATTAAATAACTGCCCTGCTGGGTTTCAGAATTGTGTAGGGCCTGTTGCCTCTTTCTTTTGGCTGATTTCTCCCTTTTGGAATGGAAATGTTTACCTAATGCCTGTATCACCATTGTATCTTGGAAGTCAACTTAGATTGCTTTTTATTTAGCTCAAAATAGCTCAGAAGTGGGAGGAACTTGCCTTGAGTCTCAGATGAGACTCTGAACTTTGGACTTTGGAGTGATGCTGGAATGATTGAAGACTTTTGGAGACTATTGGAAAGAGATTATTATATTTTGAAATGATATGGTTTGGATGTTTTGTCCCCTCCAAATCTCATGTTGAAATGTGACCACCGATGTTGAAGGTGGGCCTAGTGGGAGGTGTCTGGGTTATGGGGACAGATCCCTCATGAATGGTTTGATGTCATCTTCATTGTAATGAGTAAATTCTCAGTCTATGAGTTCATATGAGATCTAGTTGTTTAAGAGAGCCTGAAACTTCCTTCTCTCTCTTGTTCCCTCTCTTGCAGTGTGGTATGCTGGCTTCCCTTTTAATTTCTGCCATGGTTGTAACCTTCCTGAGGCCTCACCAGAAGCAGGTACTGCTGCCATGTTTGTATATCCTGCAGAACTGTGAGCCAAAAAAACTGCTTTTCATTATAAATTACTCAGTCTCAGATATTCCTTTATAGCAATGCAAATGGACTGACACAGAAAACTGGTACCAAGAAGATGCTACAAAGATACCTGAAAATATGGAAGCAGCTTTGAAACTGGGTAACAGACAGAGGTTGCCGAATAGCAACACAAAATGAACTAACACAACCAGTGAGTTTATATTGCTGTTTTTACCTGCTTTAGTGTTCTATTTTCTGGATTTAAGGATCTCTTCTCCCCTTTCTCTTAAGTTATCTATAATTCATAACAATGTAGTAGATTATACTTTTGTACACAGAAATGAACCACTTACTTTTTCTCCCTTTTTGACCCCTCCAGAATTCAGAAACTCTTATTTAACTTTTGCAAATAACTATATTCTTATTTTCATGGCAACTAGTGGTCTTTCAATCTTGTTGATCTTTTCAAAAAACCACCTCCTGTATTCTTGATTTTTTGAATGGTTTTTTGTGTCTCTATCTCTTTCAGTTCTGCTCTGATCTCAGTTATTTCTCACCTTCTGCTAGCTTTTGAATGTGTTTGCTCTTGCTTCCCTGGTTCTTTAATTGTGACGTTAGAATGTCAATTTTAGTTCTTTCTTGCTTTCTCTTGTGGGCATTTAGTGCTATAAATTTCCCTCTACATGCTGCTTTAAATGTGTCCCAGAGATTCTGGTACATTGTGTATTTGTTCTCATTGGTTTCAAAGAACATCTTTATTTCTGCCTTCATTTCGTTATGTACCCAGTAGTCAATCAGGAGCAGGTAGTTCGGTTTCCATGTAGTTGAGCAGTTTTGAGTGAGTTTCTTAATCCTGAGTTCTAGTTTGATTGCACTGTGGTCTGAGAGACAGTTTGTTATAATTTCTGTTCTTGTACATTTGCTGAGGAGTGCGTTACTTCCAACTATGTGGTTAATTTTGGAATAAGTGTGATGTGGTGCTGAGAAAAATGTATGTTTTCTTACTTAAATTTTTATTTCATTTGGAGCTTCAATAGATTATATGAGGCCCAGTCTCACTGGGGTTATTGCCACTGGGTAGGGAAATCTGCTTTACTCAATCTAAAAGTCTAAGTGTTAATATCATCCATAAATACCCTCACAGGCACACACAAATATAATGTTTAACCAAACATATGACTTGCATAAGAATATGGGTGCTCCTGTATTGGGTGCATATATATTTAGGATAGTTAGCTCTTCTTATTGAATTGATCCCTTTACCATTATGTAATGGCCTTCTTTGTCTCATTTGATCTTTGTTCATTTAAAGTCTGTTTTATCAGAGGCTAGGATTGCAATCCTTGCTTTTTTCGTTTTCCATTTGCTTGGTAGATCTTCCTCCATCCCTTTATTCTGAGCCTATGTGTGTCTCTGCACATGACATGGGTCTCCTGAATGCAGCATACTGATGGGTCTTGGCTGTTTATCCAATTTGCCAGTCTGCGTATTTTAATTGGAGCATTTAGCTCATTTACATTTAAGGTTAATATTGTTGTTGTGTGAATTTGATCCTGTCATTATGATGTTAGCTGGTTATTTTGCTCGTTAGTTGATGCAGTTTCTTCCTAGCATCAATGGTCTTTACAATTTGTCATGTTTTTGCAGTGGCTGGTACCAGTTGTCCCATTCTATGTTTAGTGCTTACTTCAGTAGCTCTTGTAAGGCAAGTCTGGTGGTGACAAAATCTCTCAGCACTTGCTTGTCTGTAAAGGATTTTATTTCTCCTTCATTTATGAAGTTTTGTTTGGCTGGATATGAAATTCTGGGTTGACAATTCTTTTCTTTAAAAATGTTGAATATTGGCCCCCACTCTCTTCTGGCTTGTAGAGTTTCTGCCAAGAACCTTCTCCAATTAATTTTAACTTTCATATTTATAAATGTGATAACATATATAATTATAAAATCAAATTGCATAAATGTTTTAAATATTTATATTTAAATAGCCCTCTACCCCAAACTTTCATTCTCATCCCCAAGATGCAGCCATTTTGAAATCATTTGAACTGTTTCCACTGGTATTTACTTCATTTAAAAATAACCTAATAACCTTCTTTCTTTCCTTTTTCAGATATTATTTATAGATTTATTATAATAAATAAGGTGTCGCTATACTAATGGATATGTTTGAGGACTGGCAAGCTTCATTCTAAGATCATATAGAGCTCAGTCATTTTATTGGTAGGCCACTATAAATAGCATTTATAATGTTTTCACTTTTTAATTGTGTTTAAGGAAAATTCTCTAATCTCTTGTGGAGGTGGGGGAAGTTGAAAGTGGAATGAAGATATATGTATGGGTGGCCACTAAAAAAATTGTTTGCCAGTTTCACTTTTTACTAAGTAGATTTTTATTGAATTCTTTTTTTTTTTTTTTTTTTTGAGACAGAGTCTCGCTCTGTCGCCCAGGCTGGAGTGCAGTGGCCGGATCTCAGCTCACTGCAAGCTCCGCCTCCCAGGTTTACGCCATTCTCCTGCCTCAGTCTCCCGAGTAGCTGGGACTACAGGCGCCCGCCACCTCGCCCGGCTAGTTTTTTTTTGTATTTTTTAGTAGAGAGGGGGTTTCACCGTGTTAGCCAGGATGGTCTCGATCTCCTGACCTCATGATCCACCCGTCTCGGCCTCCCAAAGTGCTGGGATTACTGGCTTGAGCCACTGCGCCCAGCCTATTGAATTCTTTTATCTTCAGTAGAGCACCAAAATCCTCATCTGGACTGATGTCAATGAATCCAGAGTCCATCCTTTTTAACCTATCCTGAGCATAAACCTCCAGCCCACTGCAAATAATGAAGAAAGTAGGTCAGCTAGTTATGTTGGTGTATTATCAGTTTTCACACTGCTGATAAAGACATAGCCAAGACTGGGCAATTCACAAAAGAAAGAGGTTTAATGGACTTACAGTTCCACATGGCTGGGGAAGCCTCACAATCATGGTGGAAGGCAAGAAGGAGCAAGTCACATCTTACATGGATGGCAGCAGGCAAAAAGAGAGAGCTTGTGCAGGGAAACTCCTATTTTTAAAACCATAAGATCTTGTGAGACTCATCCACCATCATAAGAACAGCATGGGAAAGACCTGCGCCCATGACTCAATTACCTCCTACCAAGTTCCTCCCACAACACATGGGGATTTAAGATGAGATGTGGTGGGGACACAGCCAAACCATATCATTCTGCCCCTGGCCCCTCCCAAATCCCATGTCCTCACATTTCAAAACCAATCCTGCCATCCCAATAATCCCCCAAAGTCTTAACTCATTTCAGCATTAACTCAAAAGTTCACAGTCCAAAGTTTCATCCGAGACAAGGCAAGTCCCTTCCATCTAAAAGCCTGAAAAATCAAAACCAATTTACTTCCTAGATACAATGTGAGTTACAGGTATTGGGTAAATACAGCCATTCCAAATGGGAGAAATTGGCCAAAACAAAGAGGCTACAGGCCTCATTCAAGTCCCAAATCCAGCAGAGTGATCAAATCTTAAAGCTCCAAAATTATCTCCTTTGACTCCATGTCTCACATCCAGGTTATGTTGATGCAAAAGGTGAGTTCCCATAGTCTTGGGCAGCTCCATCCCTGTGGCTTTGCAGGTACAGCCTCCCTCTCAGTTGCCTTCATGGGCTGGCATTGAGTGTCTGGCTTTTCCAGGTGCACAGTGCAAGTCGTCAATGGATCTACAATTCTGGGGTCTGGAGAATGGTTGCCCTATTCTCACAGCTCCATTAGGCAGTGCCCCAGTAAGGACTCTGTGTGGGGGCTCCAAGTCCACATTGCCCTTCTGCACTGCCCTAGCAGAAGTTTTCCATGAGGGCCGTGAACCCACAGCAAACTTCTGCCTGGGTATACAGGCATTTCCACACATCTTCAGAAATCTAGATGGTGGTTCCCAAACCCCATTTCTTGACTTTTGTGCACTCACAAGCTCAACGCCACATGAAAGCTGCCAAGGCTTGGGATTTGCACATTCTGAAGTCAAGGTCTGAGCTCTACGTTGGCTCCTTTCAGCCACAGATGAAGTGTCTGGGACACAGGGCACCAAGTCCCTAGGCTGCACACAGTTTGGGGAACTTGGGCCCATCCCATGAAACCACTTTTCCTCCTAGGCCCCCAGACCTGTGATGGGAGGGGCTGCTGTGAAGACCTCTGACATGCTCTGGAGACATTTTCCCTGTTGTCTTGGGGATTAATATTTTTATGCTCATTACTTATGCAAATAATTTCCCCTCAGAAAATGGGATTTTCTTTTCTATTGCACTGTTAGACTGCAAATTTTCCAAACATTTATGCTCTGCTTCCCTTATAAAATGGAATACCTTTAACAGCACCCAAGTCACTTGTTGAATGCTTTACTGCTTAGAAATTCACTTTTGCTCCAGTTCCCAACAAGTTCCTCATCTCCATCTGAGACCATCTTAGCCTGGATTTCATTGTCCATATCATTATCAACATTTTGGTCAAAGCCATTCAACAAGTCTGTAGGGAGTTCCAAACTTTCCCACATTTTTCTGTCTTCTGAGCCTTCCAAACTGTTACAACGTTGGCCTGTTCCCCAGTTCCAAAGTTGCTTCTACATTTTCGGGTATCTTTTCAGTAGCACCCCACTCCTGGTGCCAGTTTACTGTATTAGTCAGTCTGATAAAGACATACCCAAGACTAGACAATTCATAAAAGAAAGAGGTTGAATGGACTTACAGTTTCCCATGGCTGGGGAGGCCTCACAATCATGGTGGAAGGCAAGGAGAAACAATTCACATCTTACATGAATGGTAGCAGGCCAAAAAAAAAAAAAAAAGAGAGAGAGAGAGAGAGCTTGTGCAGGGAAACTCTCATTTTCAAAACCATCAGATCTCATGTGACTCATCCACCATCACAAGAACAGCACAGGAAAGACCTGCCCCCATGATTCAACCATCTCCCACCAGGCCCCTCCCATAACACATGGGAATTCAAGACGAGATTTGGATGGGGACACAGCCAAACCATATCAGCTGAGAACATACATGTTTGGGGAAAAAAAAAAAAAAAAAAAAAAAGGATTAATCTATCACTTTGAAATAAAATCCAAACTTCTCCTTGTCAGGGTGGTTTTCTAATGACTCAATCTATAGTAAATCTGAATCTATTACAGCTCTTATCATTTCCTCTCTCCTTTCTTCCCTCCTCCCTCTCTTTCTTTCACCCTCTCTTCCTTCCTTAGTTGCCCTCCCTATTAGGATGTAAACTTGTGGTGACCTTATAAATCACTGTATCTATAGTACCTACAAGAATATTTGGTGCATATTTGCCACTCAACACTTTTTTTAAAAAACAGACCATTTTGCAATGAATCAATAACATTTTTTGATGCTTGTTGGTATAAGAAAGCTCACAATTGAACTCAAACTTCTTTTACCAATGCTTTGTAGAGAATCATCATCCTTTACTGTGGAAATTAGCACATTTAATTGGTGATAGTAGGGTATTTAGAACCAAGGTTTCTAGCTAAAACCCAGATTCATGATTTATGTGAATCCCTTATCTATAACATAAGGATGATGACAATAATATCATCCTCACTTGGTTATCAGAGGATTAAGCAGCTGACATTTAAAATGCATTTCATAAATGTCAGTGTCCCGCCCTATCCCCCTTGAGTAGGAAAAAATTAACTTCCACTTTCTAATCCTGTGTATGTGCAAAATATGAGTGTTCTGCCTTTTCCTTTGTTTGCCAAAGAGGGTCCTGAGTTTACCCGCTCATTCTTGGATCTTCCCAGCTCTCTAAGAACTTTTCTGCAATTACCAGGTTCATTTTTTGGATTTCACAAGGTAGAATTGGAAGAAAAGATAAAGACATGGTAAGGTGATAGCTTTGCTGGTAGATTGTATAAGAAAATACTATGGGAGTATACAGGAACAATATTCTTCAATGAGCAGTGAGAGTGAGTAGGGAGGATGTGGACAAACTGGCTTAAGCATAATTAAGTTGGGGGGGCATTTTGTATTTAGGGACAGGGAAGGAGAGAAATGGAGGACACAGAAAGTCATGGATGAGGAAAATAATCGTCTAAGCTAACACCAAACATAGCTGATATTTATTAGGTGCTTACCATGAGCCAGCTCAATCAATCTTACTTATTCCTCGTAACAGTTCTGTAAGTATCTTAAAGATTTAAGGCTTTAGGGAATGGGAGACAACTTGAAACTTGTATAAGCTTTCTGCAAAATATGACTCCATTTCTTATATTTTTGTAGAGAAATGAAGAAACAATGAAACCTTTGTTTAGATTAGCATCTCTGAAAGAAAAATAACTGAGATTGACCCACATGGGTCACAGCTTCAGACGATGACACATGTAATCAATGCTGCATAGGTTTCTATTCCTTAGTATTAGCTGTAAATACAACAACCTTCTCTTTGCTACTTAATATTGAAAATTTTTTTACTCTATCAGGGTGAAAAGTCTATTTGTAAAAACCTCTGAAGACAAAAGCATCCACAAGACTGTATCGTGTAAATCCTAAGAATTAAAGCTTGGTCATTCTCTGTGATGGGTACAAACATTAAAGCAAACAGAGAAAAAAGAAAGGTCGATTTTCTTCTCAGTAACTTGGAAATATAATTATTAAACCTAATGGAAAGATCCTACATTTTAAGAAGAAAAAAAAACACACAACATTATAATTCAAATTTTATTTCAAATTATTAGTTTTTAAAAATCTGCCATTGGAATTAGTTTTTACTCTACTTCTTTTTTTATATATTTTCTTTGATTCTAAAAAAGACTATTAATTGTAATTATTTTCCTTTAGGAGTCATGTGTCTTGACAATAGTATGGGTAAGTGGGTTTGTAATTCTGTAAACAAACTGATTTATACTCATTTCTGAGACTCAAAAGAATATACTCTTAAAAATTTCCTTGTAAATTGTCTAGTGAGAGATTCATTTCTGCTTTGACTACCGACAGGTTGCCTTGTTTACAAGCTTTATTTTCATTCTTTTCTTTAATTGTAAGAGTAAAAAGCCCTAGGAATTTTCAGAGGACAGCTAAACTTCAGCCCCATATGTTATCTTATTATGTTTGGCTTTTAAGTGTGTTTAATTTTCATTTTCATTGCAAAGGCAAACTTCTATCTCCTTTGATCTTTAAAACCATATTTCTGGATAATTTTAATTCACATAAGCATAAAAACACCCTTTTATTGCACCATTTTCAGGTTATTGAGTATCTTTCTACCAGTTGTCTTCAAAATAATAACAAAAACAAAAGCACAGATTTGCATAACTGTTTCAAATCAGTTTCACACACCTTGTCGCATTTTCTTCTTCCAAAGCTTTATGAGGTATGGAAGCTGATATTATTTTCCACACTGTATAGATAATGAAATTGAGGTACAGAGTTTAACATACTTGCCTAAGGGCATAGATCTAATAAATGATAAACTAGAACTACAATCCAGGACTTCTCTTTTCTGGTCCACAAAATAATGAATCATGTATGGTTTTTTAAGACCTAATTTATATTCTTAGCTTTTACTATTAGATTGGACCAAATATTTATCCCTTGTTATTATGACTAACAGTATATTTTTGTGATGAGTCAAACTATGCCTCAATTTTCTTATTTGTAAAAAGCAGATAATGACAGACTCTAATTCATTCAGTTGTTGTAAGAATAAAATGAGTTAAAGCAAGTAATGGAGCTCTCCACGTGAACCAATCTTCATTAAAATCCTGACTCTGCCACACTAACTATGCAAGCCTGGGTGATTTCACTTTCCAGTTTATAAAATAAGAATAAACTAGCTCACATATTCTTGGTAGGATTAACTGCAATAATGTATGCAAAGCTCCAGTATAGTTTAAGCATCAGATAAATGGTAACTACTATTGCTGCTCTTGTTTTCCTAAGTATGAGTCATTGTCAAAACCACCACTTGTTTTATTTTACTTTGCTTGTTAGTAAATCTCATGACTCAGAATTTCAGTCCATCAATCACTTCATTGATCAACATACTTTGGTCACTTTGAGTATAGCTGTGCACTAGATAGAAAAGCACCTTACTTCTTTCACCCACTTTCCCCCATCTTGCTCATTGGACATGATAAGAGATTTTTCAGAGGGCGTAATAAAAATAAACCAATTCAGCCTGTAATCCCAACACTTTGGGAGGCCGAGGAGGGTGGATCATGAGGTCAGGAGATCGAGACCATCCTGGCTAACACAGTGAAACCCTGTCTCCACTAAAAATACAAAAAAATTAGCCAAGTGTGGTGGCAGGTGCCTGTAGTGCCAGCTGCTTAGGAGGCTGAGGCAAGAAAATGGCATGAAACCAGGAGGTGGAGCTTGCAGTGAGCTGAGATCCCACCACTGCACTCCAGCCGGGGCGACAGAGTGAGACTCCTTCTGAAATAATAATAGTAGTAATAATAATAATAATAAATAAACCAATTTATTTGCCTTATTCATTGGATTCCCACAGCACTTAGTTTGTGCCTCTGTAATAGGATTTACTCATGTTGAGTTTCTGCTTTTACTTCTGTATTACTTCTCAATATCAGATGAGAGGAAGCTGAGTAGCACTGTGGATCCAGCCAGCAGTGTCCCATAGGAAAGGGTTTTGCCCAGAATTTCATGACCTTGTGCCCATGCCAGCAGCTCAGAGAACCAAGGGTCAGTGACCAGAGGCAGCCTCTTACATGGCTACACAGCCTACTGTCTGAAGATGGTGACCTAACACAAATAACATAAAGTGAAATGGCAAAGTTCAAGATGTTAATCTAAGTAGTTCAAGAACTGATGAATCAGGAGTTGATGAAATGTGCACTGATGAATGAGAAAATGCAAAGTTTGTGAAAGAAAAGTAAAACTGGAAAGACTCTAAGCTGGAATTCAGGCTGTATCTGATTAGATGTTTTGTGTATCTGCTGAAGGCAGTTATCAGAAATGACGTAAAAGAAGAGAATAGCTCCATATCCCACTCAGACTCGTTTTCCCTCTGCCAGACATGAAATGAAAAGCCTCACAGCCATGTCAGGCCCACCTGCAGCTACTTTTTAGCCCATCACAGAAGAGTTGTCATGGAAAGTCTTTTCTTTCCAGGATATTAACAACATTTTTGCCATCTGGTGAAGCCTTGAGTCTCCCTTTGTGTATTAATGAGAAAAGGACACAGATTCTTCAGTCTCCACATACTCCAATGAGAAAATCCTACAACTAGGCTAAAATTCACATGGTGGATAAGTTTCCTGCTTGTGCATTCTATTGTTGTTACTGTTTTCTTTTTTTACTTTTTACTTTGAGTTACTAACCTCATTCGCAAACTCTTGTCAATGATTTCTTCTGCTACCGTGCCTACGTGGCTTACTTCTGCCAACCTGTCTAGGAACAATTTGTTCTTTCAATGGAAGAACATTTACCAAAGATTTCCTTTTGCCTTTTCCTCTAGCATGGAAATGAACTTGCACGTGCAGAATACCTAGCCAATGATCATCCAAAGCAAAAATACATGCGTAACACATAAGCTATACATCACAGGAACAGATGCCATCATGCTCAAATTAAATGGCTCTCAGGAGTAATTCTTTAGCTCCCGTGATATATTTCTCCCAATAAATTGCTGTGGGAATTGCCTCTTTGCAGCTCCTATTCCCAGAGGGGAAAGTCACTTATTACTTACTTAAGACCTATCTTCTCCTACTTGTTAACCTGCAAACCTGCTATAGAAGGTCTGCTTTAAACAAGATTTCAACTCTGTCTCTATTAGCTCACCCTCAGAATATATACAATGGAACCTTAACAATAGAATTCACCCTCTCTCATGGGCATTTGGTCTGCACAGTAACATATTTTCTTGCTTTGGTAGCTTTTCCTGCTTCTCCTATGTCGTGTGGAACTTGAGACTGGAAGAAACTGTCAGCATAAGAATAAATAGGCTAGAGTTTTCTTGGGAAATTGCAAAGGAGAAATAGATATGATGAAAGAATCTTATTTGTATTAGAATATAAAGTAGAAAGAATGGTGCTGAAAGTAACTGCAAGGTTTTAAGTCAGAGAGATCAAGAACACACAGCCCACATAATATTAAGACTTTAGACTATGCTGAATATATTTGAATATTATTTTAGTCATCACAAAACTCTGAAGCCCCTAGCACTAGCTGACAAGTACAGTGTTGTATGTAAGAAGATCCAGAAGTCTCACCCAGTGGACATTCAAAATGAGCGATCTAGCCCACTGTAATTTTTCTAAGAGAATTTTAATTACTTTTTTTGTGCATTTAATATTACATCATGCAACCAGAAGAATCATGAGAGCTACCAACTTATCAGTTGATCTGTTAATTAATTTACATAAAATCTACAATCTCTGACTCTCAGTGGTACCATGAAGGAAATTTCCAGACCACGGGCAGATAAATCATCACTGTTCATTTTCACAATTATCTTCTAATTCCCCCTGACCTTCAGCTTTCTCCTGTGTGTTTTGTGTATCTTCCATTTCTATCTCAAATGCTAAAAATGACTCACATTGTATAGTTTGAAGACTTTTATTATTTTAAAAATTAGAACATGTCCCCTTATTGTTTGACATTTTAAAGTAAAAAGGACCAGCATTTTCTTTATATTTTCTCTTATCCTTCTCTCTTCTTCTTTTCTCTCTTTCTCTTCCCATCTATCTTGGTCAATTCTCTGCTGCTATAACAGAATAAGTAATTTAAAAAAAAGAAACAGAAGTTTATTTAGTTCATTGTTCTGGAGGCTGGGAAGTCCAAGAGCATAGCACCAGCATCTGGTAAGGGTCATCCTGTGGCAGAACAGTGCAAGGGAGAGGTGAACAAGTGAGACAGAGAGAAATATGAGGCCAAACTTATCCTTTACCAAGAGCCTACACCCACATCAACTATCCCATAACAGCATTAATTCTAATGCAAAAATTAGGCATTTTGATTTGGATTATCTTTGGCTATGTATGCAGCAAATGCAAGTTCATTTCCATGCTAGAGGAAAAGGTAAAAGGAAACCTTTGGCAAATGTTCTTTTAATGAAACATTGAATTGTATCTAGACAGGTTGGCAGAAGTAAGCCAGGTAGGCATGGAAGCAGAAGAAATCATTGACAAGAGTTTGTGAATGAAAGTTTGTAACTCAAAGTAAAACACGAAATATAAAACAGTAATAGTAATAGAATGCACAAGATCTAATCACCTCTTAAAAGCCCCACCTCCCCATACCATTACATTGGCAATTAAATTTCAACATGTATTTTGGAGGACGTGTTTAAACTAAAGTATAATTCATCTTTACCACCCCCTCTTTACCACTACCTACTACCCTGGTGCAAAGAGGCAATGATGTGCTCGTAACCACAAACATCCAGTGCAAGAATTCCAGCATTTCTCAGCCTTACCATCTCCAAGGCAGAAATGCTCACTTTCCTTTTGGAAACTTGTAGTAGATAGAAAGAAAAGATGAATGTTTAGCTAAAGCTACAATGACTTTCCCTGCCAAAAATAAATATTTTATTAAATATTACCATAAAATCTATTTCCACAAATAAAGGAAAGCAACTGCTTTCATATTTAAATAATTGTCTTATTACCCAAAACTAATGCTGGGTGATGCTATTAAGTAGCTTCATCTTATTGTGTGCTTGTTCTGTGTCAAGCATTGTGGTAAGCAAAATATACTTTTTTGTTTAATTCTCACCAGAGTTCATTGCAATCAGTGTTAATAGAACCACTGTAGGTTTTAAAATGAGAAAATTGAGATTTCAGATGGCTAAAGTTGACCAAAATAAAAAAAAAATAGTAAAAATGTAAAATTGAAATTCAGATCAGATGTGTTCTAATGCTTCTAGAACTTTTTAAAGAGCTTTCAGAATATATTTTCAGGCAAAGATGAGAACAAAATTATTGACTAAATGGAATAATAGACTTCTTTGCCAAACCTAATTTACAAATGGAGCATATATCTACCCCTTTACTCCTCAAAGTATTCCATGGAGATAATAAAAACAAAAAAAGTATTAATTTGGATATATATTTTTTTCTTTTTTTTTAATTATTATTGTACTTTAAGTTCTGGGTTACATGTGCATAACATGCAGGTTTATTACATATGTATACTTGTGCCATGTTGGTGTGCTGCACCCATCAACTCGTCAGCACCCATCAACTCGTCATTTACATCAGGTATAACTCCCAATGCAATTCCTCCCCCCCCCATGGAAAGCCCCGGTGTGTGATGTTCCCCTTCCCGAGTCCAAGTGATCTCATTGTTCAGTTTCCACCTATGAGTCAGAACATGCGGTGTTTGGTTTTCTGTTCTTGTGATAGTTTGCTGAGAATGATGGTTTCCAGCTGCATCCATGTCCCTACAAAGGACACAAACTCATCCTTTTTTATGGCTACATAGTATTCCATGGTGTATAGGTGCCACATTTTCTTAATCCAGTCTGTCACTGATGGACATTTGGGTTGATTCCAAGTCTTTGCTATTGTGAATAGTGCCGCAATAAACATACGTGTGCATGTGTCTTTATAGCAGCATGATTTATAATCTTTTGGGTATATACCCAGTAATGGGATGGCTGGGTCATATGGTACTTCTAGTTCTAGATCCTTGAGGAATCGCCATACTGTTTTCCATAATGGTTGAACTAGTTTACAATCCCACCAACAGTGTAAAAGTGTTCCTATTTCTCCACATCCTCTCCAGCACCTGTTGTTTCCTGACTTTAATGATTGCCATTCTAACTAGTTTGAGATGGTATCTCATTGTGGTTTTGATTTGCATTTCTCTGATGGCCAGTGATGACGAGCATTTTTTCATGTGTCTGTTGGCTGTATGAATGTCTTCTTTTGAGAAATGTCTGTTCATATCCTTTGCCCACTTTTTGATGGTGTTGTTTGTTTTTTCCTTCTAAATTTGTTGGAGTTCTTTGTAGGTTCTGGATATTAGCCCTTTGTCAGATGAGTAGATTGCAAAAATTTTCTCCCATTCTGTAGGTAGCCTGTTCATTCTGATGGTAGTTTTTTTGCTGTGCAGAAGCTGTTTAGTTTAATTAGATCCTATTTGTCAATTTTGCCTTTTGTTACCATTGCTTTTGGTGTTTTAGACATGAAGTCCTTGCCCATGCCTATGTCCTGAATGGTATTACCTAGGTTTTCTTCTAGGGTTTTTATGGTATTAGGTCTAACATTTAAGTCTCTAATCCATCTTGAATTAATTTTCATATAAGGAGTAAGGAAAGGATCCAGTTTCAGCTTTCTACTTATGGCTAGCCAATTTTCCCAGTACCATTTACTAAATAGGGAATCCTTTCCCCATTTCTTGTTTTTCTGAGGTTTGTCAAAGATCAGATGGCTGTAGATGTGTGGTATTATTTCTGAGGACTCTGTTCTGTTCCATTGGTCTATATCTCTGTTTTGGTACCAGTACCATGCTGTTTTGGTTACTGCAGCCTTTTAGTATAGTTTGACGTCAGGTAGCGTGATGCCTCCAGCTTTGTTCTTTTGACTTAGGATTTTCTTGGCAATGCGGGCTCTTTTTTGGTTCCATATGAACTTTAAAGTAGTTTTCCAATTCTGTGAAGAAACTCATTGGTAGCTTGATGGGGATGGCATTGAATCTATAAATTTCCTTGGGCAATATGGCCATTTTCACGATATTGATTCTTCCTATCCATGGGCATGGTATATTCTTCCATTTGTTTGTGTCCTCTTTTATTTCACTGAGCAGTGGTTTGTAGTTCTCCTTGAAGAGGTCCTTTACATCCCTTGTAAGTTGGATTCCTAGGTATTTTATTCTCTTTGAAGCAATTGTGAATGGAAGTTCATTCATGATTTGGCTCTCTGTTTGTCTGTTACTGGTGTAGAAGAATGCTTGTGATTTTTGCACATTAATTTTGTATCCTGAGACTTTACTGAAGTTTCTTATCAGCTTAAGGAGATTTTGGGCTGATGACAATGGGGTTTTCTAAATATAAAATCATGTCATCTGCAAACAGGGACAATTTGACTTCTTCTTTTCCTAACTGAATACCCTTTATTTCTTTCTCTTGCCTGATTGCCTCAGCCAGAACTTCCAATGCTATGTGGAATAGGAGTGGTGAGAAAGGGCATCCCTGTCTTGTGCCAGTTTTCAAAGGGAATTTTTCCAGTTTTTGCCCATTCAGTATGATATTGGCTGTGGGTTTGTCATAAACAGCTCTTATTATTTTGAGATACGTTCCATCAATACCGAATTTATTGAGCGTTTTTAGCATGAAGGGCTGTTGAATTTTGTCAAAGGCCTTTTCTGCATCTATTGAGATAATCATGTGGTTTTTGTCTTTGGTTCTCTTTATATGCTGGATTACGTTTATTGATTTGCGTATGTTGAACCAGCCTTGCATCCCAGGGATGAAGCCCACTTGATCATGTTGGATAAGCTTTTTGATGTGCTGCTGGATCCGGTTTGCCAGTATTTTATTGAGGATTTTTGCATCGATGTTCATCAGGGATATTGGTCTAAAATTCTCTTTTTTTGTTGTGTCTCTGCCAGGCTTTGGTATCAGGATGACGTTGGCCTCATAAAACGAGTTTGGGAGGATTCCCTCTTTTTCTATTGATTGGAATAGTTTCAGAAGGAATGGTACCAGCTCCTCCTTGTACCTCTGGTAGAATTCAGCTGTGAATCCATCTGGTCCTGAACTTTTTTTGGTTGGTAGGCTATTAATTATTGCCTCAATTTCAGAGCCTGCTATTGGTCTATTCAGGGATTCAACTTCTTCCTGATTTAGTCTTGGGAGAGTGTAAGTGTCCAGGAAATTATCCATTTCTTCTAGATTTTCTAGCTTATTCACGTAGAGCTGTTTATAGTATTCTCTGATGGTAGTTTGTATTTCTGTGGGGTCAGTGGTGATATCACCTTTGCCATTTTTTATTGCATCTATTTGATTCTTCTCTCTTTTCTTCTTTATTAGTCTTGCTAGCGGTCTATCAATTTTGTTGATCTTTTCAAAAAACCAACTCCTGGTTTCATTGATTTTTTGGAGGGTTTTTTGTGTCTCTATCTCCTTCAGTTCTGCTCTGATCTTAGTTATTTCTTGCCTTCTGCTAGCTTTGGAATATGTTTGCTCTTGCTTCTCTAGTTCTTTTAATTGTGATGTTAGAGTGTCAATTTTAGATCTTTCCTGCTTTCTCTTGTGGGCATTTAGTGCTATAAATTTCCCTCTATACACTGCTTTAAATGTGTCCCAGAGATTCTGGTATGTTGTATCTTTGTTCTCATTGGTTTCAAAGAACATCTTTATTTCTGCCTTCATTTTGTTATGTACCCAGTAGTCATTCAGGAGCAGGTTATTCAGTTTCCATGTGGTTGAGTGGTTTTGATTGAGTTTCTTAATCCTGAGTTCTAGTTTGATTGCACTGTGGTCTGAGAGACAGTTTGTTATAATTTCTGTTCTTGTACATTTGCTGAGGAATGCTTTACTTCCAATTATGTGGTCAATTTTGGAATAAGTGTGATGTGGTGCTGAGAAGAATGTATATTCTGTTGATTTGGGGTGGAGAGTTCTGTAGATGTCTATTAGTTCTGCTTGCTGCAGAGATGAGTTCAATTCTTAGATATCTTTGTTAACTTTCTGTCTTGTTGATCTTTCTAATGTTGACAGTGGGGTGTTGAAGTCTCCCATTATTATTGTATGGGAGTCTAAGTCTCTTTGTAAGTCTCTAAGGACTTGCTTTATGAATCTGGGTGCTCCTGTATTGGGTGCATATATATTTAGGATAGTTAGTTCTTCCTGTTGAATTGATCCCTTTACCATTATGTAATGGCCTTCTTTGTCTCTTTTGATCTTTGATAATTTAAAGTCTGTTTTATCAGAGACTAGTATTGCAACCCCTGCTTTTTTTTTGTTCTCCCTTTGCTTGGTAGATCTTCATCCATCCCTTTATTTTGAGCCTAGGTATGTCTCTGCATGTGAGATGGGTCTCCTGAATACAGCAAACTGATGGGTCTTGACTCTTTATCCAGTTTGCCAGTCTGTATCTTTTAATTGGACCATTTAGTCCATTTACATTTAAGGTTAATATTGTTATGTGTGAACTTGATCCTGCCATTATGATATTAACTGGCTATTTTGCTCGTTAGTTGATGCAGTTTCTTCCTAGCCTCGATGGTCTTTACATTTTGGCAGGTTTTTGCAATGGTTTATACCGGTTGATCCTTTTCATGTTTAGTGCTTCCTTCAGGGTCTCTTGTAAGGCAGGCCTGGTGTTGACAAAATCTGTAAAGGATTTTATTTCTCCTTCACTTATGAAACTTAGTTTGGCTGGATATGAAATTCTGGGTTTAAAATTTTTTTTCTTTAAGAATATTGAATATTGGCCCCCACTCTCTTCTGGCTTGTAGAGTTTCTGCTGAGAGATCTGCTGTTAGTCTGATGGGCTTCCTTTTGTGGGTAACCTGACCTTTCTCTCTGGCTGCCCTTAAGATTTTTTCCTTCATTTCAACTTTGGTGAATCTGGCAATTATGTGTCTTGGAGTTGCTCTTCTTGAGGAGTATCTTTGTGGCGTTCTCTGTATTTCCTGAATTTGAATGTTGGCCTGCCCTACTAGGTTGGGGAAGTTCTCCTGGATGATATCCTGAAGCGTGTTTTTCAACTTGGTTCCATTTTCCCCCTCACTTTCAGGCACCCCAATCAGACGTAGATTTGGTCTTTTTACATAATCCCATACTTCTTGCAGGCTTTGTTCATTTCTTTTTCTTCTTTTTTCTTTAGGTTTCTCTTCTCGCTTCATTTCATTCATTTGATCCTCAATCACTGATATTCTTTCTTCCAGTTGATCGAGTCGGTTACTGAAGCTTGTGCATTTGTCACGTATTTCTCATGTCATGGTTTTCATCTCTGTCTGTTTGTTTATGGCCTTCTCTGCATTAATTATTTTAGTTATCAATTCTTCTACTCTTTTTCAAGATTTTTAGTTTCTTTGCGCTGGGTACGTAATTCCTCCTTTAGCTCTGAGAATTTTGATGGACTGAAGCCTTCTTCTCTAATCTCGTCAAAGTCATTCTCCGTCCAGCTTTGATCCATTGCTGGCGATGAGCTGTATTCCTTTGCAGGGGGAGATGCACTCTTATTTTTTGAATTTCCAGCTTTTATGCCCTGCTTTTTCCCCATCTTTGTGGTTTTATCTGCCTCTGGTCTTTGATGATGGTGATGTACTGATGGGGTTTTGGTGTGGGTGACCTTCCTGTTTGTTAGTTTTCCTTCTAACAGTCAGGACCCTCAGCTGTAGGTCTGTTGGAGATTGCTTGAGGTCCACTCCAGATCCTGTTTGCCTGGGTATCAGCAGCAGAGACTGCAGAAGATAGAATATTGCTGAACAGCGAGTGTACCTGTCTGATTCTTGCTTTGGAAGCTTACTCTCAGGGGTGTACTCCACCATGTGAGGTGTGGGGTGTCGGTCTGACCTTAGTGGGGGATGTCTCCCAGTTAGGCTACTCAGGGGTCAGGGACCCACTTGAGCAGGCAATCTGTCCATTCTCAGATCTCAACCTCCATGTTGGGAGATCCACTGCTCTCTTCAAAGCTGTCAGACAGAGTCGTTTGCATCTGCAGAGGTTTCTGCTGCTTTTTTTGTTGTTGTTGCTGTTGTTCTTGCTGTTGTTTAGCTGTGCCCTGTCCCCAGCGGTGGAGTCTGCAGAGACAGGCAGGCCTCCTTGAGCTGCTGTGAGCTCCACCCAGTTCGAGCTTCCCAGCGGCTTTGTTTACCTACTTAAGCCTTAGCAATGGTGGGCACCTCTCCCCCAGCCTCGCTGCTGCCTTGCCATTAGATCGCAGACTGTTGTGCTAGCAATGAGGGAGGCTCCATGGGCATGGGACCCTCCCGGCCAGGTGTGGGATATAATCTCCTGGTGTGCCTGTTTGCTAAGACCCTTGGTAAAGCACAGTATTGGGGTGGGAGTTACCCAATTTTCCAGGTGTTGTGTGTCTCAGTTCCCCTGGCTAGGAAAAGGGGTTCCCTTCCCCCTTGTGCTTCCCAGGTGAGGCGATGCCTCACCCTGCTTCAGCTCTCACTGGTCGGGCTGCAGCAGCTGACCAGCACCAATTGTCCGGCACTCCCTAGTGAGATGAACCCAGTACCTCAGTTGAAAATGCAGAAATCACCTGTCTTCTGAGTTGCTCGCGCTGGGAGCTGGAGACTGGATCTGTTCCTATTTGGCTATCTTGCTCTGCCCCCAGATATATTTTAAAGCAAATTTTGAACGTATTTCACTTATTAAATAATTACATAAGTATATCTACAACATATAGATATTTATTGTGTAATACTGTTATCATAACACAGGAAATTTGTAATGACTCTGCAAATAAAATAACCAGTTCATATTCAATATTTTGGAAGTACAAGGAAGACTCCTACTCCTAATATTTACAGGACCAGAGACCAAATGAGACTCACATACTATAATTAAATATTTAAAATTTGACATTAGTACTTACTCCAAAATTGACCATATAATTGGAAGTAAAGCACTCCTCAGCAAATGTACAAGAACAGAAATTATAACAAACTGTCTCTCAGACCACAGTGCAATCAAACTAGAACTCAGGACTAAGAAACTCAATCAAAACCGCTCAACTACATGGAAACTGAACAATCTGCTCCTGAATGACTACTGGGTACATAACAAAATGAAGGCAGAAATAAAGATGTTCTTTGAAACCAATGAGAACAAAGATACAACATACCAGAATCTCTGGGACACATTTAAGGCAGTGTGTAGAGGGAAATTTATAGCACTAAATGCCCACAAGAGAAAGCAGGAAAGATCAAAAATTGACACTCTAACATCGCAATTAAAAGAACTAGAGAAGCAAGAGCAAACACATTCCAAAGCTAGCAGAAGGCAAGAAATAACTAAGATCAGAGCAGAACTGAAGGAGATAGAGACACAAAAAACCCTCCAAAAAATCAATGAAACCAGGAGTTGGTTTTTTGAAAAGATCAACAAAATTGACAGACCACTAGCAAGACTAATAAAGAAGAAAAGAGAGAAGAATCAAATCGACGCAATTAAAAATGATAAAGGGGATATCACCACCGACCCCACAGAAATACAAACTACCATCAGAGAATACTATAAACACCTCTACGCAAATAAACTGGAAAACCTAGAAGAAATGGATAATTTCCTGGACACTTACACTCTTCCAAGACTAAACCAGGAAGAAGTTGAATCCCTGAATAGACCAATAGTAGGCTCTGAAATTGAGGCAATAATTAATAGCCTACCAACCAAAAAAAGTCCAGGACCAGATGGATTCACAGCTGAATTCTACCAGAGGTATAAGGAGGAGTTGGTACCATTCCTTCTGAAACTATTCCAATCAATAGAAAAAGAGGGAATCCTCCCTAACTCATTTTATGAGGCCAACATCATCTTGATACCAAAGCCTGGCAGAGACACAACAAAAAAAGAGAATTTTAGACCAATATCCCTGATGAACATCGATGCAAAAATCCTCAATAAAATACTGGCAAACCGGATTCAACAACACATCAAAAAGCTTATCCACCATGATCAAGTGGGCTTCATCTCTGGGATGCAAGGCTGGTTCAACATTCGCAAATCAATAAACATAATCCAGCATATAAACAGAACCAAAGACAAGAACCACATAATTATTTCAATAGATGCAGAAAAGGCTTTTGACAAAATTCAACAGCCCTTCATGCTAAAAACTCTCAATAAATTCGGTATTGATGGAACGTACCTCAAAATAATAAGAGCTATTTATGACAAACCCACGGCCAATATCATACTGAATGGGCAAAAACTGGAAAAATTCCCTTTGAAAACTGGCACAAGACAGGGATGCCCTCTCTCACCACTCCTATTCAACATAGTGTTGGAAGTTCTGGCTAGGGCAATTAGGCAAGAGAAAGAAATCAGGGGTATTCAGTTAGGAAAAGAAGAAGTCAAATTGTCCCTGTTTGCAGATGACATGATTGTATATTTAGAAAACCCCATTGTCTCAGCCCAAAATCTCCTTAAGCTGATAAGCAACTTCAGCAAAGTCTCAGGGTACAAAATTAATGTGCAAAAATCACAAGCATTCTTCTACACCAATAACAGACAAACAGAGAGCCAAATCAGGAATGAACTTCCATTCACAATTGCTTCAAAGAGAATAAAATACCTAGGAATCCAACTTACAAGGGATGTAAAGGACCTCTTCAAGGAGAACTACAAACCACTGCTCAGTGAAATAAAAGAGGACACAAACAAATGGAAGAACATACCATGCTCATGGATAGGAAGAATCAATATCGTGAAAATGGCCATACTGCCCAAGGTAATTTATAGATTCAATGCCATCCCCATCAAGCTACCAATGAGTTTCTTCACAGAATTGGAAAAAACTGCTTTAAAGTTCATATGGAACCAAAAAAGAGCCCGCATCTCCAAGACACTCCTAAGTCAAAAGAACAAAGCTGGAGGCATCACGCTACCTGACTTCAAACTATACTACAAGGCTACAGTAACCAAAACAGCATGGTACTGGTACCAAAACAGAGATATAGACCAATGGAACAGAACAGAGTCCTCAGAAATAATACCACACATCTACAGCCATCTGATCTTTGACAAACCTGAGAGAAACAAGAAATGGGGAAAGGATTCCCTATTTAATAAATGGTGCTGGGAAAATTGGCTAGCCATAAGTAGAAAGCTGAAACTGGATCCTTTCCTTACTCCTTATACGAAAATTAATTCAAGATGGATTAGAGACTTAAATGTTAGACCTAATACCATAAAAATCCTAGAGGAAAACCTAGGTAGTACCATTCAGGACATAGGCATGGGCAAAGACTTCATGTCTAAAACACCAAAAGCAACGGCAGCAAAAGCTAAAATTGACAAATGGGATCTAATTAAACTAAAGAGCTTCTGCACAGCAAAAGAAACTACCATCAGAGTGAACAGGCAACCTACAGAATGGGAGAAAATTTTTGCAATCTACTCATCTGACAAAGGGCTAATATCCAGAACCTACAAAGAACTCAAACAAATTTACAAGAAAAAAACAAACAACCCCATCAAAAAGTGGGCAAAGGATATGAACAGACACTTCTCAAAAGAAGACATTCATACAGCCAACAGACATATGAAAAAATGCTCATCATCACTGGCCATCAGAGAAATGCAAATCAAAACCACAATGAGATACCATCTCACACCAGTTAGAATGGCAATCATTAAAAAGTCAGGAAACAACAGGTGCTGGAGAGGATGTGGAGAAATAGGAACACTTTTACACTGTTGGTGGGATTGTAAACTAGTTCAACCATTATGGAAAACAGTATGGCGATTCCTCAAGGATCTAGAACTAGATGTACCATATGACCCAGCCATCCCATTACTGGGGATATACCCAAAGGATTATAAATCATGCTGCTATAAAGACACATGCACACGTATGTTTATTGCAGCACTATTCACAATAGCAAAGACTTGGAATCAACCCAAATGTCCATCAGTGACAGATTGGATTAAGAAAATGTGGCACATATACACCATGGAATACTATGCAGCCATAAAAAAGGATGAGTTTGCGTCCTTTGTAGGGACATGGATGCAGCTGGAAACCATCATTCTTAGCAAACTATCACAAGAACAGAAAACCAAACACCGCATGTTCTCACTCATAGGTGGGAACTGAACAATGAGATCACTTGGACTCAGGAAGGGGAACATCACACACCGGGGCCTATCATGGGGAGGGGGAGGGGGGAGGGATTGCATTGGGAGTTATACCTGATGTAAATGACGAGTTGATGGGTGCAGTAGACCAACATGGCACAAGTACACATATGTAACAAACCTGCACGTTATGCACATGTACCCTACAACTTAAAGTATAATAATAATAAATAAATTAAAAAAAAAAAAAAAAGAAAAGGACTAGCAAATTAAAAAAAAAAAAAAAATTTGACATTAAATATTTAACCATTAAACATCTAAATATTTTAAATCTAAAATCTAGCTAAATTATTAAATAAATTATGTTTAGTCTTCTAACTCAAAAAACCTACCTTTACATAATAACAAAACTTTAAAATATGTGTACAGCTATGGTTTTCATACAACTACAAGTTTAAAAAATGTTGAAGATGACTACATTTAATTATTACATCATGTGTTAATGTTCCCTAGTTCGCTGGTAATGTTTTGATGTATACTCAAATACAGATAAATATAATTCATAAGTTACTACATATTATTAGATAGTTTTTTAAAAATTTCACTTGAAGAAAAATACTGATTTTTATCATTATAATCATGGCATAACATAGTATTTGTTCTATTAATGGGAATGATTGAAATAATTAAAAACAATGTATTTTCAAAAGTATAAAAAATTGATTATATTTTATCAAATGTTATCTGTCAAATTTTTAAACTAAAATTATTTTCATGTTTCCAGTTATTTTTATAAAACATTCTAAGTCAACTATCAAAATAATAAAAATATATGCTAAAATTAATGAATATTAAAATTCATCTTAACATCTAATATTTATATTGAATTTTTGAAAATTTAATTAAATCCTTACTTTTCAATGAAACCACTACTCTCAATTCTTTCATTCAATGCTCATCTCATTGCCAATGTGAACAAAAAGGTATTACGCTTTACCTAAATTACCTCTATATCTACATATATACAAGTTTCAAAGTAAATATGAGTGATTTCTTACTGTAAAAATTATTTAGCCATCACATGCAACTGTTGCAAATGTCACATTATTTTATTAAAACCTCCAGAACCAAGAGTTTGAACAGGAAAATAAACAAAATAAGGGACTGTCAATACTACTGAGAAATAATACTTCATTATACTGCAAAGCCTATGGCAGTCACAGTAACTGTAAGGAACTTCATTTGATGAATCAATTAATGTGTCTTTTTTCCCAATGAGAAAAGACATTTCTGCCTCTCTGCTATAAAGCAGTGTAAATTTCTCATATTGATGAAGGCATAATCTTCAAACCTTCACCACATTTTGAAAATGTCTCCTATGATTTCTACAACCTAAGTCTAAAGAGATAGAGCTTCTCCTTGGGGCCCAAATAGAGTGAGCCACAATAATAGATGTTTAAGACTATAGGTCATGTTGTGCCATTGCTGAATGGCAGCTCTCAGATGTCCAAAGTATTCTTTTTTTGATCTTGTTTTTGTATGTTTTCTATATTTGTGTATGTTTGTACTACACAGAAATATCTAACTTGCTGGCCCAAGGAAGGAGGCTCTACTGTCCAGGTGTAGAATTTAGGTGTCATAGCTTATTTTCAATGTCAAAGGAATATTTGTTGAAGAAGCCAATTCCAAAAACTTGGATGTCTCTCCATGTTGTTTCAAGTTTAACCTAATCAGGACTTCCATACATGATTTACTTTTGTTTGGCAATGATATACAGTATCTCTAACCCTGTCTGTGCTTAGCTAACCTACAAGTGTAAATCAGCTGTACAGCAGAGTGTCCACTGGGTCCCATCCAACACTGGACAATCAAACTATAATGTACTCATGATATAAAAAAAAAGAAAGAAAGAAATCAGCTCATTGCTGCATCTATGCAATTTTATTTTTCATTATACCAAGACTACTCATCAATATAAAAACAATAAAAGGGATTCCAGAAATGGGAATTACCCTGAAGGTTTTACAAGAAATTGGTTACAAATAAAAATAAAATACAGCAAAGACACTCATTCTTTATTCCAAGAATGAAGAGATTCATATGTACCAAAGGAAAACAAATGTGTGTCAAATTGCTACTTAATCCTTGTCAAGGCAGAATTCAATCAGGGCAAGGTGCCTGATCAAATTGCCATGATGATCTATTGAACTTATCTATACATATGGCAATTCCCACAACAGAAATAAAAATAGGCTATCAATATATGTAAGAGTATATGAATGCTGAATGGGAAAAGCAAGTTACAAAACTGTCTATTCTGTTTCAGTCTAGATTATAGAAATGTAACACAGAAAGTCTTATGTAGATAAAGACTGTTAAAAGGTTGTATATATTTTAATATACAAACATGCACAACTGTGCTTGAGTATGTTTGGCTAAGTATACTAGAAACCTTATATAAACAATCTGGATTGTATTCAAGTAACAGTGAAAATAATTAAACAGATAACAGCACTGATTAAAAAGAAAATACCATAATAAGTAAATATATGAAGTTTGGAAATAGAAAGATTAGTAACATAATTACATTGTTCAATATCTGAAAAAGTGTGGCCATGAATATGAAAGAACTCTTCATTTATAAAGTTAAAATAAGAGCAATAAATTAAATTACAAGTGTTCCCTAAGTAACAAAAATATTTCTTAGAAGTTAGAAAAGTAGGAAATAGAGTGAAAGGAAAAAGAAATCTTTTGTGGAATGAGTCAGTGACAATTAGGGCCCTATATACACCACCACCAGTTCAGAGCACCAAAATATTTCTGCCAAATGTTTCCAAATTTGAATTTCAAGAAACCAGAAGGAGCATGAGTCACTGTGATGCCCTGCTCCAGTATTCTTCATGTTTGAAGTACTATAAGACCCAGTTTGCTAAACTCAGCGAACGAAAAACATCTAGTTTCTTATAAGCATTTTCTAGTGAGAAGAGGGAGTTGTAATTGTTTGACTTCTATGTTATCAGTATCATTTGCACCTATGCGAGAGATCTCATCCATAATAGAGGCACTTCAAATTCATAATAATAATAATAAATGGAGTTTGTTTTCTAATTAAATGAGAATGTTACAAAAGACTGTCACTCCCACCTTAATGATAAAAGCAACAAAAATCCAGATAAGATGCAAAAAATATAGTTCTTAAAACTAACCAAAGCATTAAAGAAATAATGAGACCTAAACAAAGTGTTAATCAGGAAGTGTCAGGTCCTTCATAGAAGAGAAGGGACACAGGCCTGCTGAGGAAGAAATATGCCATTAGAGTGAGATGAGGGAAGAAAAAATATGTTAGATATCAGACACAGATTTTATGAATTGTTAACAGCCATATGTAGCTTAGCATGGTAGACTTGAATTTAGAAGAAACCCACCCACAAACCAAATCTGCACCCATCTGTCAACTGTTGCTCTTGAGTATTCACCGAATGTAGGGAGTAATACACCAAAACTAGGGAGGATATCAAAGAAAGAGAGCTAAGAGATAGACCCATTGAAATGTCCATGGCCTCTGTCAAGTGCAAATCTCCTTCAGAGGAGGTTGTGTTAGGCAGGTATATTAGTCCTTTTTCATGCTGCTGATAAAGACTGGGCAATTTACAAAAAAAAGAGATTTAACAGACTTACAGTTCCACATGGCTTGGGAGGCCTCACAATCATGGCAGAAGATATGGAGGAGCAAGTCACATCTTACATGGATGGTAGCAGGCAAAGAGAGGGCTTGTGCAGGAAAACTCCCATTTTTAAAACCATCAGATCTTGTGAGATTTATTCTCAATCATAAGAGCACCACAGGAAAGATGTGCCCCCAGGACACAGGCATCTCCCACCAGGTCCCCCCCATAACAGATGGGAATTATGGGACCTACAAGATGAGATTTAGGTGGGGACACAGAGCCAAACCATATTGTTCTGTCCCTGGCCTATCCCAAATCTCATGTCTTCTCATTTCAAAACCAATCATGCCTTCCCAACAGTCCCCCAAAGTCTCAACTCATTTCAGCATTAACTCAAAAGCCTACAGTCCAAAGTCTTGCATTTGGTAAAGATAGCCATTCCAAATGGGAGAAGTTGGGAAAAACGTAGGGGCTAGTCAAATCTTAAAGTCAAATCTTGACAGCCCCAGCAGGGCAGTCAAATCTTAAAGCTCCAGAATGATCTCCTTTGACTCCGTGTTTCACATCCAGGTCATGCTGATGCAAGAGGTGCATTCCCATGGCCTTGGGTAGCTCCACCCCTGTGGCTTTGCAGAGTATAGCCTCCCTCCTGGCTGCTTTCACAGGCTGGCATTGAATGTCTGTGGCTTTTCCAGGTGCATGGTGCAAGCTGTCAGTGGATTTACCATTCTCGGGTCTAGAGGATGGTGGCCTTCTTCTCACAGCTCCACTAGGCAGTGCCCCAGTAGGAACTCTGTGTGGGTGCTCCAACCCCACATTGCCCTTCCACACTGCCCTGGAAGAGTTTAACCTTGAAGGCCCTGCCCCTGCAGCAAACTTTCACCTGGGCATCCAGGCATTTCCATACATCTTCTGAAATCTAATCAGAAGTTCCCAAACCCCAATTCTTGACTTCTGCACACTCACAGACTCAACACCACTTGGGAGCTGCCAAGACTTGGGGCTTGCACCCTCTGAAGCTATGACCCAAGCTCTACATTGGCCCCTTTCGGCCATGGCTGGAGCAGCTGGGTCACAGGGCACCAAGTCTCTAGTCTGCATATAGCATGGGACCCTGGGCCCACCCCACGAAACCACTTTTTCCTCCTAGGTCTCCAGGCCTGTGGTGGGAGGGGCTGCGGTGAAGACCTCTGACATGCCCTGTAAACATTTTCCCCATTGTCTTGGAGATTAACATTTGGCTCCTCATTAGTTGTGCAAATTTCTGCAGCCGGCTTGAATTCTCCTCAGAAAATGAGATTTTCTTTTCTATCGCATTGTCAGGCTGCAAATTTTACAAACTTTTATGCTCTGCTTCCCTTTTAAAACTGAATGCCTTTAACAGCACCCAAGTCACCTCTTGAATGCCATGCTGCTTAGGAATTTTTTCCGCTAGATACCCTAAATCATTTCTCTTAAATTCAAATTTCCACAGATCTCTAGGGCAGGGGCAAAATGACACCAGTCTCTTTGCTAAAACTTAACAAGAGCTACCTTTGCTCCAGTTCCCAACAAGTTCCTTCTTTCTATCTGAGATCACCTCAGTCTGAATTTCATTGTCTATATCATTATCAGCATTTTGGTCAAAGTCATTCAACAAGTCTCTAGGGAGTTCCAATCTTTCCCACATTTTCCTGTCTCCTTCTGAGCCCTCCAAATTGTTTCAACCTCTGCCTGTTACCCAGTTCAAAAGTCACTTTTGCATTTTCAGGTATCTTTTCAGCAGTCCCACTCTAGTGGTACCAATTTGCTATATTAGTTCATTTTCATCCTGCTGATAAAGATACACCTGAGACTGGGCAATTTACAAAAATAGGAGGTTTAATGGACTTATAGGTCCACACAGCTGAGGAGGCCTCACAATCACAGCAGAAGACACATCTTACATGAAAGAGAGAGCTTGTGCAGGGAAACTCCCATTTTTAAAACCATCAGATCTCATGAGACTTATTCACTATGAAGAGAACACTACAGTAAAGACTCCCCCCATTACTCAACTATCTCCCACTGGGTCCCTCTCACAACATGTGGGAATTATGGGAACTACAAGATGAGGTTTTGGTGGGGACATAGAGCCAAACCATATCAGCAGGGAAGCAAATGCAGATAAATACATCATCTAAGGAAGGTTAGAGGGGTTGAAGAGATCACACACAGACACACACACACACACACACACACACACACACACACACACCCCATTACAATTTGGCTCTCAATTACTAAAGACAGAAGGCTAATTAGGAAAGCTAAAGTTAAATCTCTTCATAGTGTTCTCTATCTTTATAGAGTATAGAGCCATAGCCCTACAAAGACTGGGAAACAGATGACAGGTCTGAAAGAGACCTTCTAAGGTGCAGAAAGCACTGGGCATGTCTAAAAGGCAAAACAATGCTTCAGGACCCAGAAAACTGACAAACAGGCTGTAAACTAGAGACATATCCCACAGCTGCAAAAGCTGGTGGTTCAGCTTTGAAGTATAGGCAGATCTCTTGAGTATTGGTAGTGCTCTGATCCTAAGTCCTTCAGAAGGAATAGTTCTGATTCAATTCTCCAAACATTTGAAGATAGCAGAAAACTAAAGTAAGCTAATGTTGAAATAAAGCACTAACCCAAATCAACTACAGTATATTGACCCAACTTTTGCTCTCATGGCCTGATTAAAACTGTACCTGCCCCTACTTAGAAGCAAATATTACTTCCTTCAGTTTCTACTATCCTTTTTTTTACAAAACGTTTCACAAAAAAAATGAAAGATTACAAGCAAGCAAAATGCAAAATATATGAACAATGAACAAGGGAGAAAATAGTCAATAGAAGCAAATCTAGAGATAGCACAAATGTTGGAATTATCAAACAGAGAAGTTAAAATAACCACGATAAAAATATTAAAGAATAAAGTAAAAATGGTGCATATGAAGTAGGAAGCTTGGAAATTTCAACAAACACATGATAACTGCATAAAGATCTAAATAGAAATGTTGCATATATGGGAGGCCGATGTGGGTAGATCACCTGAGGTCAGGAGTTACAGACCAGCCTTGGCAACATGGTAAAAATCCAAAATTAGCCAGGCATGGTGGCAGGTGCCTATAATCCCAGCTACTCAGGAGGCTGAGGCAGAAGAATCACCTGAACTCAGGAGATGGAGGTTGTGGTGAGCCGAGATTATGCCACTGCATTCCAGCCTCAGCAACAAGAGTGAAACTCCATCTCTGAAAAAAAAAAAAAAAAGAAAGAAATGTTGCATGTAAAATTTATTGATTGAAAATTATAAATTCGTTGAATGAACTTATAGCAGACTGGAAAAAGCAGAAGACAGTATCAGTGAATGTGAGGGCTGATCAATAAAATGAAAAGTATTCAAACAAAACAAAGAGGAAAAGAAACAAGTAATATTAGAAATTAAAAAGAAAAAAAAGTCTGACCAGAGAAAGTAAATAGGTGTAATTATTTAAAAATTAGTGTGTGTATAGGTATAATATCTGTATAATAATTTCTGAATTTATTTAAAGCAATATAAAAATGAACTGTACAAAACAAAATATAAATAATGTTTTGTGGAGTTGTAAAATACTAGCAGAAAAAATAGAAAACAACAAGAGCACACAGAGCAGAATGAAGATAAAGGAAATTATATTGATGCAAGGTACATGAAGAAATATATTATTAATGTGTGCTACCTTAATAATACTTAGTGTTATATCTAGAACCAGTATCTAAAATAATATGAAAAGTTATAGCTGACAATACATGCATGAGATAAAATGTAATCCTAAAAATGTATGCAATACACTCAAGATAATAAACAAGAAAAGAGGGAGAAAAATCAAGATGAGAAATGTAACATCAATAATTGCATTACATACAACAAAATAAATACTTCTAATAAAGAATGTCAGGTTAGATTTCAAAAATCCAAGATGAAACTGTATTATGTTTATAGGAAATGAGTTGAAAACAGAGACATGAGTAAACTGAAAGAGAAAAGATGTGAAAAATACCATGATAACACTAAGCATAAGAAAATTGAAGTAGCTATACTAATATAACTAGAGTTTGAGAAAAAGTGTCAAGACTTTTTTTATAATGGTAAATTTTATAATGGGAAAATCATCAATTTTAACATGAAATAACAAGGATAAATATATATGCAACTAATAACAAGCTTTGAAATATGTGAATCAAAAATTATTAGAACTAAAGACAAAAACACAAAAATGTGTGATCATCATTGGAGATTTTGAAGACGCCTTGTCAATAATTGATTTTTTAAATACAAAAGAATGAGTGAAGATATGTATGATTTGAACAACATTAATAACCAGCTAAATCTAACTGATATTTATAGAACATCACACCCAATCACTGTAAATTATGCATTCTTTTTAAGTGCATATGGGACATTCATCTAGATCAGCATTTTTCAAGTAGAGGCAATTTTGCCTCCCTGAAAACATTTGGTAACGTCTCAAGACATTTTTTGATTATCACAACTGTAGGGGAGAAACTGAGATCTAGCAGAGACTCTGCTAACCATCCTAAAATATACAGAATAACTCCCACAACAAAGTAATATCCAGTCAAATATGTTATGCGAAGTTTGAGAAACCATGACCTACATAGACCAAGTCTCAATAAATACCAAAGAATGTAAATCAGAGTATACACTCTAGACATAATAATATTAAAATTGAAGTAATGTTATGTAGAAAATCCTCAAGTTTTTGGAAACAAACCAAAATACTTCAAATAATCATGAGTCAAAGAAGAAATCAAAGGTAAATTTCAAAAAACATTTGAACTGAATGATAAGGAAAACAAAGTATAAAATATGTGGAATATAGATAAAGCAGTTATTACAGAGAAGCTTATAGCTTTAAATGAAGAAAGGCAAGTAAAATCAATGTTCCAATTTCTCCACTTAGGAAACCAGAAAAACAGTAAACAAATGAAAACCAAAGTAAGTAAATGAACTAAAAATAATAAAAATAGGGGCAGAAATAGATACAATACAAAACAGAAATATTAGAGAAAAATGAACAAATAAGTTAGTTCTTAGGAAAATTTCATAAACATCAACAATGAAGAGAGGAAGCATTACTGTAGATTCTTATAGACAATAATAAAGATAATATGGGAGTATTATGAACTACTTCATGCCAATTAATGCCAAAATTTAATAAATTTCCACTGTTTTCATCATGTCTACTTTCTTTTTCACCATATATTTGGTAATGACTCTTTGCGAAACATGCTAACACAATTCTGATTTAGGTATCATTTTCTGTTTATTTCTTCCTCATAACTCAGAAGATAAAAGGAGAAAATATAAGAAATTAACATTTAATAAGTCTCTGAACTTTCAGTGTATGTCTGTAAGAGTATCCACTGCATTTACCTTAACTCATAGAGATGCCTCCCTGTTTTTCTCATGAGCTGTTATTCTTGGAACTCTACATGCATGTGTGGAATAATTATTTTTGTAGAATTTTTTCTCTAATATCCATAATTAGAGTTCAATAATATTTGCCAAGTAATGTAGTTTTTGGTTGCATCCTCAATAACTCTATCTCTGGGGAAAAAAAAAATATTTAAAAGGTGAAGTTAAACTTTGGTATATCACACCTGTTCTTTAAGGTTAATCTTTCAAACTTTTGAGACCTACTTCACACACACACAAAAAAGACAAAGGAATGCTAAAGGGCAATTATATTGTCCCTTAATATATATTGACTTAAAGAAAACATATTTTTTTCTCATGCATCCGTAAGTATAGGTAATCCAGTGCTAGCAGGACAACTCAATGATGTTAGGGCTTTTTCTTTCATTTTATTTTGCAACCTCTGTATTTTGGTCCTTGGGTGCGTTGTTAAAGATGGCTTCCCACCACATCCACACTCCAGCCTCAGGGAAAACGAAAAGAAAGTAAAGGGAAAGAGGTGGGTGGGATTTCTTTTTATTCTATCACTTCTGCCCACATCACATGTGAAGAACCTAGTAATGTTGTCATCCCTAGCTGCAAGAGAAGTTGCAAATGTGTCTAGCCAAAACTTGTTACTCTAGAAAGAGGTAATGGCATGGAGATGGAAGGGCTGGAAGAGCTGCTGCTTGTATCACAGCAAATCTACAAAGCGAATTAGATTAGGGTTCTGTACAAAAATGGAGAATAAAGTGAATTCCCTATAATGAATAGCAAAACGAGAAAGCTGAAATATTTTACTGAAAAGGAAAACGCAAATTATAATATACACATTTAAAATTTACATTTCATTGACTCTAGAAATCTATTAATTAGATGATGCACTATTACCTTATAGCCACTAAGAAAAAAAATTTTCCTAATTAAACTATGGCATATGCTTTCCTATTATTTAGAATTTTTATTTTATACTCATTGCAATAACTCTTCTAGATTATTTATGTATGCATTTTAGCACATATCACATTGCTCTCTTTCCTTTCAATGTATACAATAACTGTATTATTGTTGAATCATAATGTACCCTTCCTGATATTTTAAATGGCAATTAAACTCAATGTATGTAGTACTGGCAATGTGCATCATTCCATTGAATTGATGATATTACGAGCAGCTATGGTCAAGTTTTCACATGAGCAGTCAGTAACCCCAGACCATTACCACTGCTTGGCCAACAGTGATTATAAGATGCATTCCAAACTCAGAGATGTTCAAATGTTAAAAACAATAAGCACATCTTCAAATGAATGAAATGGAAGAATTATAATACACTATACGTACCCTCCCATCTTCTCTCTCCCCACCTCCATTCATTTTTGTTAGCTTGTTTCTTTCTGAGCAGCACAGAAAAGTGATCATGCCACCTTCCTTTAAAGAGTTGAAATTCACTTTTGCTTTGCAATGAATATCTACATAATTGTGAATTTATATATGCTGATCCTTGTTTCTATTTCTAGATGTCATCTATAAGCATACCAAGGAAGATAAATAATATAGTAACAAAATGGAAGGTAAATAATAATACCCATGACAGTACAAATATAATAATGTGGTAATCAGTATTTGAGTATTAGAGGTGACAAGGAGAGATTACATAAGGCCACTAAATCCAGCAACTTACATCGTGAAAATGCAAGTAATGTTGTCCAACATTGACACATCAATGGAATAGAGGCTTAATACATTAAATGAATTTTAAATTTAATTAAGAGAACTAAAAGCAATAGCATGACTAGAAGAGACATGGGGACAGGGAAGAGGGGGAAGAAAAAGTGTAGAAAAGATTATATTTTTAAATATTCTTTTTCATCCTTTTTTAAGACTGATTATTTTTAAGAATCACTTATTGTTTGCTCATTTTATATGCAATTTTTTATTTCTTTAGAAATTCCACAGATGCTTAACTTGCACACTTTTCCAGATAATTCCAATAACTAAAGTCCTTAGTGATCTCTCTCCATTACTCTCTGTGGTTGCCTGTTTCCTTTGTTGTTATTGTTTTTATTTTAATTATGTGCTCAAATATTTTATCTAATTTTTTCAGAGGAAGAGCCTAAAAGCCCAAATTGGGTATACTTTTCAGGGGCATTACTGACCTTGAACCTCTCTAACCCTACATAAGAAACTCTTCTTAGCTGCTTCTTACATTGCAGTAAACCCCAGGCTTGGACTCTTGTTCCCAGGAATTAGCTGTCGTTTATCCTAGGGTAAACTTTCTGCCTACAGGCTTTAGTTTATTTTATCCCTGGAATTGCGTCTTATTTTCCATGACTCCAGTGATTCTAATAAACTAAAAAGTATACTTTAGCTTAAATTTTGTTATATTATAGTAGGAGCATCCTTTATAGTATTCAGTCAGTTGTCCTGGTGGAGGTAGAAGAATATGCAATACTATAATAATGTATTAGTGGTCTATTGCTGTCCAACAACTTATTCCAAACCTCAATGACTTAAAACAACAAACATTTATTAGCTCATAGTTTCTATGGGGGTCAAGCATCCTGGAATGTCTTAGCTGGGTGCCTCTGGCCCAGGGTCTCTCACAAGACTTCAGTCAAGGTGTTGGCTGGAAATTGGATCATTTCATGTCTGGATTTAGGGATGGTACACTGCCAAGCTCACTCACTCATTGAAGTCTTTTTTTAAACTATTCACCAGAGTCATAAATTCCCTGTCACATGGACTTCACAAAATGTACTAGCTTCCCTGAGAACAAAACAGCAATAGAGCAAGAGAGGATGAGATGAAAGCCACAATCTTTTGTAACTTGATCTCAGAAGTGACACCCCATTACTTTTACCATAGTTTATTCATTGGGAAAGAGTCTGCAAATCAATCCTACCCTCAAGGGAAACAGCTTACAGAAGGGCTACAAGGCAGGTATTATTGGGGACCATCTTATAAGCTGTCTACCACAAGGGCGAAAATAAATAATTTTTAAGGGAATAAGTTTAGTATTTAAACAAATCACTTTCCACTATTATAGATATACTTTCTTTGAGTCTTTATTATTATTTTACTCAATTAAGCATATTTAGGAAGTATTTCTACGTTATACTTTTTACCTTAACATCTAAATAAATAAATATATACTCTCACTGGCTTTGTTCATACGTTTATCTTCTAACATAGCCACTGCAGTTTTCTCAGAACTGGTCTTCAGTGAATCTCATCTATCTAGTTTATCTTGTATACATTTTACATTATCTTTCCTTCATAAACAATGTGTTGATCATACAATTCCCCGGCCATAAAGCTTTCTTTGGCTCCTTATTTCTAACTTCTCCTTTATTTCCCCAAGCCATTCTACTTGACCAACCTAGCGGGTATGTGTTTCCCTAGAGAGCAATTTCTGCTTAAACAAGTCTGATTCTTGTTACTTTTTGGCCTTTACTCTGATTATTTTCATGCTTCTTTGGCTTTCCCTATGTCTAACTTCCTAAAAAATACTTTCATAATCCCTCAGAGTCTAGTTCCAGGATCATGTCTTCTTCCTAGGCCTACTTCCTAGCTAATAGGGTAATGTTTTATTACCTGTAATTTTCATTCGACAGTTAATCACACACTATTTTGTGACAGCTCTTATATGAATGTAGCCTTCAACTCTCACTAATATTTGATATAAATGTAATGTTTCTTCAGTTACATTATTAGTACCTCAAAAGCAGAAAATGGTTTTCCAGAATATTCAATCGCTCACCATGCACCTAGCATATAGATGCCACTCAGAAAACTATCTGAAAGATTGACTTCCAGAGAACTAAAATCAGAAGTTTTACCTTTAAATCCACACCTACAACCTTCTGAGGTCTAACTTAATCTATCAATGAATCTTTTCATATATTCCAAGGAAATAAAACTTTTTAGTAAGTAATCAAATATTAGCAAAATTTATATCACAACTAAAACACCAATGAAAATCTTCAATGAATAAATATTAATGATAACTATTGGGCAAAATATTTGAGTAGATATTTCTCAAAAGAAAACACAAATGGCAAACAGGCATATGAAAAGATGCTCACCATCACTGATCATCAGAGAAATGCAAATCAAAACTACAATCATCTCATCCAAGTTAAAACGGCTTATATCCAAAAGACAAGCAATAACACAGGCAAGGATGTGGAGAAAAGGGAACCCTCGTACACTGTTGGTGGGAATGTAAATTGGTACATCCAATATGGAAAACAGTTTCAAGGGTGGTCAAAAAATTAAAATTTGAGCTATCATGTGATCCAGCAATCTCACTGCTATATATACACACAAGAGAAAGAAAATCAATATATCAAAAAGATACCTGCACTCCCGTATTTGTTGCAGCACTATTCTCAGTAGTGAAGATTTGCAAGCAAGCTAAACGTCCATCAACAGATGAATGAACAAAGAAAATGTGGTACATATACACAACAAAGTACTATTCAGCCATAAAAAGAATGAGATCCTGTCATTTGCAGCAACATGGATGAAACTGGAGATCATTATATTAAGTGAAATAAGCCAGGCACAGAAAGACAAATATCACATGTTCTCACTTATTTGTGAGATCTAGACATCAAAACAACTGAACTCTTGGAGACAGAGAGTAGAAGGATAGTTATCCGCATAGGAAGGCTGGGAGGGATAGTGAAGTTGTTGGGGAGAGCTGGGGATGGTTAACAGGTACAAAATAATTAGTTACAAAGAATGAATAAAATCTAGTGTTTGATAGCACAACAGGGTGACTATAGTCAGTACTAATTTAATTGTACATTTTAAAATGGCTTAAAAAATATAATTGGATTGTGTGTAACGCAGAGGATAAATACTTGTGGGGATGGCTACCCCATTTTCCATGGACAGATTATTATGTATCGCATGTCTGAATCAAAATGTCTCATGTACCTCATAAATATACACACCTATTATGTACCAATGGAAATTAAAAATTTTTAAAAATGATAACTGTGTTGCAAAGTTGACATGGAATTAGAAAGAAGCTTTATGAAAATCAAATTTAATGACCAATCTTTGTGATCTTAGTTTTCGTAGCTGTGAATGTCTAAATATCTAAGCGCAGACATTCCTAAAGATATGAGGGAACAAATGAGATGGCTACTCATAAAGGATGAGGAATATAAGTAGGAAAATAACCATAAAGTATACTAAATATTTAAGAATATTAAAAATGGAAACTATAATTTAATCCTGTTTTCACTCATGAAGCAAAGTTCAGGGGAAAAGGTTGGCAGTCAACTTCTCTTTGCTGCACAGGAAGCCAGGGTTACAGGCAGTGGATGGTTGCATGTTACCTTGTTGGAGGATAACACAGTAAAAGGCAATAGAAAAGAAAATAATAGGTTAGCCATACTTCAACTTTAAAGATTCCTTTTGAAGAGATCTTCATGGGAAATCCAGAAACCTTTCAATCTTATTTTGTTACAAATTATGCTTGAACAAGTCACAGCAGGACACCCAGGATCTCAAGTACTTTAAGAAAACAGAGGAACATCACAACGAGGAAAACTGAAGATTTCTCTTTTCAAACACAATCTAGTTTCGAAACAACGCTAAATCTTACTAGGTTACAATGTGTTAGGTGAGGTGTCCAAGGGCAGAGAATGACTCAGTGGCAAAGCTAAGAATAAAACATGGGCTTTACACCCTAGAAAACTTTTATTTAGAATAAAAACTTCAAACCTATGTGTAACTGGAAATGTTCTTATGAATTTCCAAGTGTTTCACTGAAAATTTCCCTTCTCTTCTTTTCTCTCCTCTCTTCCTCTCTTTTCAAATTTAAAATAAGCATTTGCAAAAATGGTATGCTGAGTAAAATGCCATTAACCCCACGATATACTTAAATAAAGAGAGCTGAAAGAAGAAGAAGAAATAACAATAGGAAAGAAGAATTAAATGAAATTAACATTTGTATTTTACGCTACAGGAAGGGATTTATCTTAGAGGACCTTGTAATGTAGTACAAAATGTAGAATTTCTAAGATTAGAAAATATGAGTTCAAATCCCTGTACTGTCCTATGAGATCTGGGAAAGTGACTTCTTTTAAACTTCAAGGTCCTTATCTGTAATTTAGATTATTGTGTAGCCCAAAACAGATGTTATATCTCTAAACTTCAAAGTCTACATAATTATTAAGTCATGTCCGGCCCCCAAGACTTTACATTATTTTATCCTAATGTATGAGAGGATAGGGGCTAGCTCTAGGCAAAACTGTAGAATAGCCCAAATTAAATCTCATTACTCCTCCATTTTCCAGGTTTCTCCCTTGTCATTATTTCTTATGCGTATTTGCCAATATCTCCTCCCTCTACAACAGATGCAAATTTCCTTTCCCTTTCTACCACCTTCTTCCTTTTCCACATCCAAGCAAGATGAGGAGGTGTCCATAACTGCATATGTGTTCCCCTGTAGAGACATATAAGAATGAAAGTTTATAGAAGAACTTAATCCTCCTCTCTTCTGGTAGCATTTTGTCAATGAGCTCCAAAAGACATTCCCTCAGAATGCCCTAGAAAGTTTACTACTATGATACAGATTATGAATCATATAAAACAGAACAGAAGACACATCACAGCAGAACAGGAGATATTTTGGGAACGTCAAAATTTTTGCAGCACCACTCACGGAATAAGACACCAACTACTAGCATATGCCCTACGTCTACTTTCTATTTTATTTTTTTAACTCCTTAAAAATAATTTCCGGTCACATGGTTATATTTGTAAAGCTCTGACTGACCTTAAAGGAGTTCAACATTAGAACCATGAAGGCATTTCTGACACAATGTTGCCCAACATGGGAAGTAGCCATTTTTAAATATGGACCTTCAAGTGGCATTCAATAGCAATTTGAATTAAAATATAATTCAGCTAGATTTACATTTATGGGTTGAATGACTGGCAAGCTATATTTCACTTTTTTGTCCTACAAACATTCTAAATGTGTGAAAACAATGTTTTCTGCAATATGAAGGAAAAACTAAGTGGAAATGTCAAAAGTAGCCCATTATAATATGAGTGGCTTGTCCTAGTGATGCTCTCAGATTTAAGCAATGTAGATCCTCTACTTTTAAAAACTAACAGTTGATATAAATTAGTTCAACCATTGTGGAAGACACTGTGGCAATTTCTCAAGGATCTAAAACAAGGAGTACCATTTGACCCAGCAATGCCATTACTGGGTATATATCCAAAGGATTATAAATCATTCTGCTATAAAGACACATGCACACGTATGTTTATTGCAGCACTATTCACAATAGCAAAGACTTGGAACGAACTCAAATGCCCATCAACGTTAGACTGGATAAAGAAAATATGGCACATATACACCATAAAATACTATGCTGCCATAAAAAAGAATGCATTCATCTCTTTGCAGGGACATAGATGAAGCTGGAAATCATCACTCTCAGCAAACTAACACAGGAACAGAAAAACAAACACCACATGTTCTTACTCATAAGTGGGAGTTGAACAATGAGAATATATGGGCACAGGGAGGGGAACATCACACACCCGGGTCTGTCAGTAGGTGGGGGGCAAGGGGAAGGATAGCATTAGGAGAAATACCTAATGTAGATGACGGGTTGATGGGTGCAGCAAACCACCATGGCACATGTATACCTATTTAACAAACCTGCATGTTCTGCACATGTATCCCAGAACTTAAAGTATAATAAAAACATTAACAGTTGAAATGTATTTTAATAGTAATTATACACCCCAACTAAGACTTCTGTACTGTTCCTGTACAAGAAATTTAATAGTAACCTGGAATATGCATAATTGTGACTTTAGTGAAACTGTTTCAGAGGTGGATTGCTATCAATGTATTTTAATATTGTCAGTATGCTTGTTTTTTATTTTTCATGTGCCATATGTAACCCTATGTTTGTCCAACTCCATATGTCCCAATAAATATTTATGCTCACAACTATAATCTGTAGATGATAAAATTCAAGTTATATATGAATTATAATTTGTTTGCTGACTTTCAATATTTATTTTGTATAAACTTTAAAACTCCATTTCCCATTTCTTGAAATATGCACCCCTTTGTTATGAAAATGCTATAACTGTATCCTCCTAAAAGATGTTTATGTGTAATAAATTCCCTTGAACATTACAGGAATTTTCATTTTCATGCAAGGGTCCACCATTTATCTACAGTCATGTAATGTTTCAAACATGATGAATTGTCATAATTTATAACTAGCTTATTCCTAGTTTTACAAATTTCTTAAGAAAGTCTTGGCAAACACCTGTCTTTGCAAACCACAATTCCTATGTGACTGTTTTAAGACATGAAGGTCCTCTTCTCCACGTGCCTCAATTCCCTCAGCCCTCAATCCTTTGTTCTCAGTTCTCCATGTCTTTTAGTCCTCTGTCCTCATTTGAGGATGTGAAGTTCCTCTTCCCTGTGTCCCCTCAAATCTGCCTGTCTGAGCAGAAACACTTTGGCATTTGTCACACTGTCTGCCACACCCCAGCATTAGATAAATTTCACTGCCTGTGTTCTTATCCCCTACATCAGCGCTTCTGGGCCCTAATGGAAAAAATCACACAACTGCTTGGATTGATTTCAATTCCAGTTTATGGCATCCACATTTACTGGGCACTCACAAATGCCTGGCAAACTTCCTGTGTTTCTCTAGGCAGCCCTCTCTCCCAGTCTCAAATTGGCAATTTCAAATGTTCTCCCTTTCCTCACACCTCCCACTCCATCTCCTAATCTGTCATTCTCAACACTAGGCCTCTCCTATTCAGAGAGAGAGAGAGAGAGAAAGCCTTAAACTGCACTCTTTTTCCTGAGAGGTGCTGGCCCCACCTTTGTCTGGGACCACAGCTCTGCCTTCTTCAGAGGACTTGCTCTCATACTCATGCCCTTCCTTTTCTGCTTCTTTAACACTCCTCTTCCGCTTACTGTTTTCTTCCCACTGGCACTTACCCTATGCAAGTCTTACTGATACTAAAATGAATGTTCTTGACCTTTCCTGTACCAGTTACTTCCACTTACTCTCCTCCCACACATTTGTCAATTTCTTGCATCTCACACCATGCCCAGACTACTATAACTATCTGTATCCAGCCACCAAGATCTCCTTTTATTGAATCCAATAAAATGCCTCTTAATTCTACTCTTGATCTTTCGAGTCCACATGATACCTTTGATTTGTCTCTCTTCTTTGTTAAAATTCTCCCTCCTGGTGTCTTCTATGACACTATGCTCTCCTGATTTTTTTCCCTCAGCGTTCCATGCTCTTTCTTGGTCTCCAATCAAGTGGCTCTGCTTATTCTTTTAAGGCAGACAGGGCAGAAGCTCCACTCAGCGTGCGTGATGATTTAATTCACGTCCAAGACTGGCTTACCACTTATATGCTGATAACCTCCAGAATTATAGCCTAGATGTCTCTGCTGAAACTCAGACCCATATATACAACTGCTCATGAGATTTTTTAACTGAGGCATGTAATAAAGTCCTAAAATTCATATGGTGAAAGCATAACTCATCAGGTACTCATCTGGCCTGTTGCAAACCCATCTATTCTCTCATGGTTCTCTGTGAATTTCTCTGGCTTGGTAAATTACATCCCAAATTCTCCCAGTTTTTCAAGATGCAAATATGTACATGTGTATGTACAAACTGGGATCTATAGTATAGAGATATTATTTTTCTAACATCATTTTACATTAAACAAAACATTGTATAATTTTTCTTCTCAGTAAACCATGAATCTGTCCATTTCTCTCTCTGCCCACTACTGCTTGCCAAATTCATGCGACCATAATCACTCTCCTAGATTACTGGTACGGCTTTTAAGTTTGTCTCCCCGCCTCCAATGTGGCCCTCCTTCCATACTGAACACTTGAGCCAGAGTGATCTTTTTGTTTGTTTGTTTGTTTTGAGATGGAGTCTTGCACTTTTGCCCAATCTGGTGTGCAGTGGCGCAATCTCGGCTCACTGCAACCTCCGCCACCCAGGTTCAATCTATTCTCCTGCCACTGCTAGGATTACAGGCTCCTGCCCCCACGCCTGGCTAATTTTTGTATTTTTAGTAGAGACGGTGTTTCACAATATTGGCCAGGCTGGTCTTGAACACCTGACCTCGTGATCCACCTGCCTCAGCCACCCAAAGTGCTGAAATTATAGCCGTGAGCCAGCCCACCCGGCTCAGAGTGATCATTTTAAAACACAAATCTTTGTAAGCACTCCAATATCTTCCTATCATACTCAGGAATTTCTAACCTCCTGAGCATGACATTCAATTCCATCACAGTCTGTTTCCCCTGCATCTCATCCCTTGCCACTGCTGGCTTTTTTTGCCCACTCTACCAGTCAGTTGAACTTCTTGAAATCCCCTGCAAGTGCTGTGTTCTCTTTCTTCTCAAGCCTTAGCACATGTTGATAACTCTATCTAGAATGCTAGTGTCTGCCTACTCAGCCTGCACTCTTCCTCTGTGTAATTCTCCTACTATTTCCCTAGCCTTAATTCAGAGTTTGCCACCACAGGAGACCTTTCTGCTGCATCCCCCGCCATAGGTTAGTTGCTCTCAACAGTAGTCCTTCAGTGCCCTGTGCTTTACCTCTAAATTAACATATATACTGCATCATGAGTTTGTATTAAGTTGAATTTTTTTTCCTTTCACTAGCACCATGACAAGGCTGAGGTAAGTGCTAAGTAAACAGTTTTGAATGAATGAAAACGCAGTCATCCCACAAACAGGTACTTGTTATCCAAGAGTTTATACATTATGCATGGTTCATTTTCAAAGAAATGTGGAAGAGAAGGAAAAATGTGTGTCCTCAGACAAATGAGTATATTCATTCGAAATGAGAGAATAAAAATATGTGATAATCTCTCAGCATATGGGGCAGACGAGGTGTATATGGACCTTGGATGTGCATTACCCAGGCAAGTAAGTTGTACTTTTGTACCCAGGCAAGTCAAGACTTTAGGCATCTCTTGCTTGCCATCAGTAATAAGGCCCACTGGACCCATGGGTTGACAAGGGAAATGTCAGCAGTTGCAATACACCAGTATATGGCTTATGTTATCTAGTTCATAGGCTTTATCTACCAAATGATGCATGACCATCATTTTTTCTAGCAGCTGAAGATTAAAACATACTGAGAACAGCACCCTAATTAAATGTTACACTTATTGCTTACTAAAACTTTAAAATTCTTCTATTAATTTTATTTCTCCATTTTAATACACAAACTACAAAGTAATTCAACTCAACTCCTAAGCCAGACACAATTTTAGCATTTTTCTGTCTTAAGTAAAAAGTCTCAGAGGCTTCTCGTTCATCTTTTTATTCTTCTGGTAACCTACCTTTTATATCTAAAACTCTATATAGCATCTTCAGGTCTATTCAAGGATTCACCTGATGACTTCTTATGTCATTATTAAAATGTCACACAAGTTTTTTAACCATAAAAGTGATATTGCAACCTGTGCAAAAAAAGAAAAACTAACAACACTTTTTTATCCCATGCTGCATGGGTGGCAAATTACCCAGCCTCTGTCTTTATGAACTGATGTTCTATTTTTCACTAAGATGCCCTACTTGTTCAGCTCAACCTGTTGAGATAGAATAGGTTATCTACTGTTATTTAGGGTTGCCACATAAAATACAGGATACTAAGTTAAATATGAATTTCAGGTAAATAATGTATAGTTTTAATATAAATTTATCTCCAATATTGCTTGGGACATACTTGTACTACAGAGTATTCATTGTTTATCTAAAATTCAAATTTAAATGGTCATTCTATAATTTTATGTGTTAAATCTGGCAATCCTATCTGTGTGGGTGATTGTCAGGAAGTATCATCTCAAAAATCACTTTCTACTTTCTAACCAGCCACATCCTACCCACTCCCACCCCTGTTTCATCTTTACCTGAAAAGCCCTGCTATGCAAGCTACCATTCAGAGACACAACAAGAAAGTGCTTAGCTATCCAAGTTCAAGCTCAGCTTCCTCATTTTCTATTGAGAGAACAAAGGTTCAGATTTCAGTGGCTTGAACAAGACCACACAGTGATGGGATAGTGAAACTGGGAAGGGTGCCACTTTTGCTATTGTTGTTGCTGCTGTTAGCTACAAGTCCAGCATTCTATCCACTACCTGCAGGTTGTAGACAGTGAAAAACAATGTCATTATTTTTTTTCAATATGCCATTGACAAAATGCAGCTAAGCTTGGTTGGGTAGGAGATGGTTATTGATCCTTCCTCAGAAGTCATATTAACGTCTACTTAATTGAATGCATGCAATACAATGTGAAGCAAATGAATGGCTAACCCAGGAATAAGGATATGGGCATGGATCTGCAGCAAGAGGATATGAAAAGGAGAGTTAGTAGCTGAAGATGTCCACATATCCATGGAAACAGAAAAGCCCCTGGAGACCCAAATGAGTTCCTCTCAGTACTATATGGAAGTCTATATCCCAGTGATAGGCTATGTGTGGCACACCTGATACTCATCAATGTAAAGACTTATCCAAAAACAATCAATATAAAGTAATACACATACATCTGAACACATTAAACCTATTTACGCTTGAAGACAACTGTTTTTGTGGGGTCAAAATCTGAAGCTGTTCTCCCCAAGAGCTCTCACACCACTCCTCTGGCATGGCAAAAGTAAAACGTCTATCTATATGACATCTGCTATGTTTTCATAATGTTCAATATAATTTTAATACTGTAAAATCACAAGCATGAGATTCTCAAGATCACACTCTGTGATTATTAATTTTATGTGTCAACTTGACTGGGACATGGAATGCACAGATATTTGGTTAAACATTATTCTGGGTGTGTGTGTGAAGATGTTTCTGGATAAGATTAACATTTGAACCAGTAGACTGATTAAAGTAGATTGCCCTGCCAAAGGTGGGCTGGCCTTATTCAATCTGTTGAAGGCCTGAATAGAAACAAACAAACAAAAAATTCTGAGAAAGAAAGAATTTCCTCTCTGCTTGCCTGGCTTTGAGCATCAGTTTTCTACTGCCTTTAGATCGGAACTGAAATATATGCCGTTGGCTTTCCTGGTTCTCATGCTTTCAAACTGCAGATCTTAGCCTCCATAGCTACATAAGCCAATTTCTTATAATAAATGTATCTATTTCTATCTATCTATTGTTCTGATCTCTACATCTAGCCTTTGGTTGGTTCTGTTTATCTGGAGAACACTGTTGAATACAACCTCCCTTGCCTTTCAGCTCCTGAAGGATTCAGTCATCAAATAAATGAATGAAGTTTATACTCTGAATGGAGCAAGGCCTCAGCGTGTATGACGATCAGGATCTGTCTGTTGTCTGTCCTGTGAGTGAGCTTAAAACAGGTAAACAGGTGGCTTTTCTGAGACATAAAGTAAAAAATTAGCAGATAGCCATGTGCTTAGGAACAAAGAAGGAATACTAGGTCTACATTGTGCTGGTGACTACAGCTGATGTGATATAAGCAGGCACGTGAGAAAGGTGGTATCCATAACCAGAGGAACCTAGAGACTATGCCAACTTTAGAATCTGATTTGGAACTAAATGGCTAACCAAAAGAGGATTCAGTGCACTTATAAATATAATTCGTAAAAATTAAAGACAAGCAGAAATAGATTAGGGGCAGTGGATAGAGACATCTAAGACTGCAGCCAGAGATTTCTGCAAAGATGGATACATATGATGTGCTGGAACCAGCTCTTACTAATTTCTGAGAGCTGATTGTGTACCTCTCTTCCCAACTCCATCCACAGTGACCTCATGTTGGTAACTTGAAAGTGAAAATGACCAGAGTAGGAGTATTTATACATGGAAGTTCGCAAGGCTACATATCAGTATTATTTTTTGTTTTTGAGAGCTAGTTTACAAACACAGCACTGTTCACTGCCTAAAATCCAGTGAAGGAAACATGACAGGGGACAGTACAGGACCAACAGGCCAGGCCTAGGATGCTTTCAAAGAAGGTGTACATGTAGATACGTTCCTTGGAGCAGGAGAGGCAGACTCAGAAGTAGAATTGTAAAGAGCGATCTGACATGATTTCCCCAGACCTAGGAGCCCTACCTATCCCAATCTAATTCAGAATAGATATCCAGGAAGTTTATCTCAAATTACTTTGAGGCAGAGGAAAGGGAGGAAGTGTGACCTTTAGGTAATATTCAGAAATCAATGCTAAAACATGTCCATTTTTATTTTTATTTTGTTTGCTTTCCGAATTTTCTTTTGAAAAATTCAAATCCTGTATTTGCTGTTCCAGGAAATATTATTTCAAAAGCTTAACCAGCATAGCCCCAAATGAGGTTGCCAGAGCTAGTGGAGGAAAAAACAAGCAAAAAGAATGTAAAGTTAAACTCAGCTCGCTTCTAAATAGAAACTAATACCTATTTGACAAAATACAGCTATACCTGAAATTTGCAAAATTGCATCCAGGTGCTCTATGGAATGCTCACACACTAGTGAAGATCCCAAATGTAATAATGAAGGCTTCAGACTGCATCCTCAGGGATAGCCCCTGAATTTGTTCAATAATATCAGAATTGCCCGTTAATTTGCTTTTTCTGTAACTCTAAGACAAGAGCAAACCTTGAACAATCCGTGTTTGCATGAGTAAGAAAATAATTGCTTTAGCACTTTAGCAGGAGGTAATCACCTAAGCTTATTCCAAAGAAAAGGAAATTTCTTGCATTTTCTGTACCAGTTTTGCCAGTCCTGATAAAGAACTCTGATTATGAAATTGCTCTGTAAGTGCAAGACAGAGCATTCAGCTCTTTGGCTTAGATAAAAAACCATTTCATTTACTATTCCAAATGTAACAGCCATTTACAGGATATGTAAAAGAATGTTTAGGGATAACATCAGAAATAAGTATGTATATATTTGTGTGTGTGTTGATTTTTCTACTTTGAGCTTATGTAAAAGCCTTCTTTGATATTTCTTTAAAAAATTCACACTGAAGTCACAATTCAAGAGAACACTCATTTTAAAAGTATGTATAGATAAACTGTTTTAGAGAAGAAAATCATATTAGTCATCAATTAATTCAAAGCCTAAATGCTACAGATGAAGAAACAGCCGGTTTGCTCATGGAAGAGCTCAACTCTAATCTTCTGGCTCTGAATGCAGTGTTCTTTCTAGTACTATGATACATTTCTTCCCTGAAAAGAAATGGCAACCTAAAACCTATTGACTGAGGTGTGTAAAACACTAAACTATAGAGATATTTAAAAATTCAGGTGAAGTGGGAGCAAAGCAGGTTAACTGAAAGCCAAACACGATGATACCTGGATAATCCTGTCTCTTATTTTCAGCAACCTAAGAGAACCTCAGCTGGTCATCTCAATTAGGGTCACCTGCAGAAACCTCTATTCCTTCCCCTACATTCATGCTGAGTAACTTTGACTAAGTCATCACAGCTGGCAAATACAATGCAGGGCAGTTTCTAAAATCCCTTCTTCCTATAAAATGTGCATTTCTAACCCCATGGTCACTTTCCCATTTATCCATTTGAGTATTTTACTATTCAGTGGCTCACCAGGTAACTCTGTTACCTGTGTTTAAAATGCTAGGGAGTCTGTACTGTATTTGCCTGGCATTTGTAATAAAATGTCTTACTCTTTTTTTGGTGCATGAGAGGTATTTATACACACCAACATAGAGTGTTGTACCTGTATTTTTATAGGTACTCTCTTGCTTTAAATTTCTTATCCTTAATATTATTTCATGCTTTCTGGGACACTGACCCTTGATGCATTACATTATTGTATTAATTGTTTTGATGATTAAAAACAAAGCAAGTTCAGAAGGTTTTCATTCTGACATCATTTATTCTATTTCTAGTTTATACTGACCTGTGTCTGAAAACTACTTGTGATTATAAAAATTAAATCAATACGAAGAAGTTACTGCATCTGATTATGCCAGTGTAGCTCTGCACAATTCCCAAAGATGCCATTCACACCATACTGGATGTGGATGACTCCCCCTCGAGTATGTACAACCTGCATGGCCATACACAGTGGTGTCATCTCCTATGGGGCTCATTTTCCTATCATTATGTATAGAGTATACGAGCAAATTTCATGTAAAAGTTTTGCACTCTGCAGCAACTACTTACTTGCTTCCTTTTTGTCCAGTTTTGCAACTACTCTTCTGAGTCTCAAATATATAGACTCCATACCTAACAAAACTTCAACTACTTGATCTGTGGAGACAGAGGGAAAATTGTCCACTCAAGACCATCAAAAGTAGGAATCTCTTAAGTAGGAAGATACGATTTCAAAATCCCCATTCAATTACTTGAACATGTTATTTGCGGACTCTAAGCCTCATTTTCTTCAGTAGTAATATAATGGTAGTAGAACCTCAGTTTTTTCATTCAGTTACCGCAGTGATATAATTAAATTGAAAAGAAGTCAGCACAATTTCTGCCATATGTGGGGGCTCGAGAGATATTAAAGGACCCTGAAGGAATTCCTGTGATAGCCCTGAGATTTAGCTCAAACGTTGACTTAAGGACCTCCATTCACTCATGTTAACCCAAATGACTCAAGCATAGCAGGCTGTCCACTGAGGTGGGTGAGCACTTGAACTTACCATTTTCCTGGGTACTTGCTACTGTGTCTAGAGACTGTGTTGCACTAGGCCACAGATGCTAAAGTCAAGAGACAAAGCCTGGGGTGCTAGCAGGGATCCGAGGTAGACAATAGACTTCTGCCTTACCTAAAGGATACTATTTCCAGAGACTGATTCAAATATAAAGGTACCTTTCAAATAAAACTAATGGAGAGATTTACTGTCGCAGCAAGAATAGAAAGAAATGAGGAAAGGAGAGAAGGAAGGAAGGAAGGAAGGAAGGAAGGAAGGAAGGAAGGAAGGAAGGAAGGAAGGAAGGAAGGAAGGAAGGAAGGAAATTTTCTTGTGTATTCCTAATCATAAGCCTACGTTTAGGTAGACTTAAAAATGGAGTTCACTCTGTATATATGACCTGACACCCCAGATCAAAAATTTACTTTCACCTTGTCCAGATAAATGCCATAGGAAGAAAGAATTCTAAATATGCATGTACCTAATAACATTATATGTTATGTGTATGTTTGTAGAAATATATTTAAAATGGCAGAACTACAAGAACAAATACATAATTCTATAATTCTGTTATCATAGTAGAAGATTTTAATGTATCTCTGTGATTGGTAGATTAAACAGAATCAAAAATATTGTTAATGATACAGAAGATTTGAATAACACAGTTAACAAGCTTGATTTAATGGGCATATATAGAATTCTACACTGAGTAACTGCAAAATGCACATTTTAGACATATATGAAACGTTTGCAAAAATTAACCCTGTATTATACTGTAAATTGAATCTTAATAAATTTCAAAGGACTGGTATCCTGTGGACCACATTCTCTAACTCGGTGGTTCTCAAATTTGCATTCATTAAAATAACATGAAAGACTTGTGTTAAAATCCAAAGTACTCCACCCCACCCACAAAGATTCTGATATGGTAGGTCTGGAATTGAGGCCAAGAATTTGCATTTTTAACAGGTTTTCAATTGTATTGGTTCCCTAGGACTGTCCTTAACAAAGTATCACAAACTGGGTGGCTGAAAACAACAGACACAGGAAACAACAGAAATATATTTTCTCACATTCTGGAGGTTAGACGTTTGAAATCAAGGCGTTGGGAATGCTCTGTCTAAAGGTTATAGGGGAGTCTGTTAAATGCCCTTCTCTTAGCTTCTGGTATTGCCAGCAATCCTTGGCATCCCTTGGCTTTTAACACATCAGTAAGCTGGGTGTGGTGGCTAATCCCTATAATACCGGCACTTTGGGAAGTAGAGGTGGGCAGATCTCTTGAGTCCAGGAGCTCGAGACCAGCCTGGGCAACACAGCAAAACCTTGTCTCTACAAAAAATACAAAAAATAGTTGAGCATGGTTCTCTGCACCTATAGTCCCAGCTACTCAGGAGACCGAGATGGGAGAATTGCTTGAGCTAGGATGTCAAGGCTGCAGTGAGCTGTGATTATGCCACTCCACACCAGTCTGAGCAACAGAGTGAAACTCTCAGAAAAAAAGAAAAAAATTCCAATTACTCCAGTCACTGCCTCTATCATCACATGGTATCATCCTTATGTGCCTCTGTGTCTCTTCTCTTCTTATAATTATATTAGTCATATTGAATTAGGGCCTATTCTAATCAAGTATGGCATCATCTTAATTTGATTATACTAAAGACCAGTTTCCAAATAAGGTCCATGCATTCACAGGTACCTGAGGTTAGGACTCCAGCATATACTTTGGGGGAACATAATTCAATTCACACCAGGTAATCTTGTTGCTGCTAGTTCTGGAACCAAACTTTAAGGACCACTGCATTAAACAAAATGAAATTAAGTCAGATGTCAATAGTTGAAAGCTTTTATTTTAAAAAGCCAGTATGTTAAGAACTTAAGAACATTCCTCCAAGTAAGAAATCACAATGAAAATAAGAAAATACTTATAATTGAGTAATTGTAGTACTACATGTCTACATTCATATATGTAGCTAAACCAGTACTAAGAGGGAAATTTATAATCTTAATATTTATGTTGGAAAATAAAAATAGTCAAAATAAATGGGCAAAGAATTAGAAGGAAGGAATAGAAATAAAAGGAGAAATAAATAAAATAGCAAGGTGCATCTTTCAAGACTAATAAAATAGAAAATAAAACAACTATCTGGCAGCATTTACCAAGGAAAAAAGAGTGAAAAAAAATATTGGGAATGAAAAGACAATTGAATTACAAATATGGTAAAGATTAAAAGATAAAAATAACATAATAAAAAACAGATTTTTAATGTAAGTAATGTCAAAAATACTAGAGAATAATTTAATAAAAAATAGCTCAAAAGGAAATAAAATTCTGAATATCCATTAAAGGTGGGTTTATCCTGAGAATAAAAGGCTGGGTCAAAATTAAAAAATCAACCAATATAGTACATCATATTTATAAGTAAAAGAAGAAAAATCATGTAATCATATCAATTGGTGCAGAAAAAGCTTTAGACAAAATCTAACACCCAATCATGATAAAAACTCTCAGAAAAAAAAAAAAAAGGAATAGAGGGGAAACTTCCTCAACTTGATAAAGAGAATCTACAATAAACCTACAACTAACATCATACTTAATGGTGAAAGACTGAAACTTTCGCCTTAAAATGTAGAATAAGCCAAGAATGTCTGCGCTCATCTCTTCTATTTGATATCATACTACGGATTTTGGCAAGGAAAACAAATATAAGGTATACAGATTGGAAAAGGGGAAATGAAATTAACTCTATGCACAGATAACGTGATCACCTATGCAGAAAATTCCAAGAATCTTCTTTTAAAAAAAGATACCTAGAACTGAGTCTAGCAAGATCACAGAATATAACATCAATATATAAATATTAGCTACATTTCTATATAATAGCAGTGAATATGTGGAAATAAAAATTTTTTAAAGAGTAAAATTTACAAAAGCACCAAAACATGAAATGTTTTGAAATTTCATGAAATTTATTAGCTACATTTCTATATAATAGAAAAAAAATTAGCTACATTTAAATAGAAAAAAGCTGCATTTATAATAGAAAAAAAATTTAGCTACATTTCTATATAATAGCAGTGAATATGTGGAAATAAAAATTTTTTAAAGAGTAAAATTTACAAAAGCACTAAAACATGAAATGTTTAGAAATAAATCTTATTAAATATGTACAAAGGCTGCATAATGAAAACTACAAAAATCAAAGGTCTAATTAAACACATAAATACAAACACATATCATCTTATTATGTTTTGTTCAATAGCATTTCATCACAGACACTGAATTTTTTACAAATCTACAAATCCTCAAGCAAGTCTGTAGGTGTCGTTTTTCCAATAGCATGTGCTCGCTTCATGTCTTTGTGTTAAATTTTGGTAATTCTTGCAATATTTTAACTCTTTCATTATTATTATCTATTATCGCAATATGTGGTCAGCAATTTCTGTTGCTACTTTTGTCATTGTTTTAGGGTACCACTAACTGCATCCCTGTAAGACGGTGAACTTAATCGATAAATGGTTGTGTGTGTTCTGACTGCTCCATCAACCAGCCATTGCCCTATCCCTCTCCCTCTCTTCAGGCTTCCCTATTGCTTGAGACAAAACATATTGAAATTAGGCCAAATAATAACCTGACAATGGCCTCTAAAGTGTCCCAATGAAAAAAAGAATCCCAGATCTCTTACTTTATTTTATTTTAAAAAATTTTTAATTTTTATGGGTGCATAGTAGGTGTATATATTTGTGTGGTGCATGACATGGTTTGATAAGGTATGCAATATGAAATAAGCACATTGTGCAGAATGGGGTACCCATCCCCTCAGGCATTCATCCTGTGAGTTACATTCAATCTAATTACATTCTTTAATTATTATTGGCTATATTCACCCTATTGTGCTATTAAATAGTAGGTCTTATTCATTATTTCTATTTTTTGTACCCATTAACCATGCCCACATCCCCCACCAAACCCCTGTGACCCTTCCCAACCTCTGGTAACCACCCTTCTACTCCCTGTGTCCATGAGTTCAATTGATTTGATTTTTAAATCCCACAAATAAGTGAGAGCAAGGTTTGTCTTTCTGTACCTGGCTTATTTCACTTTACATAATGACCTCCAATTCCATTCATGTTGTTGCAAATGACTGGATCTCATTCGTCTTTATGGCTAAATAGTACTCCATTGGGTTTATGTGCCACATTTTCTTTACCCATTCATCTGTTGATGGACACTTAGGTTGCTTCCAAATCTTAGCTATTGTCAATAGTGCTGCAACAAACATAGGAGTGCAGATATCTCTTCAGTATATTGATTTGCTTTCTTTTGGGTATATACCCAGCAGTGGAATTGCTGGATTATATGGTAGCTCCATTTTTAGTTTTTTGAGGAACCTCCAAACTGTTCTTCATAGAGATTGTACTAATTTACATTCTCATGAACAGTGTACAAGGGTTCCCTTTTCTCAATTTGCTATTTTTTATTGCCTTGCTTTTGGATATAAGCCATATCAACGAGGGTGAGATGATATTTCATTGTAGTTTTGATTTGCATTTCTCTGATGATCAGTAATGCTAAGCACCTTTCATCTGCCTGTTTTCTGTTTGTATGTCTTCTTTTGATAAATGCCTATTCAAATATTTTGCCCATTTTTGACAGGATTATTTTTTTTTTCCTGTAGAGTTGTTTGAGCTCCTTATATATTCTGGTTATTAATCCCTTGTCAGATGCATAGTTTGCAAATATTTTCTCCCACTCTGTGGGTTGTCTCTTCACTTTGTTGATTGTGTCCTTTGCTATGTAGAAGATTTTTAATTTGATGTGATCCCATTTGTCCGTGTTAGCTTTGATTGCCTGTGTTTGTTGGGTATTGCTCAAGAAGTCTTTGCCCAGACCAATATCCTGGAGATTTTCCCCATTGTTTTCTTGTAGGAGTTTCATAGTTTGAGGTCTTCAATTTAAGTCTTTAATTCATTTTGATTTCATTTTTGTACATGGCAAGAGATACGAGTCTAGTTTCAGTCTTTTGCATATGGATATCTAGTTTTCCCAGAACCATTTATTGAAGAGACTGTTGTCCATTCCCCATACTGTCCCCTTTTTTGGTGCCTTTGTCAAAAATCAGTTCACTGTAGGTGCGTGAATTTATTTCTGGCTTCTCTACTATGTTCCATTGGTTTAAATGTCTGTTTTTATGCTCGTAGTTTTATGCAAGCTGGTTACTACAGCTTTGTAGTATAATTTAAAGTCAGGTAATGTGATTCTTCCAGTTTTTTTACTTTTGCTTAGGATAGCTTTGGCTATTCTGGGTCTTTTCTGGCTCCTTATACATTTTGGGATAGTTTTTTTGCTATTTCTGTGAAGAATGTCATTGATATTTGGATAGGGATTGCATTGAATCTGAAGATTGCTTTGGGTACTATGAACATTTTAACAATATTGGTCTTCCAATTCATGAACATGGAATGTTTTTCCTTTTTTTTTTTTTTTTTTTTTTTGGTGTTCTCTTTAATTTCCTTCATCAGTGTTTTATAACTTTCATTACAGAGATCTTTCACTTCTTTGTTTAATTCCCAGGTATTTAATTTTATGTGTGGCTATTATAAATGGAATTACTTTTTAAATTTCTTTTTCACATTGTTCACTATTGGTATATATATAAATGCTACTGATTATATGTTGATTTTGTATTCTGCAACTTTACTGAATTTGTTTATCAGTTCTAATCTTTATCTTGTGGAGTCTTTAGGTTTTTCTAAATATAAGATTACAACACCTTCAAACAAGGATAATTTGACTTCTTCCTCATCCAATTTGGATGCCCTTTATATCTTTCTCTTGTCTGATTGCTCTGGCTAGGACTTCTATTCACTATGTTGAGTAACAGTGGTGACAATGGACATGCTTGTCATGTTCCAGATCTTCAGAGAAAGGCTTTCAGTATGATACTAGCTCTGGGTCTGTTGTATATGGCTTTTATTATGTCAAGGTATTTTCCTTCTATCCCCAGTTTTTTTGAGGGAATAATGAAGGGATGTTGAGTTTTATCAAATGCATTTTCAGCATCAATTGAAATGATCATATAGTTTTTATCCTTCATTCTGTTGATATGATGTATCACACTGATTGATTTGTGTATGTTGAGTCATCCTTGCATCCAAGGGATAAATCCCACTTGGTCATAATGAATGATCTTTCTAAAGTATGGTTGAATTTGGTTTGGTAGTATTTTGTTGAGGATTTTTGCATCAATATTCATCAGAAATATTGGCCTGTAGTTTTCTCTTTTTTTCTTAATGTGTCCTTGTCTGCTTTTGGTATTAGGGTAATACTGGTTTCATAGAATGAGTTTGAAAGTAGTTCCTCTTCTATTTTTCAGAATAGTTTGAGTAGGATTTGGTATTAGTTCTTCTTTAAATGTTTGGTTGAATTCATACAGTGAGGCTGTGTTCCAGGCTTTTCTTTACTGAGATACTTTTGATTACACCTTCAATCTTGTTGTTACTGGTCTGTTCAGGTTTGGATTTCTTCCTGATCCAATCTTAGTAGTTGTATGTATCTAGGAATTTGTCTATTTCTTCTAATTTTTCAATGTTGTTGGCATATAGTTGCTCATAGTAGCCACTAATAATCCTTGGAATTTCTGCAGTATCTACTGTAATGTGTCTTTTTTCATTTCTGATTTTATTTATTGAGATCTCCTCTCTCTCTCTCTCTCACTCTCTCTCTCTCTCTTTTCTTTTTAGTTTGGCTAAAGGTTTGTCAATGTTGTTTAACTCTTTAAATAACTAACTTTTTGTTTCTTTAATCTTTTGGGATATTTTCATTTCAGTTTCATTTATTTCTGCTCTTTATTATTTTTCTTCTGTTAATTTTGGGTTTGGTTTACTTTTGCTCTTCTAATTCTTTAAGATGCATCATTAGATTGTTTATTTGAAGTTTTCCCTTCTTTCAATTTAGGCATTTATAGCTATAAACTTCCCTCTGAGTACTGCTTTTACTTTATTCCAAACGTTTTGCATCCATATTTATCAGAGGCATTTGGTATTTTGTTTTTCCATTATCATTTGTTTCAAGAAATTTGTAAATTTTCTTCTTAATATCTTCATTGACCCACTGGTCATTCAGGAGCATACTGTTTATTTTCTATGTGTTTGTATAGTCTCCAAGATTCATCTTGTTATTACTTTCTAGTTTGATTTCACTGTGGTCAGAGAAGATGCTTGCTATAATTTCAACTTTTTTTAAGACTTGTCTTGCATCCTAACATATGGCCTATCTTTGAGAATGTTCTGTGTGCTGACAAAAAGAAGGTGTATTCTGTAGCTCTTGGATGAAATGTTCTGTAAATAGCTATTAGATCTATTTCGTCTAGAGTGCAGATTAAGTCTGATGTTTCTTTGCTGATGTTCTGTCTAGAAGATCCGTCTAATGCTCAAAGTGGGATGTTGAAGTCTCTAGCTCTTATTGTATCAGGGCCTAATTCTCTCTAATAATATTTCCTTTATATATAGGGGTGCTCCAGTGTTGGGTACATATATTTAAAATTGTTGTATCCTCTTGCTGAAATGTCCCTGTCATTATTATATGGTGACCTGCTTTGTCTTGTCTTACAGTTTTTGTCTTGAAATCTATTTAGTCTTACATAAGTGTAGTGACACCTACTCTTTTCTGATTTTCATTGGCATGGATTATCTTTTTTCATCTCATTATTTTCAACCTATGAGTGTCTTTATAGGTGAAGTGTTTCTTACAGGCAACAGATCAAGGGGTTTTGTTTTTTCATTCACTCAGCCCGTCTATGTCTTTTGATTTAAGAATTTAGTCTTCTTTCTTTCTTTCATTCCTGTCTTTTTCTAGTGAAGATAATTTTCTCCAATGGTATAATTTAGTATCTTGCTTTTTATTTTTTGTGTATGCATTGTATGTTTCTTTAGTTTAAGGTTACCATGATGCTTGCAAATACTATCTTATAACCCATTATTTTAATCTGATAACAACTTAACGATGTTTGCGTAAACAACCAGAAAGAACACTAATAAAAACTCTATGCCTTAACTGAATCCCCTACTTTTAAGCTTTATTTATGTTTATATCTTATTGTATTGACTATGTCTTAAAAAGTTGTTATAATTATCATTTTTAATTGGCTCATCATTTAGTCTTTCTACTTAGGATAAGACTAGATTATACATCACAGTTACAATGTTATAACATTCTGTGTTTTTCTGTGTACTTACTGTTACCAGTGAGTTTTGTAAATGCCTTCAGGTGATTATTTATTGCTCATTAATGTCATTTTTTCAGACTGAAGTACTCTCTTTAGCATTTCTGAGGCTTGCTGGCTTCAGGTGAGACTCTGAACATTACCAGCTATTGTGGCTACAGGGCAAAACTCCTTCTGCTTGAGAAAAGCAGAGGGAAAGTAAAGGGGCCTTTGTCTTGAGCCTTAGGTACCAGCATAGCCACAAGGGGTTACAGCAATAAGCAGGCTCTTAGGGTCCCTGATTCTGAGACTTGATTCTTGGATGGTATTTCTGGACCTTCCCTGGGCCACAGGGGAGCTCACTGCCCTCAATGGGGAGTCTCAGGCCAGGAACAAATCATGATGAGCTGACTTAAGAGACTTGGACCTGAAGGGAACATTTGCAGTAGTCTGGGAGTACTCTTTGCAGTCTGGGCTGGTTGTGGCTATGGTGTGAGGCTCCTGTGCCTTTAGGAAGGGTAGGGAAGAGCCTAAAGGGCCCAAAGGCTCTTCAGTTAGCAGATGATGAATGTTACCATGGGTCCTTTCCTTCAATGCAATGGGTTTCCTTCTTTCCTAGGATGTGTCTAGAAACTTTGTCTGAAACCTCGGGCCTCTAAAGAGGGCCTCACAACTCTGACTGGCACCCTATCCTGCTGTGGCTTGGCTGGTATTCTGGATATAAGACACAGTCTTCCCCACTCTTCTCTTTCCTCTCCTCAAGTGAAAGATAGGGTTCTCTTTTGGATCTGTGAGCTGTGCAGCCTGAAGTTAGAAGAGGGGAGATGCTGGCACTCCCTTGGCTGCCCCAGCTGGTGTCTTAGTATGTCGTGTTCCCCCTCGGTCCACGGTTCTAAGCCTAGTTCAGCACTAGGACTCACCTAAGAGCTGTGGTTCTTATGGCATAGACTGCCTTTCAAGTTTACTTAGAGACACAGAGTGCTGTAGCCCTCAGTGGTGAGGTTTGCAGTCGCTCAAGTTTGGACCACTACTGAGATCAGTGATTCCTCTCTGGCTAAGGCTGGTTTCAATGCTCCTTCCATGGGCAGACATCAGCTGAGTGTGGTCTGGTTTTCCTGGTTTTCCTTTCTGCTCTAACAGGACAGCACTGAGCTCACTGTGTCACAGTTGCTGTGTTCTCCCTCTCGCAGCACCCAGAAATGAGCTCTCTGCACCACACAGCTGTGCGGGGTAGGAGAGGGGCAGTGTCAATGGTTCGGGACTATTTTTTAAAATCTCTTCAGTGTCTCTTTCAGCAATATGAAGTTAAAACCAGGTACTATGAGTACTCACCTAATTTTTGGTTCTTTTGAAGGTATTTTTTCCGTGTCGATAGTTGTTGACTTGATGTCCTTGCAGGGGCATGATTGATGTAGCTTTCTATTTTGCCATCTTGCTCCACCCTCTCTCAGATCTCTCATTTTTTTTTAATCAAAAACTATAAGTGACTTAGCTTAGTGAAAAAGGCAAGTTGAAAACTGAGATAGGCTGAAATTTAGGTAACATTGTACCAAACAGTAGACCAAGTTGTGAATGCAAAGGAACACATCAATGATAAGAAAGTGAAACAGTCTAATTACTGATATGGAGAAATTTTAGTGATGTAGAAGGAAGATCAAGACAGCTACAACGTTCCCTTAAGCCAAAACCTAATCCAGGGCCAAGGCCCTACTAAACCACTTTAATTCTATGAAGCCTGAGAGAGGTGAAGAAGCTAAAGAAGAAAAGTTGGAACCTAGCAGAGGTTGGCTCATGAGATTGAAGGAAAGAAACCATCTCCATAGCATAAAAGCACAAGGTGAGGCAGCAAGTGCTGTACAAGCTGCACCCAGTTATCCAGAAGATCTAGCTAAGATCATTAATGAAGGTGGCAACATTAAACAAGAGATTTTCAATGTATACATATAGCCTTTTGTTAGAAGATGTCATCTAGGACTTTTATAACCAGAGAGGAGAAGTCAATGCCTGGCTTCAAAGCTTCCAAGGACAAACTGACTGTTCTTTTAAGGGCTAATAGAGCTGGTGACTTTAAATTGAAACCAATTCTCAGTTACCACTGTGAAAATTCCCTAGAAAATTTCAACCCTTAAGAATTATACTACATCCACTCTGCTTGTGCTCTAAAAATGGAAAACCTAAGCCTGAATGATAGCACATGTGTTTACAACATGCTTTGTTAAACATTTTAAGTCTACTGCTCAGAAAAATATAGTTCTTTTGAGATATTACTGTTCATTGATAATGCACCTAGTCACCCAAGAGCTCTGATGGGAATGTACAAGGAGATTAATGTTGTTTTCATGCCTGCTAACACAATATCCATTCTGGATCAGGAAGTCATTTATATTTTCCAGTCTTACTATTAAAGAAGTACATTTTGTAAGGCTATAGCTGCCATAGATAGTGATTCCCCTGGTGGACCTGGACAAACTAAATTGAAAACCTTCTGGAAACGATTGACTATTCTAGGTACCATTAGGAATATTTGCAATTCATGGGAAGAGGCCAAAATATCAACATTAACAGGGGGTTGGAAGAAATTGATTCTAACTCTCATTAATGACTTTCAGGGGTTCAGGACTTCAGTGGAGAAGTTAACTGCAGATATGTTAGAAACATAAAGAGATCTAGAATTAGAAGTAGAACTTGAAGATGTGACTGAATTGCTGGAATCCCGTAATAAAACTTGAATGGATATGGAGTTGCTTCTTATGGATGAGCAAAGAAAGTAGTTTCTTGAGATAGAGTCTCCTTCTAGGGAAGATGCTTTGAATATTGTTGAAAGGACAACAAAAGATTTTGAATATTCCATAAACTTATTTGATAAAGCAGTTGCAGAGTGTGAGAGGATTGACTCCAATTTTGAAATAAGTTCTACTGTGGGTAAAATACTATCAAACAGCATCACATGCTGCAGAGAAATCTTCTCTGAAAAAAAATATCAATGCAGAAAACTTCACTGTCATATTTTAAGAAACTGCCACAGTCACCTCAACCATCAGCAATCACCATCCTGATCAATCAGTAGCCATTAGCTTTGAGGCAAGACTCTGAATCAGCAATAAGATTGTAACTCACTGAAATCTCAAATGATTGTCAGCATTTTTTAGTGATAATGTATTTTTAAATAAGGAATGCATTTTTTTAGACATAATTCTATTGCACACTTAATAGACTACAGTACAGTGTAAAAATAATTTTTATGTGTAGTTTTTGGTTTTGGGAATCCAAAAACTTTATGTGACACACTTTATTGCAATATTCACTTTATTGTAGTGGTCTGGAACCAAACCCACAATATCTCTGACATATGCCTGTATGCGGTGATAATGGACTGGAAGACTCATTTGCTAAAATGTCAGTTTTTCCTAAATTGTTTTATAGATTTCAACAATTCCAATCAAAACTGTAACAAGACATTTTCGATAAAAATCAACAAGCTGATTCTAGAATTTACATGGAAAAGCAAAGAAAATAGAATATACAAAATAGTTTTGGAAAAGAAGAACAAAGTGGAAGGATATGCACTATCTGAAATTAGAACTTTATAAAGCTATAGTAACCAGGACAGTGTGATATTGAAGAAAAAACAAACATATAGATCAATAGAACAGACTAGAGAGTACAGAAATAGACTCATGCATTGATTTTTCAACAAAGGTACAAAGGCCATTCAATGGAAAAAGGATGGTCTTTTCAACAAATGATGCAGGAACAATTGGACCTCTACTTGCAAAAAGAAATTAACCTTAACTCATAACTTGCACCCCACACAAAAATTATGTCATAAATGATCATATCCTAAATGTAAAACCTAAAAACTAGGAAGCTCTTAAATGAAAACTTAGGAGAAAAATCTTTGTGACTTGGGGTTAGGAAAAGATTTCTTAAACATAAAATCAAAGACACAAGTCATAAAAAAGGTAAATGAAATTTATCAGAGTTAAGACCTTCTACTCCTTGAAAGATATGGCTAAGAGAATAAAGAGACAAGCACAGACTGGAAAAACATATTTAAAACACAAATCTGATAAAGGGCTTATATTTAGAATAAAAGAAGTCACAAAACTAAGTAGCAAAACAATCCATTTATTTTTAAATGAACAAAGATTGGACCAGGCAGTTCACCAAAGAAGATACAAATGGCAAATAAGCACATGAAAATATATTCAATGTCATTAGTTATTAGGGAAATGCAAATTAAAACCACAAGGAGATACCCAAAGGAAATATTATTTTTTAAATGAAAAAAAAAAAAACTGGCAATACCAAGTGTTGGTGAGAATGTGAGAGTAACTGGAAATCTCATGTATTGCTGGTGGGAAAGCAAAATGGTACAGAAATTTTGGAAAATAATTTGGCTGTTTCTTTTGAAGTTAAACCCCATATGGCCCAGCAATCTGATCCCTAGGTATTTAAGTAAAGTAAAACTTAAATTTACACAAACATATGTATACAAATATTTATAGAAGCTTTATTTATGACCACCCCCAAATATTCCTCAACTGGTGAACTGATAAACTGTGGTATATGCACACAAATAGAACATGACTCAGCAATAAACAGGACTGAACTCCTGATAAACACCACAGCAATGTGAATCTCATATGTAATAGGCTGAATGAAAGACATCTGATTCAAAAGGCTACGTGCTATATAATTCCATTTATTTGACCTTTGGAAAAGATAACACTAAAGGGACAAAAAAACACATCAGCAGATGCCAGGGTCTGGAAATGGTCCACAGAGTTGACTACAGAGACATAGTGTTATTTTTATGGGTGGCAGTAGTGTTTAAATCTTGATTGTGTGGCACTTAACAATCAAAACTTGCAGAACTGTTTACTAGGTTAAAGAAACTTTTTAAGGAAGCAGAGGTGTGAAGGCAGGTTGGAGATACATCAGTGATAGCGGCTGAGGTGAGGTAGCAGGGAGAATATGACTACTGCAGAGGGATTGAAAAGCCTGTTATCACACAGCAGAGGCTTCATGCACCTCTTCTCAATCGATCCTTACACCTTACCTTGAAACGTAGTTTCCTCATCTTTTGCAGAAAGATAGGAGAGAGTGGCAGTGGGAAAGTGGGAAGAAGACAAACTTTTTCCCCAAGAAGTGAAATTTAGTCATCATATTTAGTGTACTTTGTAAAAGATTGATTATACTACTATAATCAATGGCAGTATAGAGTAGCAAAACCATAACTGGACTATTTTTATTATGTTCAAAAACAGACAAAACTGAACTGTAGTATTAGAAACCAGAACAGTCACTACCTATGGTGAATGAAAAGGAATGGAAATTAGAAGGGGTTTCTGGGGTGCTAAGAATTTGTTTTTTTATTGGGGTGGTGGTTATTCTGATGCGTTCACATTGTGATAATTTATTGAACACACTGCAGTTTATTCATTTTTCTGGACATATGTCATATTTCAATAAAAAGTGATACATGTATGATTTGTTAAGCTATAAAGGAAAGCAAGGGATGTTTGTCAGACAAGCCACAACAGTGGCTAGGAGGAAGATGCAGTCCTTAGGGGTACATAGATTTCTTCAAATGTGTCAATAATGTGCTGCCTAAAATGCATGGAAGGTAAAGCATGTTTATGTTTAAACATACATAATTATATATATAACATAACATGTTATATAAGAGTATTATATAATATGTAATGTTAGTATAATATAATATATATTATATATTTGCTATATAATATACATTTATATATTCTATATAATATAACACATATTTTACTCTCAAATATACATAGGTAGGAGCTTATGAAATCTCATAAACGGTTTTAGAGTAAAATGTTTAAAATTATTTTCTTTAAAAGAGAACAAATAGAAAACTTTATAAAATGTATGTATAAAATCTATATTGTATCTGTGTAGTTTTGTGTGAAAGCGACAGAATGGTACGATTTTTTTTTAATCTATTCATAGTGAAGAAACTGCAAAGATATACATTAAAATGTTCTTCGTGCTTCTCTTTAGAATACAAATAATTTTTATTTTATGTACATCTTTCTGTATCTTCCAAATTATTTTAATGATCATATTGCTTTTAGAATCTGAACGGAAAAATGTAAATAACCTTGTTTTTATTAATGGAAACATCAGGTGCAACTCAAGAAGAAAGACTAGGGAGGTGCCAGTGAGCCGCGCCACTTGTGGGCGCCATGGGCCGCGTGGCACGGGACGTTTCAAGTCCGGGCGTCACCGCGAGCACGCAGCCTGACCAGGCCTCGCAGTGGGACGTTGGGAGCCCGGTGTTGGCAGATGCTGTGGCTAGGAGGAGTCCAGAGCCTCGCCCCGTCCCCGCGGGGCTGAGCCACAACTGCTTAGGTAGGAGGAGAATCATTAAGGTCTGCCCAGTTAAAGCCTTTCTCGTTCAGTGGCTGGATGGGAAGGAAGGGAGATGACCCTCAGGTGAAGCTGGAGTAAGTTGGGAAAACAGGAGCTCCTTTCTTCCTGCCCATCCGAGGAATGAGGAATGTTGCTTATAAAAAGCACTAGTAAGTAACCAAGAAATCGTCTCCTGCAGGCAGTTAGAAGACAGGTAGTTCCAAAGTGGTTCCCTGTCTGCTGCACAGGCTCACCCTATCCTTCCCCACTCTGGTGAGAAAGTGAAGACTGAGATCGCACTTGGTTTCCCAATAACAGATTTTTTGTTTTGTTTTGCTTTATTCTAATATATATATTCCCTAATAAAGTGTATAATTTGAGGACGTCTTCTTCTAGTCAAGTGGGAGTTGATGACTCCTAATTCGGAGTTCACATTTTATCATTTGTGATATGGGTTGTCGTCTCCTTAACCCATAATATCACTGTGGATTGAAGGCATTGAATGTCAAGGAGTAGGATATTAGTGAGAGAAACAATCCAAGCTCCCTGTAAGACATAGACCATGTCATCATTTCTGTATGCTAACATCACGCCTGGCATAAAATGCGTGCTCTGAAATGTTTGATGTATGAATGAGCAAATGAATGACTGAATGTCTTTCACAAGGACCTTGCCATTCAAAGGTTGGTCAGCGTGAACAATTAAAAATAGGTTCAAGCTTTCTTTAAAATTTGCATTTTATATTTATTACCCATTAAATGTTAATAAGTGTCAGTAAAGGTCTCTGTTTTTGAAGCACCAGGGAAGTGTCTACCATTTTTAGTAAGCCTTAGTTTGAAATAAATGCATGAAAACTTTGTATTGTAAGTGGTTTTGTTTAACCCTTTGTGATTAAATTTAATGTACTAACAGTATTGTAATACAAACTACCCTAAGTTCATTAAGTTGTTCATCTTCTGAGCAGTGAAACCAGCACCTTGGAAATCGATTATGACTTAAAAGAAAGCAATAAATGAGCATGAACTGTGAGACACAGAAACTTAAAATGATCTCCAGGCATAAACCCACAGTTAATCCTTATTCCAGGAGTTTACTGTTGTTGTTTGTTTGTTTTTGAGACAGAGTCTTGCTCTGTCGCCCAGGTTGGAGTGCAGTGGTGCCATCTTGGCTCGCTGCAGCCTCCACCTCCTGGGTTCAAGCTATTCTCCTCCCCAGCCTCCTGAGTAGCTGGGATTACTGGCATGTGCCACCACACCCAGCTAATTTTGTATTTTTAGTAAAGACGGGATTTTGCCATGTTAACCAGGCTGGTCTCAAACTCCTGACCTCCATCGATCTTCCTGCCTCAGCATCCCAAAGTGCTGGAATTACAGGCGTGAGCAACCGCACCCAGCTGTTTTTTCTAATTAAGATGCACAGTGACTGAAGCTACATTCCTCTACATAGAATTTGGCTGCAAGTTGTTTTTTTGTTGTTGTTATTCCTTTTATATGACACATCATTTTGAAATAAATGAATAGGTACCCCAACAATTGTAGGCCATAGTAACAAAAGCAATGCAAACACCATATGCTCAAGGGTTTTTAAATCCTTTTACATCAGAAAGCCTGGAGTATTGTCTTTCAAATAGTGTAGAATATATTGAGTCATCTTCTCGGAAAGTAACGTTCAAGTTGTAACATTTTGCACTCACGAAGAGCTTCTGAGTTTTTTTAGGGATGTTATAAAATAAAATATTACAGCAGTCTAGCTTAAAGATAGCAAAATAAAGACTATAATTTATCATAGCTCCAGCTAAATTTCAAAATATACACAATGAATGAGCATGAGCCATCTAATAGAGCATTTTTCTAATTGTCTAATTTTTTAAAAAATTGCTGAACAATAATAACAGCAATAACAAAAACGATGATAATGATAGAACAATGGTTAACATTTATTGAGTGCTTACTATTTTCAGGCAATCTTCCTATATCACTCTTCTCAACAATTACGTGAGGAAGATATTATCATTAACTCCATTTTGTAAATAAGAAAACAGAACCCAATGGCTATGACTGGTATCAGAATTTCAATTCTCTATATAATGGGGAAAATTATTGTAAAATTAATGGAAGGTAAAGATTCAGCTTTAGCTTTACATTTTAGAAAGCCTCCAGAAGTAAATGTATTTACATACTCTATGATGTAATATACATTTATGTACACCTATGTACATCTATCTTGACATGTGCAGAATTCACGTATTTGAACCACTAATATTTCACGATTTAGGCAACTTTGAAAGGTAATTGAGTTGATTTGACACAGGATAGGTGTTAGAAAGCGTCTCTTTAACCTTTATGAGTAGAAACTGAAGCTGAAGTCACACTGTCATCTAGAATTGCATGAGAAGTGGAAAACTGATATGGTTTTAAGTAGGCCATTTAAAACGAAATGTTTCAGGAAGACTTGTATTATAATTACTGAATAGAAATCGGCTCCTGATTTCAATTTCTTTTCATAGACAAATTAGTTATTCTGTCTTGCTGTTTATTTTAGATTTACCTAAATAAGTTCTGCATGTGCCTTTCAAAAATAAGCTTTATTTTATGGAATCAAAGTTAAGGAAGATGAATATCTTACAGAGGAAGGGAATTGTATATAATTCTGAGCTGATGTGTTTAAAATGTTTGAAAATAACCTGTTGAAAATATTGGCCTCACTTTTCTTCAGGGACCGTTAGCTCATTACTTATTAGGAACATAGCTCCACGTGTTAGCTTAAAAGTTACTGGCACTCAACCTGGTCTGTATTTCTCCGCCAGAATAACTTTCCTTAGGAAATTCCACATTGTGGGTGTTCGTCTGATTTTACATGCATGAATGCTTCAGTGCTCTCCCACCGGTTCTCAATTAAATTCCTATTAGCCAGCATAACTCAGGCAGAAGAATTCAATGCTGTCTTGAATGATCACCGAAGTTATAGCTTAAGAAGACATTGCATTATCACCCATCCACCCCCCACACCGCCAACACCAAGAAAAAAAGTATGCATTTAACTTGTTAGAAATCAGCTCAACTTTGTTAACTTGAAGATGTAAGGAGCAAAAACATGATATAAATTACTTCTCATTCCTGTTGAACAGACATTTGGAAACCTAAGTTTAAGGTGAAGAAAGAAAGGATTGCCATAGTCCTCTGTAACATACATTCCCAAACATAATACATCTGGTGTCTTCTTTAGGGAGATGTCTCTCTCTGTCTCTCTGTGTGTGTGTGTGTGTGTGTGTGTGTGTGTGTGTGTTGAGAGTCCATGGGATCCCCCTCAGAGAAGGAGATAATGGAGGAATAAACACATAGAAGGCATCTGAACCTTCTTAGGTATTGGAGCCAAGGCTTAATTAAAGGCTTTCAAAAGTTCCAATCTCTCAGTTCATTTCCTCACCCTTTATATTTACTGATGTAGTTAACAGTGGGGCATCATGTTAAACATGAGAGTCTTTACCAGATTGAAAGAAAAGACTTGAAATACATTAAAATTGACACCACTTATGCATGTAGAAAATGAGGAAGTTCTAGTGTTCATAGACGCTTTCTCTTCTGCGGCTGCTATTTCTTTTCCTGTTTTCCTCCCATAGATCCTGCCTTCTGTGGACCTTTCTGTGATTCTGTCTGTTGTTAAAGAATTTGTCTAACATCATAGTCATCTGATTTTGTTCTTTCTTATCTTTCAGTAGCAGGTGATCATTTCTGTTCTCCACCTATTTTTCTACCACCCTCATTTGCAATATTTTTTATTCTTCCAGATCTTTCACATCCACAATATTCCTTCAAGATAACGGGATGGGGTTGGGATAAAATGGGAAGGAGGTGCCATTTGAAAAGAATCCCTCAGAGCCTGATTCATCTCTTCCTCTAGGCTTGAGAGTGCTGCTTCTTTCTGGGACATTCCCACCTGGTGGTGTTGCCCTAAACTGGCATAGGGCTGATTTAGATGTACAGTGATGGCAGAGGCAGATTTATTTTGATAGCAGAACTCATCAGGCGAGCTCTTCAGGCCCCATTTCTACTAATGTTGAAATGTGGGAATGTAGAGAGGGATTATTTAAACTTTCTCATCAAATACAGTTCAGTAGTGTTTTTAAATGGGTTCTTTGGGTACATTTTTTCCTCTCAAGTGGTCACCATTTTTCCCTCCTTCCCAAGAGAGAGGACAGGGAAAGCTTATTCATCTACTTGGTGGCTGCAAAGGGAAAGGGTCTTGAGTCACTGTCTTCGCTGGTTCCCACTGGCCTCTCTTGAGACCCTTCTTCTTCCCACCTTCTCCTAGGACTGGGTGTTGACTGAGGTAAGGCTGAACCTGAGGTCATTGGTCTGGTCGTTAGGTCACCCTATTTTCCAATTAATATAACAAACAACTGCAGGGAGTTTGGGTCATGAGAAAGCAAGCACAGAGGTTTTATTCCTCCCTGTGCCATAGCTAAATTTAAAAAATTATGACAATAATGGGTATGATAAAATAGTTAGAATTAATGAATGAAGAAGACCTAGTATCTGACAGCACAAGAGGATAACTACAGTCAATAATAATTTAACTGTACATTTAAAAATTACTAAAAGAGTGTAATTGGATTGTTTGTAACACAAAGGATAAATCCTTGAGGGGATGGATACCCCATTCTCCATGATATGATTTTTACACATTGCATCCCTGTGGCAAAACATCCCACGTACTCCATAAATATATACACCTACTAAGTCCCCACAAGCAATAAAAATAAAAAATTATTTTTAAAAATATAGCATAAAAATAAAAGTAAAAAATATAATAATTATTATGACAATGAAAGCGAGCAACTGCTACATGTCCTGTGCAGTTTGCCCTGGTTTTTAGAACCTTCAGAAATGTAATCAGGGAATCTCTTTCAGTCTATTTACCCTACACACAGTCTGATAATTTCCAAGTCACTAACATGAACTGCATTTCATTTGTTTTGTGTGGTTTTACCCTCTTGGAGAATTTTGAAGAAAACACCTCCTAACTATCAAATCCTTACCCTGCCTTCTTGCTCATATTCTTAGACAATGCAAAGATAGTAGGTAAGGGAGTAGGGGCCATGTGTTTAGGGAAAACTTGCCTCAGGTAAACTCAGAGTCTTTGTATGTAAAATTTCAAGCTGTCTTGACCTGTGATTTTCTTACTGTAAACTTTCCATCAATACATAACATACATTTGGTAAAAGGCACAAATGAAGACTGATTTAATCAAATGAACACATTGGTGTAACCAGCTCTCAGATCCAGAAATGATGGTACCAGTAAGCCCAGGAGCTGCCCCTGTTCCATTCTAGTAACCACTCACCAACTCAAGGGCAACCACAAATCTGACATCTAACACCACAAATTAGTTTTGCCTAAATTTGATCTTTATTTAAATGAATCATACAATATGTATTCCTTTGTATCTGGCTTCTTTCACTCCATATTTTATTTGTGAGATTCCTCCATGTGGTTGCTTATAGTTGTAGTTCCTTTATTCTCACTGCTAATAATATTTTTCCATTGTATAAATATACTACAATATTTTTATCTTTTCTATGATTCATGGGCATTTGGAATGTTTTCGATGTTATTATGTTATTAGGTTGCTGTGAATAGTGCTACTGTGAACATTCTAGTATGCATTTCTGCTGGGTATATAGGAAAAAAATCTGCCAGTACAGAGTATAGGAGAAGAAGCAGATGCTCTCAAACAGCTTTCCAAATTGGTTGTACCCTCTTACATTTATATCTGCTTTGTGTAAAAGATCCACTTATGCCATATACTTGCCAATACTAGGTATTGTCTGTCTTCTTAATTTTAGCCTTCTGGTGAGTTTGTTGTGGTATCAACCTGTGGTTTCACTTTGCATTCCATTGATGACTAATGGGAGTTAATAACTCTTTCATGAGTTTACTGACCATTTGGAGATCATCTTTTGTGATATGTCTATTAAAATGTTTAGCCCATTTCTCTACTGGGTCTTTTTCTTCTGTCTTCTTTCATGGAAGTCCTTTATGGGGCCGGGCGCGGTGGCTCAAGCCTGTAATCCCAGCACTTTGGGAGGCCAAGGCGGGCGGATCACGAGGTCAGGAGATCGAGACCTTCCTGGCTAACACGGTGAAACCCCCTCTCTACTAAAAATACAAAAAATTAGCCGGGCGTGGTGGTGCGCACCTGTAGTCCCAGCTACTCAGGGGCTGAGGCGGGAGAATGGCGAGAACCCGGGAGGCGGAGCTTGCAGTGAGCCGAGATCACGCCACCGCACTCCAGCCTGGGCCACACAGCGAGACTCCGTCTCAAAAAAAAAAGAAGTCCTTTATGGATTCTGGATACAAGTCCACATCAAATATATGTACTACAGATATTTTCTTTTATTCCATGAATTGTCATTTCATTTTTAAAGATTTGTTTTGATGAACAAAAATTATTACTTATAACGTAATCCAATTTATTATTTTTATGTTCTGTTCAAGAAATCCTTGCCTATCCAAGTCATAAAATCATCCATTTTCTTTTAAAAGCATTAATGTTGTTTTTTTTTAACATTTACTTTTGCAATGCATTTGGAATTGATTTTTGTGCATTATGTAAGATAGGTAGCAAAATTTATTTGCTGCATTAGATTTAGGTCAGCACCATTTATTTAAAAAGCCATCATTCTAGTTTTTGACTTATTCTGTTTTCTGTTGCTATAGAAGAATACCTGAGACTGGGTAATTTATTTTAAAAAGAAGTTTATTTCGCTTACAATTCTGGAGGCTGAAAAGTCCAGGAAACATGGCACCAGCATCTGCTGTTTCTGGTGAGGAACTCATGCTGCATTACCACGTGGCAAAGAAGCAAAGAGGAAGCAGACATGCAAAAGGAAGACCAAACATGAGAGACAGACTTGCTTTACAATGACTTTTTTTTTTTTTTTTGAGGCAGAGTCTTGCTCTGTCACCCAGGCCAGAGTGCAATGGTCCAGTCTTAACTCATTGCAACCTCCACCTCCCGGGTTCAAGTGATTCTCCTGCCTCAGCCTCCTGAGTAGCTGGGATCACAAGAACTTACTCCCTCGCTCACTCAGCATTAATCTATTCATGACTCAGACACCTCCCACTAGACCTCACCTCCCCACACTGCTGCATCAAGGTGAAAATCAGGCTTCCAACACATGAACTTTTAGGGGACATGCTTAAGCCACAGCACCCCCATTGCATGCCAGGGTAACTCTTGTTATAAATTAAATGAACATTTATATGTAGGTCTACTACTGGACTTTTTCTTCTTTTTAGGTGGTGTAATTTATCCTTGCATCAAAGCCATGCTGCCTTCCTTATTATAGCTTTATTTATAGTAATTCTCAATATCTGGACAAGTCTGTCAGCTTTGTTCTTCTTCAAGATTAACATGGCTATTCTTGGCCCTTTTTATTTCCATATAAAATGTGAAATTTGTTGTGGCTTGACTTATGAGTGAGCTATGGTCAATTTTGGTAAAAGTTTCAGGTGCACTTGAAAAGAATGTACATTCTGATGTTCTTTGTTGCAGGATTTCACATCTGTTTATTAAGTCAAGTTTGTGGCTTATGTTACACAGATCTCCTATATTCTTGAAAGTTTTCTTTCCTTTTTCCTTTCTGTATTTTTTTGTCTGAAATTCCATCAGCCATTGACAGAGGTGTGTTACAATTTCCCACTGCAATTGGAGATTTGTCAATTTCTCCTTTTATTCATCAATTTTTATATTTTATATACTTAAAAGCCGCGTTATTCACTGAAGACAGATTTAAATTGTTCTATCTTCTCCTTGTATAGTTCCCTGTCGCATCCTTAGGGATGAGGAGACATAAACAAGTAAGTAACTTGGGAGCTCAAAGGAGATCCTGCAAGGCTAAGATTCAGATCTCTGAGGAGACAGTGTGGCCGGGGTACGTCACTGAGATAGGGTTTGCTTGTCTCAGAACTAGGAAAGCAACATGGCTGTGGTGATGACGAAATTTGACAAAAGAATGCACTGACTCTGCAGGCCACCACCGCATCTGTAAAGGCTGCCTAGACCCCTACAAACAGAAGCATTTGCTGCTGGCAGAAACAGAAAATTCCAAGAAGGAAATGTCCCTTCTTCCTCTTTCAGCTTTGCAGTGTTTCTCCAGTACCCTCTATTGGCAGAGCCTAACTTTCAACCAGCTGGAAAAATAAAAATGTAATCTGCAGATTTCAGTTCCAGTATCACAATACAGAGTGATGGGTAGGTTTGGAGCTGGGGAACAATAAATTAATAACTAACATACCTTCTGTATTTCTAGTAATGCTTCTTTCCTTAAAGTCCACTTTGATTATTAGTTAGCCATCCCTTATGTTGGTTGATGTTTGCATGCTATATCTTTCTTCATGGTTTCATTTTCAACTTCTCTGTGTTCTCATACTTAAGGTGTATCTTTCCTAAGCACTATAGAGTTGGGGTTAGTAATTCTTTTTTTTTTTTTTTTTTTTTTTTTTTTGAGACAGAATCTCACTCTGTCACCCAGGCTGGAGTGCACTGATGTGATCTTGGCTCACTGCAGCCTCCGCCTCCCGGCTTCAAGAGATTCTCCTACCTCAGCCTCCCGAGTAGCTGGGATTATAGGCATACACCACTATGCTTGGCTAATTTTTGTAGTTTTAGTAGAGAGGGGATTTCTCCATACTGGCCAGGCTGGTTTCAACCTCCTGACCTCAAGTGATCCACCCGCCTCAGCCTCCCAAGGTGCTGAGATTACAGGTGTGAGCCACTGCACCCGGCCAGGGTTAGTAATTTTTTCCTGGGAGACAATCTTGGTCTCCAAATTAGAATATTTAGTTCTATTAAATCTGAAGTAATTGCTGATAGATTTTGGTTTATGTCTACCACATTGCTATCTGTTTTTTATTTGGTCCCCTTTATTTCTCACCTTTTTGGTGTTAATTCAAAAATATTTTGTTTTTTATGTTAATTTGTTAATTATATATTAGTTTATATTTCATATTTCCCAGATTTTACCTTAGAAATTACAACATGAATCCCTGGCTTCTTCCAATCTAATACAAATAATTATTTTTACCAAACCCCTAATAATTTTATAACATTAGAATACTTTAAATCTGTTTACCCTCTCCCATCTTTTGCATCATTGTTGTCATTCTTTTTAGTTCTGCCTAGGTTTTAAATCCTGTAGAGATATTTCTATTATTGTCTTATGCAGTCACGTAACACCAGTCAATATTTACTTCTATGTGTATATTCTCACACATTTACTTTTACTATTACTCTTCAGTTCCTCCTGGAATTCTCTTTTGCTTTTGGTTCATTCTCTGTGTTCCTTCTAGGGCTCCAACTATACTCTGTTAGGACCTTTTCACTATGTTTCACATGTCTCCAAAGGTTTTTTAAATAATATTTTTCATTATTTTACTTTTCTGCTTAAATTTAGATATATTCTATTGCTATTTCTTGAGCTTTCTAAATCTGTCTTCTGCTGTATCTGATGTGTTGTTTAATCCATCTAAGGAGTACATTTCCGATAGTATATTTCTCAACTCTAGAATTTGTTATTCTTTTTATAGAATCTAATACTCTGGTAAAGTTCTTTATCATTTCTCACTCTCTTGTCATAAATATATTAATTAGAGTTGTTTTAAAATTCCTTGCCTAGCTCTAATAGCTTGATCTGCCATGGGTAGGTTTCCAGTGTCTACTTTTTCATTTGGTTTTTCTACTGTTATCTTGAGATGTTTTATTTTTGCATACTTAATGATTTTCCATTAAGTGCTGAAGAGTGTGTGTAGAGAATTACAGAAAATCCCAATGATGTATCTTTCGCCATAATGGATGTATCCTTTCTTTCACTAGGCAGATAACATGGCACTTTATCTTAATTTAATCAGGGACTGTTTCATATTGAGGCTGAGTTGCAACTCTCAAAAAAGTCTACCTCTGGTCTACCCTGGTTCTCAAGAGTTTCAGCTGAAAGTGTAGTGTTTCTCCAAAGCCGTTTCTCCTGTGGGTCCCTGTCTTGTAAGACTGCAAAATATTTATCTTCCTTTCAGAGGCTTTCCACTTTGCCATCCTGCCCCATGTATGCCCAGAAATTGGCATTATTTTCTGAGTGGTAAAAGAGCTCTGTGCTTGAGGCTCCCCACATATTTGCCCAAAGCTGTACAGGTTTCAACATTACCCACCAATGACTCTCCTTCAGTGAAATGTTGAGATGCTCACACTCTTCCCCATGCCTACAATTAGCAGATGCTCCCAGAAGATGCCCCTGTCAATGTCAGCTCACTTCGATGAGGGAGTTGTACCCTCTCCATAGCCTTCTCAGCTATATTCAAACAAATGATTTGGTCTTTTATTCTGCTTTTCTATTAGTTTTCAGCAGAAATTCTGATCTACTACTCCATCCCACTCATAAGCAGAGTATAATGTGTAACTGTTTGAATGATGTATTTTGTTAGGTTCCGCTTGTTAAAATAGTAAATTTTAAAGTATGTCTTTGTTTTCAAGTTTTGCACAAATCAAAATATTTACTTCCAAGCAGTTCTTTGGCTTTACGGTTTTCTTTGGCTGAGATCAACTGGGGAAATATTAGTGGATGATTAATATGCAATCAGTCTTCAAATATTTCTATACTCCTTAAACCTGTAAATCATCATTAAATGTAATTGAACATGATTGAAAAAGTAAAAAATTATATTTCTAAACTATTTTGATAATTCCTCTGTCTTAATTTCGAAGTTAATTTTTCTCACAGACAAATGCATTTCCACAAAATAAGTATCATTACTTACCCTAGAAAAAGATTCAGAGGAAATATTCGAATAATTGTACTAAAACACCATACAAGTAAGAAATTATTATTATTTTTTGCCTAGGATGAGTATATACAAATTCCAAATAGTTACATTTGAAAGCATTTTATAATTATATTATCTTTAGTATACTATCAAAACAAGAATCTTGCAAAGAATTAGGTGAGCCCTACTTTTGGCTCAACTGTTTATGACAGGAAGTGGCTTGATAGCATATGTAGATAAACAGATCATTTTTTACTGTCTGTCTCTACTAGGTTCTGTAATAAGTGCCATCAACATTGTGCTATTTATCCTCAGGCAAATCATATGGAAAAATCTCAACCAACAGTTTCTCAAGTGTTAAAAATGAGCGTTTATTCTGCAACTTGTAAAAGGAAGGACAGTGTAGGGGTTAAGTTAAAATGCACTGTAATCTATTATAAAATATTAGAATGACAATGGTGAAAGCTGTATTATACAAGATGTTTAGGGATTATAGAATTTTTTTTTTTTAGATGGAGTCTCACTCTGTCACCAGACGAGTTCAGTAGCACAATCTCAGCTCACTGTAACCTCTGACTCTCAGGTTCAAGTGATTCTTCTGCCTCAGCCTACCAAGTAGCTGAGACGACAGTCACACACCACCACACCCAGCTAATTTTTGTATTTTTAGTAGAGATGAGGTTTCACCATGTTGGACAGGATGGTCTTGATCTCTTAACCTCATGATCTGCAGCCTCGACCTCCCAAAGTGCTGGGATTACAGGCGTGAGCTACAGCACCTGGCCAATTATATGATTTCTATGTTCATCTTTACCTGTCTCCATTCCACTCCAAAAGACACTTTACAGTGATATGTAATGATCTAAGATGAAAATAAACATCCAATTCAAACTCTGCAGAAAATAATTAAGGAGCAGTCTCATCTTCACGCCTCAGGTTCTATTTGTGAGGTAATGGAAAATACTATTCGTTCATTACCCATTGTGTACCCATTCCAGTGGATCATGCGTTATTTGCTTGGTGTATGATAACACTGGAAGGTGTGTCAGCCATCCCTGTTTGTGATAGGTGTTCCCCAGTTGTACAGACTATTCTTCAGGATGCAAAATCCTCAGGGAACAAATGTTTTGACTCAATTTTCATGTAAATATTAATTGCCAACTTAGTATTTTTAAGAAGAAAAATTATACAGATGAGTGTTTATGTATAAACAGTTTCACAATGTAAAACAAGGCACCAATAATTAAACATTATTATGTTTTATGTATAAATACTATATATAAATATATATATATACAGTGAATACATAGAAGTCTGCACATGCAGTAGAATATATAGAGAGCACAATATTTAACACCATAGGAACTGTCCTCTTTAGAGAACTGATTGTGGGCCAGATGATGCATTAGTTCTTAACACATGTTATTTTGTCAATCTTTCAATCATCTCTATGAGGAATTAGTTAGTATTCATGTTGTTTGGATAAGGAAACCAAGATACATAAAAGATAAGTAACTTGCTGAAAGTTTCTTCAGCAAAGAAAAGACAGAGTTAGGATTTGAACTTACATCTCTCCAAATCCAAAATTCATGTCCTGTCTTCCATGCTACTTTGGTTCTTGAGTTTGGAACATCCTCCCGAGAAAGACAGATAGCATCTCTGATCTCTTGCCCCTGAGTTCCTACGAAGCACAGTCTATTTTATTTATCTTTGTAATTCCCCAGGAATTAGCCCTGTATTTTTACCTAGCAGGAGCTCAACAAGAGTTTGTTGACTACATGGATGAGTGAATGTCTACCAATAATTCATTCTTATAAACTTATTTTTCAAGAGAGTAGCCATTTAGACTTTAAAGTGTTTCCTTAGCATCAACAGCTAATGCAGCCTCTGTCTTTCTGGCAGACTGCTTCATCCGTGCAAGCCCAGGTACCAGTGTTACCTGAGCAAAATAAAGCATATGAATGCATTGACCTGGGGCCAACATGATTCACCAGACCACCAATATCAGTATCCCCTGGAGTAAGCTAATCATGAATATGCTTATGTCATGAGAAAAGTAGCGTTACCAAAAAAAATAATTTTCTGGGAAAACTTGCTCTAGCATTTAGTATTTCAAAAGAAGCAAGAAAGTAATTATAATATCTGACCCTTGTTAAACATTTTTAAAATTCATTTTATGACAGTGTTGTTTTTTACTAATACTTTTCAATTCAAGTGGTGGGAGTTGGAGTAGGAAAGGTAGGAGAGTAGGAAAGGTTGGAGTAGGAAAGGTAGCATATACCATAACCATTGGCATGATGTGAACCTCTGGTGTTTTCAATACAGCCCTCTTCTGCTTACTAAACATTCAAATTCCTATGCATTACCCCAGACATACTGAATCAAAATCTGTGGGGCCTGGAACCTAGAAGGTTTCAGGGAATTCTGATGCATGCTAAAGTAGTATCGCCCACTAAACTATGAACTTCTTGTGAGTACAGGCATCCCAGTACTGACACAGGTCATGACAGAGTTGTTGCTTAGTAAATCATAAATGAATGTTTGAATTAATTAATAAATTCTTAAGAAAAAAAGGGATATTTAAAGTCACCACTGTGTGATCCACCTTTATTCTGCCTACTTTATGCCATGAGTTTGTGCTTCTAACTGCTGAGGACATTACGTCTTTAACAAATAAATTTTTATTTACTTTATGGATGGATATAATGGAGCCTAGAACCAGAGCCTGTAAACTAACTTCAGTCCTGCCATTGCCACTAAATAGGGATGTGCCCCCTCTCTAGCCCTCATCGTTAAAGATGTTAGAACATATTTGCCCTGTGATTCCCTTCCAGCGCTAAAAATTTATTTTTATATTTAAAAATATTTGTACTTTGATGATGACCAGCCCTCCATCTGAGTACTCTTATGATGTCATGAGTTAGGAAAGGAAAAATCACCATTTTACAGTCGTCATAGTTTAAATTGGTTCAGACAAGAATCATCAGTGGATGCTAAATTGAGGGAGGAAAGTTTGATGAGGAAGCAAGAAATTGCGTGGTCTCAAAGTGTCTTCCTACAGATTGCATGTAAGTTACATGAGGAAAAATCTGTAACTATACTCTGGAAAAACTAGATAACATCTTGACCAGGTGATCAAAATTGACATCACCAAAGAAAAGTAAGTGGACGTTGTATGCCTCCAAATGTGATACCCTGAGAAACACACACATTCATTCTGTAGTATTCTGGCTGAGGCCACTTAACCTGAATCTAATCATGAGGAAGTATCAGAAAAATCCAAATTGAGGTAGATTCTGTAAAATAGCTGGTTTGTACTCTTCAAAATTGGCTATGTCAAGGAAGATAGAAAAAAGCTGAAAAAAGAACTATTCCAGAGTAAAAGAGACTAAAGAGATGTGACAACTACATACAATACATTATTCCGTAGGAAAAAAAAAGTCCTAACAGGACATTATTGAGACACCTGACAAAATAGACAAAATAGGGATAGGGACTGTAGATTAGACAATAGTATCATATCAATGTTAACATCCTGGATTTGATAACTGTATTATGTTACAGTAAGGAAATATCCTCAGTCTTAGGAAATGTGCACTGAACATTTAAGGGGTAATGAGGCTTGATGTACACAACTTACTTTCAAACAGCTTAGCAAAAATAATACAAACGTTTTATGTTTTATACATTTCTGCATGTGCACACACACACATGCATGCACACACACACACACACACGCACACACATTAGGAAAAGAGAATTATAAATGTGACCAGGAGGTTTAAAATTGGTAAAGCACAATTTTGAGTTCTTGATATTCGTACAACTTTTCTGTAAACTTAAAATTGGTTTAAATAAAAACTTGTGAATTTTTTAAAAGATGCACTTCCCACCTCTCAGTAGCTTTAACTTTAAAACATGTTTCAGAGCAATTAACTAAATTGAAGGGTGGTTCAAAACAAGAAATCTTCATAGTTACTGTCCATTAATTTTGCGGATATCTGCAAACAAAGCACTGAACTGTCCAACATATTTCTTCATTGGGAAATTGTGACAACAATTTACCTTGTGTATTGTAGTGGGAGGCAGTGGAGTAAGGTAGAGAGAATTCTGAAAGAGCTGCAAAATGTGGTTAAAAGCACTGATTCATTATGAGACCATAAACAGGTCATTTCACCTGCCTAAGGCTCCATTTCTTCATCTGCAAAATAAAGAGACTAGAGGATTTTGAAAGATTCTTCATCTCTATACTTCTACAATACTGAGTTATAGTTTAAGAAACCAAATGTGAAAGTCTAAGAATAAAGAACTTTCTAAAAAGAATTAAAGAGTTGACCAAAGTTAAATGAAATTACGTTTTCTTTGCACATCTATCCACCCTCTTATGTAGATAGAAACTTGGATCACTTTTACAGGAAGACAGAGCAGTGTTTGCAAAGAAAGAGAACCAGATTTGAACTTTGTCTCAGGATGCTCATGAATTTGGCAAGCTGATTGCATTTATGTTTCAAGAAGAAATGTAGCCAAAGGTCTCTAAAGTACACTGAAACATTACTTCCTCTACTTCCATATTCCTGCCACAGCAGATGAGTTATTGTTTTTACAAATTGTGTTAAGTATTTCGAAGAAATACAATTGAGTCCTCATGGACCACACTTATAAGGATAGCAAGTTGTACAATTATCATTTCTCCAAAAAAGAGACTGATTTTTCTGAAGGTTCTGGTTCTGAATAAGCCATGCTGTACGTCAACAAAGAATAAGAGAAAGTACTTACTCCCTAACAAAGACTAAAATAAAAAAGACCAGGGTAGATACATCATAAATATTGTTGACTTAGAGTAACAAACCACAAAAATAAGAAAAAAGAAAGAGTCAGGATGCTACAGTGCCTAGAGAAGCTTTCCATTTTGAAGCCAATTTGTAAAAATCTAACTTACATTTAGGTGACTGCCTAATTTTCAGCTTTTGTAAAGTGATGTGATAACAACAACAAAAAGATACTTTTGAACGTTTCATTAATTGTATAATAAGATACCATCATCAATTTTTCCAGTCAACAAATACTTACTGCGTGTTGAGCACATTCTGAGTATATAGCAGTGAACTAAGTACACAAAGTGCAGTCTCTCACATTCTGGTGGGGGAATATAAATATGAATGAAATGCAGACAAGTAAACACCACTATGATGAGTGGCATGGAGAGACTTAAAATACCTACACACCTTGGTAGGGCTGATTACTCTAGTTCATCAGAGAAGGCTTCTTTGCAAACAAATATTTAAGCTATGATCTGAATAACATAAAAATCACAGTGGAAAGAATATTCTGGCCAAACCAGTGCAAAGGTTCTGAGTTGGGAATGAACTTGTCAAATTAGCAGAACAGAAGGAATGCCAGGTGGCTGGAACATAGTAGACCAAGGGGAAAAGATACGTGATGAGTTTTCAAAGGAGGCAGAGGCATCAGAGACTGTATTCTATTCTAGGTGTTACGGGCAGCCATTAAAAGGTCTTAGTAAGAATGAGGTGGGAGCTGATTTTCATTTAAAAGGATGACTTGAGTTGCTGTGTGAGGAGCAACTGTAATAATCTAGAGAGGAGATCATGGGCCCTGGAGGAGGGTATTGATCATACATATGGAAAGAGGCAGACCTTGGAAAGAGACTCAACAGGACCAAATGATGGACTGTAGGATAGGGATTAAGTGATAGAGAGGAATAAAGGATAACTTGTAAAGCTCTATCTTGGCCAATTGGGGGGATGTGGTTGGCATGGACTGGGATGGGAAGACTGAGACAGGGACAATTTTAGGGAATGGGAATTAAAAGATCTGTTTTGGTATTGTTAAGATGTATATTTGGTATTGTTAAGCTGTATTAGATTATTTAAGATGTATATTAGATAATCCAAGCAGAGATGTGACATAGACAGTGGAGTACACAATTTTGATGTTTTAGGATGATATAAGGACTAGAGGTGTAACACGGGTAGTTAGGTGTGTGTGATGATATTTGAAACCATAGAACTGGACAAAATCACCTGAGGAGAGAATGTAGCTGGAGAAAAGAAGGGGCTCCAGGTGGGCTCTTAGTGGAAGAGAAAAGTAAGAGCCAATCTAGGATACTGAGAATGAGTGGTGAGTGAAGTAATTGGAAAACTGGAAGACGATGGTGTCATACAAAGTGAGAAGAAAGTATTCCATTAAACAGAGAGTGTCAACTGTGAAGACTGCTGTTACGAGATCTGGCAGATATGAGTCTAGGGGTGACCACCGAATTTGGCAATATGAAAGTCAAGGGAGTTTTTTGTTTTTGTTTTTCTTAAAAGGGCTGCTGCATCAGCACAGGCATCAATAGGATCAGTCCAATAACAGAAGAAAAGGTGGTATGGAAAGATAACAATTGCAGCAGCAAAGTCATTGAGAGGATGGAGGGACAGGATCCAAACAAAAGGAATTAACCTTGGAAAAAGCCAAGGCATTTTCATTCAAGGAGCTGCTTGTGGAATTACTAAACCTCTTCTCTTACTAAGTGCAACTTCTCTTCCATAGATCATCTCATTTGATTCTCACATGATTCTCATGTATCTGATCATTCCCAATTTCCAGAGAAGGGAAAGAAAGTTTAGGGAGGTTGTATTATTTGTCCTAAAACATGCAAATAATAAATAATAAAAGAGAATTTAAACCTTTCTTGCAGTTCCAAACCAAACGCTCTTTCCACTACTTAATATCATGATAAAATCTCCCTTCTAAAGCTCCCTCTGATCCAACATGACAAATGTTCACAGTGTTTGAGATACAAAGAAGTATAGTTGCTTTGAGGCCATTTTCCTCATTTGATGGCTTAGTGATCAGCAAATGGCTTGGCAATTTTAAATTTGAATCCCTGGAATCTATTCATGTACAAGTTTTGTGTCCACATTGTTTTTTTCCTGAATCTAATGATGGCTACAATATAGCAGGGCCATAATTACATTCACAGCTACAGATCTTTAAAAATACTAAAAATCGAATACCAGCCTGGGCGTGGTGGCTCACATCTGTAATCCCAGCACTTTGGAAGGCTGAGGTGGGTGGATCACCTGAGGTCAGGAGTTCAAGATCAGCTGGGCCAACAGGGCGAAATCCCATATCTATTAAAAAAACAAAAATTAGCTGGGCATGGTGGTTGGGGCCTGTAATCCCAGATACTCGGGAGGTTGAGGCAGGAGAATCACTTGAATCTGGGAGGCAGAGGTTGCAGTGAGCTGAGATCATGCCATTGCAGTCCAGCCTGGGTGACAATAGTGAAACTCTGTTTCAAAAAAAAAAAAAAAAATCTAATACCTTTCTTAACAAATTTGGTTCACATATTCAAGTTAACTTATAAATTGCTAGTTTGCTTTGTTATCATTTTAGAGGGAGTCCCACCCAGTAAAACAGCGGTAAAGTCAAATATCTCGTTATTAAGTTAAAAAAAAAAAAACTTTTAATGAAAGGAAAGTACAAACCCCAATCAACTGGGGGTGCAATGCAGAGGACTATATTATCCTATTATCTAAAAAGCATGGAATTTGACACGCTGGGTTCAAGTCAGGTTTGGTAAACTGTCCTGGTAATGTCTTTCAAGTTGTTTAACCTCTTGCTTTCTTTGTTATGAAAATATGGCTAAAAATATTTATGCAAAAGAGTAGTTGTGAGAAACAAATGGGTTAATCCAGCAAGACCACTTCATAAACTGAGAGTAGTACCTGTTGGTTGTTATTATTATGGATGTAACACTGGATGGTTTGTTTTATTTTGCATTTCTTAAAAAACATTGTAAGGCAAATTTTCCTCTACCTTCTAATAATAACGTACCATTTCTTGAAGGTTCTCAGATAAAAGAGAAGAGCAACTACTTGCATAAGGACACTTGTTCCTCTTCTAAAAAGCTTTCCCAAATATCTTGAAATGCATCAGTCCCATGTTCCCACAGAAGTATGTCTATTATTGCTACCATATAATGTAGAATATGGTAACTCAGCCACACATTCATTCTAACAACAAACGTACATTAAGGGTCTGTTATGTTCCAGGCTCTGAAGAAACTACACATCAATATAGAAAAAGGATTGTGATACATTTCTGCCTCTCCAGCAGTTCATAGTCTAATAAACAACATCTCCTCTTTTCATCCTCCACCTCCACTCCTAGCTATGAGCACTACAATGCCAAGACCCTTGTCTCAGTCATCGTTGGTGTCCCTCATATTACCTAGCACAGCACCTTGCTCATAGTAGGTGCTCAACAAATGATTATTGGATTGAAGTAATATTTTGTAGTGTGTTTTTTAAAACATTTAAAAGAACTGGTAGACTAACAAGGTGTTTTTTTCTCATAATGTCTCACTGGTTACATTTAACAGCAAGTTAAAATTAGATCTTTTTTTTTTTAAAGAAAGAAAACCATAGCAACTGTGATGTCGAATGTTTCAGAGAGCACATTTTTAAGGATTCTCTTTTGCTGAATTACCCATGTTTGAGCTGCCTATTTCAATCAAAAATTTAATAAATAAGCTGTGGTACTAATAGCCATGTAAACCACTGATTAAATCTATGAAGCAATAGAAACTCCCACACAGAACAGAACACTTGATGAAATACTTGAAGAAAAAAAACGTAAATGTGTTGAAAATCCACTGAATACATTTAAAATGGTTACCCACTGGAAATGATTGAACATTAGCTTCTCTTTGTTTCTTGTATTTATTATAAAACCTTGGAGATTGTTCCCATGTTTCATGTCAATATTTGCTAAAAATTTTTTAAAGGCATATTCTATGAGGCAATCAATTTTACAGTGCTGTCTTCTAAATTAAAGAATGAGCATTTTTACAGAATGTTATCAACAAATACTTCTATGACATACATAATGATTATCTAATGGTTTTCTCTGAAATTATTTTTATTGAAGTAATGGTTAAAGTGTAGCTCAGTGTCTCAGAAACACTGACTAATGTCATGTTAATCAACTTGACTACTAAAAAAAAGTGAAGAGGTTGATAGTTTAAATCTAGTTGGTACATGATTCACTTGAACTATCAAAGAAGAAAATGTACTTTACCCAAGACGAAATTTAAAACAAAAAATAAATCCAGAAATATATCTCAGAAACAACTTCAAAGTTATAGTCTGTACCTTTTAAAAAAAATCCAATTTTGTTTCTCTTAAATAAGAATGTGTAAATTAGCTGTTGATTGACAGCATTCATATTGATCAACATCTATTGAATGCCTACTCTATGCAAAGCACTGAACTAATGTCAAGAAGAGTAAAGTATATTTCTGCTTTTAGGGAGCTTATTGGAAGAAAAAATCAGGAATAACTGCGACATAAAAAGTAAAAAATAAGTGCTATAAATGCCATTGGTATTATTCAGAGGAGGTAAAAATGGATAACTCCTTGGTAGGTTTGGTCAGGTAGAATGAGGTGGGAATAGGAAGTTGGGGAATTCTTAGTTGACAGACTGAAAATGAACATCTTTTGGAATTAACAAGATGTTCAGCTTGACTTCAGAGTAGTTTATAGGAGGAGTGCTAAATAAGGTTGAAAACACACATTGAGTGAGGTGGTAAAAGGCCTCAAATTCCAGATTATTTAAATAGAATTTTATAATTTTTTAAAAAGCCATAGCAGCAGTTCCAAAAGTCTTCTGTACATGTGTGACAATTTTTATAAACAAACAAACAAACAAACAAAAAAACACGGTGAAACCCCACCTCCACTAAAAATACAAAAAAATTAGCTGGGTGTCATGGCGGGCACCCATAGCCCCAGCTACTCGGGAGGCTGAGGCAGGAGAATGGTGTGAACCTGGGAGGCGGAGCTTGCAGTGAGCCAAGATCATGCCACTGCACTCCAGCCTGGGCGACAGAGCAAGACTCTGTCTCAAAAAAAAAAAAAACAAAACCACAGGCTGAAATAAAGTCATCTGATTTTCAACCAGCCCTGAAAAATAATGGTTGGATTTGGCCATATTTTTTCATCCTGTGCATTTATGACACTTTCAGACATTCAGGTATTTATTCTGAATTTGGGAGGGAACCTGAATTAGTTTCTTATATATATATATAGGGAATAATTGATCTTTCAGATGTCTGAAAGCTAAACATTTGCTTATATATTTATTCCGAGTGCTCTAGGTACACCTTATATACTTTTTCCCCCTGTTATTTTTTCTTGTATAAAAATGCACTGAAGACCAAAATGATGATTTCTATAGAGCTGTTTAAAGACTAATGCAGAAGTACTCAAAATCTTATTTCTTAAAAACAATAAAACCTTCCTTCTTGCAGAAAGAAAAAGGCTTGGGGTGAGGGACATCTGGGAAGAGAATTGGAGTGGGAGGAGTTTGGAGGAAAATAGGCAGAGGAAAGGAGCACGGGAAGGAGGGAAATGGAAAGAGGGAGGCAGAGAGAGAAAACAATTATTCTTTAGAAGAAATGGCTATAAAGATAATTTTAAGCATTTATATGTGTTATATGCATTTATATGTGAAATAAATACAGCAGAGATAGGTAATGCTGCTGTAGATGCTAAAAATATTACTAATGACAACCAACTACAGATATTCTGGTACATTTTAGCCTCTAGTGCTTGAAGTAGAGAGAGTTTCAATAGATAAGATACCTGGGGGAGGCATTATGAAAATGTTAGAACAGCTCACAAACCAGTGTTTCCTGTTTATATTTTTAACAGCCTACTGTGGAAATTAAAATGAACCAGAAACCCTTAAAACCAGGTATTTTGAGCTTTAAACAAGTTTCAAGAACAGCATCTCTGCTACCAAAAGAAACTTAATGGTATAGATACATATCTGGGAGTGTTCATTCAACAGAGATCTTAACTGAAGGACTAAAGTTTATTTTTACTCAATCCAAATCATATGTAGATGTGGCACAAGAGCAAACAAAAGATAAAGAGATGGCCAAGACCGTTTTCCCCTTGCTACTCTGAGTAGCCACATTAGCAGTCCAAAAGATGTTGGATGCCAGCAATGTCTTTCTCCTTTTTTTTTTTTTTTTTTTTTGAGACGGAGTTTCACTCTTGTTGTCCAGGCTGGAGTGCAATGGCACGATCTCGGCGCACTGCAACCTCCGTCTCCCGGGTTCAAGTGATTCTCCTGCCTCAGCCTCCCGAGTAGTTGGGACTACAGGTATGTGCCACCACGCCCGGCTAATTTTGTATTTTTAGTAAAGACAGGGTTTCACCATGTTGGTCAGGCTGGTTTCAAACTCTTGACCTCAGATGATCCGCCCGCCTCGGCCTCCCAAAATGCTGGGATTACAGGCATGAGCCACCGCGCCTAACCAGCAATGTTTCTAAGAGATGAAAAGGAAACAGGGTCTTGCCCAAAGTGAAGCTGTTGGTGGGGCTTGTGATTCACAGTCATGATGATCTTCAATACTAAACATAACACCGGCTGGTAAAAATTTCAAACTTAGATGCTTTATCCTATAGAAACACAACTCTACTGTGTCATTATGAATCATTGGGGAAATATTCTAGGACTTAGCTTTTACAAATTAATAAACAAGATAGCTATTATTAGAATTATTGGAATTCAGTCATTCTTATGAGATAACAAAGACCATCAAGGTAGATCCTTTGATATGTCCATGTATGACCGTAAACCTTTTCTGATGACATATGTGTCCAATGATACAGAGGGGGAAAGTACTTCAAAGGTTAGAGCCATGGGAACAGTTATGGGTCTTCCTTTACTTAAAAATCTAATGGGTCACAGTTCAGGATGCTTTGTTTGTTTATTTGTTTAAGTTCTGGGATACATGTGCAGAATGTGCAGGTTTGTTACATAGGTATACATGTGCCATGGTGGTTTGCTGCAGCTATCAACCCATCATCTAGGTTTTAAGCCCCCCATGCATTAGGTATTTGTCCTAATGCTCTCCCTCCCCTTTCCCCCGACCTCCCGACAGGCCCCAGTAGGTGATGTTCCCCTCCCTGTGTTCACGTGTTCTCATTGTTCAACTCCCACTTATGAGTGAGAACATGCGGTGTTTGGTTTTAAGAGTCTTCTTTGGCAAACTACTGTCTTCCAAACAAACAAATGAAAATAATCAACAACATTAGTAAGTTTTGAGAAGTGACTCATGATTTTTATCTTGAGTCGGACACTGACCTTGACGATAAAAGCACAAGTGTTAGCTTTTATCTCATTGTTATCTTATTATATGCAGCCCTTCTTTCTCGCATTTTTCTCCTATCTTTGTGGTCCGATCTATGTCTATTAGCTATACTAAAGAACATCATGTTACAGAGGAAGTATCCCAGGCTAGGGGTTAGCGAGTGGCAGTCCTACGAAGGTAATAACAGTCTGAATGGGTAGGTTTTGCTAATGACCAACCAATGTGACCTTGGAGAAGGAACTTAATCCCTCTATCCCTTAGTTTCTTTGCAAAATGTGGTCCCTGTTCCTATTTACTCCACAAAGTTGTTTCCAGAATAGAATGTGATAGGTGAAAAGAAAGAGTCCTAAACGGCAGGAACCAACCATACTAAATAATTATTATATCTTAGAACACTTGATTTTTTGAAACAAATCTAGAAGCACATAACATGCAGAATCTTGGAATCAAAAGACTATTAGTTATACATATTGAGCATTAATATTTTAGGAAAATATCTCCTCTTTATATAATGTACATTGTTGATACCATTACTGTAAATATATTAATATGGTAGACTGAAGATAGACTATGGCTCACATTTGTGTAAGGCTGAAGGTCATGCTTTTCTTCTTTAAAGCCTGTTGTGAACAATAGTTGTCTATGAGCTTTTTAAACATGAGATTTTCATTAGTAATAAAAGAAACAAATTTAGGAAAGATTGTGCTCACATTTTTTGGAAGATTTTCAGAGAAAGCAGCTGGGGTTTCTTTAGACTCCCAAGTCTATTATTCAGGTGAGTAATGTATTTTATACTGAGTTCTAGACCACCTGCCTTTCTGAGGAAATTAATATTGAGATAGATTTACTTTGGCTTTTCTTGTCTCAGTGGCTATGTATAAAATTTTCCTATTCAATGAGTTTGGGTACCCCATTAATGTATTCATTCAATGTTGTTCAGCCATGGAGGATTATTTTTTAAGGCAATGTCTAGGTGTGTTTACAAAAAATTCTTATCTTGGTGAGTTTTGAGACTGACACATATATTCCTCTATTAAAATAGTCAATAGATGATGTAAATACGGTTTTACTTGCAAGGCAACAAATACTAATAATGAATAAAATAGTGTTTAAAATGAATTTGACTATAGTCTAAACCACTGGAATTCAAAATATTGCCTTAATTACTTTCCTTTTTCTAGCCCCTGCAGGAGTTTTGGGCAGGATCAATGGATGCAGGAAGCAGTAGGAGTTTGGAGAATGCAGTGAATAGGATCTATCATGATCAGCTTGTTCCAAAGATAAACACAAGCAAGAAAATGTCCACCTTAGCACACCCACCTAACATCCTGGAAATGCCACAAGAGATTAAGAAAAACTGTGGAGGTAAACAGGTAGAAATCACACTTGAAAGAATAAAAATGACAAAGAGCATCAAAGAAAAACAAAGCAATGATTTAGAGAAAGCAGCCTTTAAACGGAAGGCAGAAGGTGAAGAAAAGCCAACTAGAAAGAAAGAGGCAAAGATAATAGAACTTGACAATCAGTTAATCACCATGCCTCTGCCTCACATCCCCTTAAAGAACATAATGGATGTGGAAATGAAGTTGGTCTACATTGATGAAGTGGGTGTTCGCTATGAGTTTGTAGAGTCCTTCATGTCTACTGGGAGTCAGCCAACATGCCGAGTTGCTGAAATAGTAGACCCTTTGAGTGTACCTAATTTCAGCTTTCTGCCTCAGATTGACAAATGGCTTCAGGTAGCCTTAAAGGATGCCAGCTCTTGCTATAGACAAAAGAAATACGCCTTGGCAGCAGGACAGTTCAGAACAGCACTTGAGGTATGGGATTAAAGAAAATATAGATTGGTGACAGGAAGCTATGAAATGGAAAGTTGCAATTGCATTGAGGGGTTCTGACCATACTGTAATAAACAGAGATCATGAGGTGAGGATATTTAATGATATCAGGATTTTGCAGTTCCCCGTTTACATAAAGCAAATAAATAAGCTATGCCTGCAAATTAATATGCCTGTGTGCACTTGATATATAGAAATAACCCCAAAAGCACACTTCATGCTTTTTACAAACCCTGAAGTGAATGGTGATATATTTTAAAAATGCAGTTGGTTTCTTCATTTAGATGTACACCTATAAAAGCCATAAAGTTTTAGTACAATGGTGGTGGGTAGAATATAGATTCTCTAGAAATAGGCAGTTAATGAGTATATGAATTGTCCGCTTTTGATATGTAGTATCCTCATGATTAAACATAACCATCTTTACTTTTTAGCATGTGCTTATAATTTATACGTGATACTTATTACAAACAAAATAACACCATTTGACTTTACCATCAAACTTTATTTTCCTCCCCATTCTAGTGATCTTTATGAATAATTATCTTCCTATCTGTAAACAGGTAAGTCTGTGACTATCTCGGCATAAAAAAATAGCCCATGGACTAAAATAAACTTCAGAATCACTACTAAAACACAAAATAGGTAGTGGGAAAATTATACTAGCTCATGACATACTGTACCTATAGAAGGACCAAAGTGTATGCACCATTGGTCTTGTTATATTGATGAGTGCATACGTAGTATTTTATTTTACAAAACTATCTTACAGAAAACATGTCAATGCATATTATATATGCCTGCTGGGCACTGGAGATATTTAAAAAGAAATGAATGAAGACATGGTTCCTTCCCTCTAACCATCTGGTGAGGAAGACAAACCATTAAACATTTAAATAAAGATGCCATAAAGTCCTGGCATGGTGACTCACACCTGTAGTCCCAGCACTTTGGGAAGCCAAGGTGAAAGGATTACTTGAGGCCAGAAATTCTGGACCAGCCTGGGTAACATAGTGAGACCCTGTCTCCACAAAATGTAAAAATTAGCTAGGCATAGTGGCACACATCTGTACTCCTAGCTATTCAGGAGGCTGAAAGGATCTCTTCGGCCCAGGAGTTCGAGAGCGCAGTGAGCTATAGTGACAACACTGCACTCCAGGCTGGGCAACAGAGTAAGACTCTGTCTCAAAACAAAAAAAAAGAAGAAAAGAAAAATGCTGAAAAGAGTCATTGACCATGGGCAATGAGAGTGAGCAGGAGTCAAATGTGAGATGTTGTCGTGAAAGTGGTGAAATTTAAAGAGTAAACTATTATTTTCATTGTTAGTTTCAGGTTAAAATGACTACAACTACAATGAATTATTAATAGGTGACATCAGACAAAGGGTGCCCCTAAATATTTAAAAAGGCTCTAAGTACAAAAGCAGACCTAAGTAGATATGAAGTAATTAGGTAGCACACAAATAGATGCATCTATAAATATTTCTGCTCGCATAAAGGGTCATCTACACAAATAAGGGAAGTGTGATGCACTATGTAAACTTCTAAGCTACCTAATAAATGCTGAAAAGTCCGTATTATCCACAAACCACCAAAAGAATCCTCTGTTCTTTTGAACAGTCTTTTGAGCTAAAGCTCCGCAGCCTCCATCTACGAAAAGGATGCTAATGAAAGACTCTACGAAGAATGCCAGGCAGTTCTGCCAGAGCCATCTTCAGCTGAAATTTATTTTCCCGGTGCAGGGAGGGTTAAAGGTATAAATTTTATAGATAAAGAAAAATAATCATTTTGGCAAGAAAAAAGAAAGGCATCTTTTCTTAGCTACTGTAAAAGCTTCAAATTAAGTCTAGGTAAAAGCAAAAGACATCTGCGTTAAATGAAAGAAAATACCCAGTTTTGCATAAAATCCAGTGCTCACAATTATAAAATTTGAATCAGGTTTTTTAAATCCTTTTCTTTTTTTATTTTTTTTTGAGACGGAGTCTCACTCTGTCGCCCAGGCTGGAGTGCAGTGGCCGATCTCAGCTCACTGCAAGCTCTGCCTCCCGGGTTCACGCCATTCTCCTGCCTCAGCCTCCTGAGTAGCTGGGACTACGGGCGCCCGCCACCACGCCCGGCTAATTTTTTGTATTTTTTAGTAGAGACGGGGTTTCACTGGGTTAGCCAGGATGGTCTCGATCTCCTGACCTCATGATCCGCCCGTATAATTGAACTGTATAATGCTTGTGTTTCTCTCTGTCTCCTTCCCTACTTCCTCTTTTTTTCTCTCTCCTGTTTTCTTTCTCTCTCCCAAGGTTTTAAGGAAAGTTTTGGATGCTGACACTAATTACTGATAATTAACAAAAATAATTATTTTGAAATCAAAACTTAGCTTAGACATCTGGCCTAGCTTTTGTCTAATTATCTGGGGAGTTAACTTTGAAATCTTAGCTAGAATGTCTCAATAAAACAAAGCTACTGGGAATGGAAGAGATTTGTAGCCTTTTCAGACTTTCTTTTTTTTTTCCCTAATTTAACTTCTAAATTTAACCTTATTAAATGTGAGTGCTCTCACATTTCATTTAAGGCATCTCTCCCTTTTCCTTAAGTCCTAAAATGGCTTTGAATAAGGTAGGATGGACGATAGAGGCCAAGGCATAATGATAATGATCACACTTGATAGATGTAGCAGCAGGTGTGGATACATTAAGGTTAGGTTTGGCTGCAAAATAAGTGTCTGAAGGAAGGTAGAAATTTATTTCTCTCATACATAAAAGTGGGTAGTCAAAGGCTGGTATGATATGATGGTCAGGGTGCCAGGTTATATCTCCTTTCCTAAGAAGTGGCATTGACTTCATGATCCAAAATAACCGTTCCTGCTGGTATCATCAAATACACATTCTAGCCAGCCAAAAATGAGAAAAAGGAAAGACAGAGGCACACAGTGTCTCCATGAGCACACCATTTTCATTTTTTTCCCGTTAACCAAAATTTAGTCATGTGGCCACACATACCTGCAAGGGAGGCTGAGAAATAAATACAGTCTTTATTCCAGATGGCGCTAACATTCAGAAGTTCTATTACTGAGAAAGAAGGAGAAAATAGGTATTGAAGGATAAGTAGCATCTCTCTCATAGAAGGCTTGCTACAAGGGAAGTGTTATGAGACTTTTTTTTTTTTTTTTTTTTTTTTTTATGTGGCCCAGGCTGGAGTGCAGTAGCGTGATCTCAGCTCACTGCAACCTCTGACTTCCACGTTCAAGCAATTCTCCTGCCTCAGCCTCCTGAGCAGCTGGGATTACAGGTGCCCACCACCATGTCCGGCTAATTTTTGTATTTTTAGTAGAGACAGGGTTTCACCATGTTGACCAGGCTGGTCTTGAATTCCTGACATCAGGTGATCCATCCGCCTCGCCTCCCAAAGCGCTGGGATTACAGGCGTGAACCACAGTGCCCAGCAGAGACATTTAGAATGGTTGCCAAACATGTGGTGCGAAGTCAGCTGTAAGAGCATGTAGAGGACTGGCTGTGATTAAAGGTGAGGCCACAAAAAAGAAACAGAAAAGTAAGAACTGAGCGAAGGCCCTGGAGGCATTTAAATATTTATTAAGTGACATAATAACTTCCAATGCGTCTAATAAACCCATTAGAATGTTCTGTTTATGTGTTAGTTTCCTTTGTGTTCTTGACAAAGTACTAACTCCTTTTATTTTCATAACATAGTCACTAGATAGCTATATTTATGAAAACATTTTATAATGATTAAGGTCAAAGGGTATGCAATGAGTCAGAAGACGACAGTTTAACTTCCAAAAACAGTCAACTTTAGTCTTTTAGGATTTTGTAACGTAGCAGGCATTTATGTAAACATGCTTAATGAAATAACTTATTTTTGCATGCTTTCTTTTTACTGTATAAAGGTGAATCAGTTATATGGGTAAAATTGGTGCTTAGCTCTATGACCACCTCATCAATCTTTCTCAAGTTTTATTAAAAACAGTCATCATATGCTCTTATGTTTGTATTCACACCAGAAGCTAAACCAATAAGGGCAAAAGGTGTAAGCTGAAGATAAAAATACAAATTCATATTACTTTATATTGTCATGCCTAGATACTATTCCCTGCAATTTTTAAAAGACAGCTATACAAATTTCCCCACTACAAAAACGGTAGGGATTCTATTTAAAAAAAAAAATGACTGCCTCATATAGTTATATTTGCATATTAAGTAATACATACTACTATGTAATAAATTGCTTGGCTGTCAACAAAAAGTAGGCAGAGATTAATAAATTAGGAATACAGAAAGGACAGAAGATGTAGTAATCATATTTTTTGTCACTTATTGGAACAACACTCAAAGAAATGATCAAAGGTTTTTCTAACTTCCGAGCATGCAACTTAGACAATACCACCATTTCAATCTTAATCATAGGATCCTAATAATTAAGAGGCTTCCACCTTCTGAATTAGAACAAATCTACATGTATCCTTTAAGATTCACAGCTTCAAACAATCCTACTCAACCCATCAAAGAAGACAGAACAAGACCCATCCATTACCAACCAGAACTTTCAATTCCTCTGATTTCATCATGCAGCAGACCCTTGAGGTGCTAATCTTTTTTTAATATCTTGGCGCTCCAGTCACTGGTCTGTGAAGTTAAAGTAATAACTCATATTTATGGAGCTCTTTATATGTGTCAGGTACTATATTTTACATTCTGGGATTATTTACATTCATTATTCCATTTTATTCTCACAACAAGCCAGTGAGATAGTACCGGTATTATTGTGTTACTAATGAGAAAACCAAGGGTGGACAGGTTAAGTAACTTGCTCAAGGGTCAAAAACTAGAGGAGGTGGAGTCAGGATCCGGTTATCCGGCTTCAGGGCTCACCAGTGTGCCTTTGCTGCTCTAAGTGTGAGCTGGTTGGAAATACAAAATTCCAGACCTTGCCAGACCTGCAGAATCAGAATCTGTATTTTAACAAATTCCAGATGGTCCTTATGCACATTGCAGTTTGAGGAGCACTACACTCTCTGATATGCCTACACAGAACAGATTTGCCCTCCAATTAACGCTTTGTAGCTTGGTCCCTACACTGTATAATTTAAAATGTTGTATGTCCAACATTGATTTTATAGAAAATAATTTCCTCTTAAGCAGGTGTTTCTATAACAATAGTTCAGAATTTTCGCATTTCAAGGATCCATAAAAAATGTTTTAAGTGTGTGTAGGGGGAGAGTGGGTTGACATTGCATTTGTGTTGTACAAGAACATTACAAAAATTACCATCTATTACCACCATTGAATCATAAAATATGGAGCAGTTTTACCCATAAAAGTTAGAAGGAAAGATAAAAGGAAACAGAAAGGTCATACTGTCAAAATGAAGGATATTTTAAAAATAGTTATATTTTAATTTTATGAAAAGCTATGTTGTCTTTATTTTTTATTTTCCCTTGGATCGGTAAAGCATTGGTCTGAGAACAAGCTTTTGGGAATCACTGTTCTAGAACACATTCTTTATGGTAAATGTTAGGTATCCAACATGACTGAACCCGCACCGGGCCCTTCTTATGAGATTACTTCCAAGATAATGGAATTTGCTTCAAGACAGGTCCATTTCGGAGCCCATTCAAAGGGGTTTATTTAATGAAGTAGAAAAGATATCTCATTACAGGGCGGCCTCACCTGTAATTGCTCTGCTGAGAATAACTGTAGCAACTCTCTAGAGCACAAAAATGTGGATATCTTAGAAAGCTTAATTTAAATAAATTCTAGCACAGGTATTTCTCTGGTGCAACATAATCAGAAATTTAGGGGTTCACTGAATTCTCTGAGTGCCTAAGCTGTCTCATTATAATCTGTGGATTTGTATATGAATTCAGTATGCATTTCTTAAACTCCTGTTGAGTTCCAGGCATTTTGTTGTTGTTGTTGTTATTGTTGTTTGTTTTAAGATGGAGTCTTGCTCTGTCACCCAGGCTAGAGTGCAGTGGTGTAATCTCGGCTCACTGCAAGCTCTGCCTCCCAGGTTCAAGCGATTCTCCTGCCTCAGCCTCCTGAGTAGCTGGGATTACAGGTGCATGCCACCACACCTGGCTAATTTTTGTATTTTTAGTAGAGACAGGGTTTCACATTCCAGGCATTTTTACTCATACAATCATTGTAATAACCCTCTCTAAGATGGATATTATCATCCCATTTTACAGAAAAACTGATGCTCTAAAAAAATTAAACAACTTACTTAAAGTGCCATGGCTAGTCTGTGGCAGGGCTGAGATGGAATTCAGGTCCCCTGATTTCACATCTGGACTTCTTTACACTACTGCTTTTCATACTGTAATGTGCATAAAAAAATGTACAGTAATCTTGTTAAAAATGCAGATTCAGATGCATTATGTTTGTAGCGGGACACCAGATGCCGCATTTCAAATAAGTTCCCAAATGATGCTCATAGTGCTGGTCCAGGGACAACTCTGAGAAGGATTTATACCAAACCACTAGTAGGTTCTCAAGTGACTGCCATTGCCCCTCTAGTAAATTAGCAGTAAGCACTAGCTCACATACTCCTAAGTGGCTGCAGGGGTCCAGAGCTGTGATGAACAGGGCACTGAATTTGGAGTCAGATTATCTGTGTTTGACACTGTGTTGATGCTGTGTGACTTTGAGCAACTTTCTTAGCCGCTTAGAATGCCATTAAGTAGAAATGATAGATAATAAGGTGCTTTCACGTAGAATATCAGGAATTGTTTATTGAAAAACATAATGAAATCTAAATTCATGTACAAGTTGTCGCTGTACTTCTCAAGTCCCTCATTTCCCTGTGTGGTATGTGTTTAATTTAAAGCTTAACATTCCAAAGGATTTTGCCCAACTATGTGTTTACCAACATTTTTTAACATCCATAGCCCAAACCCTTTGATTAATATTAACAATTTCTAGTCTTCTCTTAATTATATTTGAAATTTAACCAAAGCAAGGGACAAAATAATGCATCGTGTTCTACTTTATTTTCCCTTGAGAAGCAGTGATCTAAACCAAACACTATGTTGAACTATTAACTGCCTCTCGCACAAATATAAGCCTTCGCTTAAATGCACAAATTGTTATTCTAGAGATAGCCCATTGTTTCTTAGTTGTGAAGTATAAACTGACTGTGAACTCTTCATGTTCAAGATTAGACATTTCAGATTTTAACTTGATTGATGTCATCTTTGTTCCATACAGGGACACCATAACTAGTAAGTATTTAATGATTTAAAAAAATTTGGAAAATGTTAGCAAATATAGCGAATATACATGGGAGGAAAATAAGAAATGAATTTCCCCTTTAACTTCAAAACTAAGATAAAATTATTATTATATACATTTGTATAATTAATGTGTTTAATTTTACCTTATAATAATTAAACACTGATTAAAGTACAAATCTCTAGAAAATTAGAATTTGCCATTATAAGAAAAATGTATGTTAATACCATTAGCAGTTACCAGCTATTTTAACCTGGCATAACGCTAGATGTTGGAAATGCAAATATAAATAAAATACAGTTTCTGCCCTCAAGGATTCGAAGTGTAGAGACAAGGAATTGGGTCTTGCTTGCCTGAATTCCAATACTTCATTTACATTTTAGGGCTATGTATTTTTATTTGTAGTTCAGTGTGTTAGTGTTTATATTTAATTTTTTTTTTCTGAAATGTGATCTTTAAGTGGACATTTAGAAAGATATCCAACATATTTTACTGTAATTTATTTACCTTCAATGGTTATCATCCCAACCCCGGTGGAATAAAAAACAAATTAGAAGATTTAAGATACATAGAGGAGAGTTGATTATTGGTTAAAGGAGCAAAATATTTTTCAGGCTTAGTATTACATAAAAGGGATGAGAAATAGGAGATATATCTGAGGCAATTACTCAATTTGATGGGCCACTGTTCATTACTATCGAGGCTTTTTATCCACATGGTCCTGGCTGTACTGCACACCCACCCTCTGACTCATCTGACTCATGCTAAGCCCCTCCCTTTCCCACACAAAAGCAGCCATTGACACAGCCACAATTCCTATTTGTATGCAGCACGCATAACATGGGAGAAGTTGTGACGAGGGATTTGGAGAGAATCAAAAGGACAGGAAGAGTGGAAGAGGGGGCCAAATGAGAGTCGGGAGGTAGGCATTGACCATCTTGGGGAGGAGAGAGTTTTCCCATAACTTAGATGGTGGTAGAGTATGGAAGGGGGGTTAGTAGGAGAATTTGCAATAAATAAACCTACATTATAATTTGTATCACTTTACAAATGAAAGGAGAATCACATCCCATAAAAAAAAAGATTATGAACATTGTAGGTTGTTAATACAGTCATGCGTAGCTTAACAATAGAGATACATTCTGAGAAATGTGCCATTAGGCAATTTTGTCATTGTGCAAACATAATAGATTGCACTTACACTAGCCTAGATGGCATAGTCAACTACACACCTAAGCTATATGGTAAAGCCTACTGCTTCTAGGCTACAAAGCATGTTATTGTGCTGAGTGTTGTAGGCAATTGTAACACAATAGTATTTGTGTATATAATCATAGAAAAGATATAGTGAAAATACGGTGTGAAAAATAAAAAATGGTACACCTGTATAGGGCTGCTCCATTATAATCTGATGAGACTACTGTCATATATATGGTCTGTCACTGACCAAAACATCATTATGCAGCACATGACTGTATAATTACAATCACCTGGGGAGCTGTTAGATGTACACAGATGCCCAAATCCACTCTCAGAGAGTCCAATACAATTATCTGGGGTCCAGGCAATGATCACTCTTGGCACATTGGTATTTTTACAATCCCAGGTTGACTATGGAGCAGCTTAACATGGAGAATCACTAGCATTGAAAATACTCATCACTTCCTTCTCTTTTAAAAATCACAATAGGTTTTAACACACATGTAACTTTTGAAAGAGAATTAATAAATAAACATACAAAGCTATTTAAAAATATTACATAAAAGTTTAAATTGTCATGCAAATTTACTCTGAAAATTTATACTGAAAATAATATCATATTCATTTAAAAAGCAAATTAACTTAATGACTACTTTTCTATTAATACTAAAAAATAAATTGATACTGAACTTGGGCCAATGGCTAGTTAGTATGTGTCTCTGAAACTTTAAGTTCATCCCATAAGTGAAAACTTCACCAAAAATAAATGGACAATTAATCCATAGGAAGCTGAGAAAGATCTTTTTCAAGATCTTTTTCATCAGTAGGATTATTTCCATAGTTTACAGGTGGCCATTATTTGTTTGATTCAAATGACAGTAAATGTTAATGAAATTTTTAAATATAGTTAACTCTGTTATTCCTCTGAATCAAAACCTAACCAATTATGATGAAGTCTTACACAACCCTAAATTGTAATCAATTTGAAGACTGTTTGGGGCTGACACCCAGAAAAATTTAAGTCAGATGATTCTGACTTAAGTATTGGATCATGTTGTGAAACATTTCTTTCACTATCCAACTTTCCAAATGTGTATCAGTCTACTGAAACCAAATAGACTTAAAAACAGCAATTCCCTCTCTTTCCTCTGTTATGTACTCCATTGCAGCCTTCATACACGTACAACTTCATAAACAGACTCTGGAATAGTGAGTAGATGAGATCCACTTTAATGTGTTCACAAAAATGTAATGCAGAGTAAAGTTGCAATTGCTTTTTCAATTCAGATTATCTAGAAAAATATTAAAGGAAAATTTAGTTTCAATTTCTACTAAATTACGTAACTCTTCTTTTGCCTCATTTGACATTCACCAAAATAGAGAGGACTTTGTTTCTGCCTGAGAGATGATTCTGTTTCTATCAGAGAATAGGAAGTAACTACTTAGGGAGTGAAAAAAAAAAGAGAGAGAGAGAGAGACAGAGACAGATTTTCAATGCACTCATTGTGGTTCCCTTGTTTTGTAGGAATTGTTTTGCATACCTAGAACATTGGATTCATATATACTTGAATGCCACTACTAAAATATATTTCATATCTATAAATAAATATCTTCTAGAGTGTTTGGGTGGATGATGATGATGATAGTGATGATATTCATCTATGAATAAATGATCATTGATTTTGCAGAGCAAATTACACCCATAAATCAACCACAGATTATTAAGTCACTAGAATGTCACTATAAGAGTGACTTTGGGGTAAGAGGATGTGATGTGATAGGGCTTTGGTTTTCAAGGAATTTGAGTCAGGTTTTAGAAAGAAGTCTTATAATGGCAAGACAATTAGAAATCTATTAAGTGTTCAGTGATGGGCAATGGCTGTGTAGAACAAAGGCTTAGGATGAGAAAATTCAATGGAGTCTATGATGTATACATATGAACACAACTGTGTGGCAGGCACTTTATCTATATTAACCTATCTAATTCTCACAACCAACCAGTGGGTTGGAAACTCTTATTATCCCCATTAAAGATACCTAGATTAAAATACATGAAGTACCAATGGAAAAGATAGGATTTTGGAGCAAACTTCAAAACAGAAATAGCTAAATGGAAAAGTGGGGAGGGAGAGGGGAAGGAAGATGAGTATGATGTGTGAAACATTACTAGAAGGATGGCGAACTTGATGAAAGAAGGATAAAACAGAAGGGCAGCAAAGTGATGAGCAAGCCAGAGAAAGACATTATTATAAAATAAGGGTGGATAGATAGAGATTCTGGAGGATCCAAACCAGGAAGAGGACATTGGAATTGATGTTGAAGGCAAAAGGTGAGTTCTTGGACAGGAAAGTTATAACAAATGGATCCATTGGGAATCAGCAAAGGACATAAAAAATATTATTGAGTAGTTACTACTTTAGCAACATTGTGCTGGTTACTACAGGAGCTACAGGGAAGCATAGGATTTCAACCCCACAATCATAGCTCCTTATTTATTCTTTAATTGCATCTAAAATATTCTGCTTATAGTAGACATTTTATTTGCCATAATCCAAGTCTTGATTTTAGGGGAAAACAACTAGAGGGGTAAATGTATGAGAGAATATAAAGAGAAAACATCAAGGGTAAAATAGGAAGGAGTTGGGTGTTGCTAGGGTAGTAAATGCAGGGAAGAATGAATAGGGAGAAATAAAGCTGAAAAAGCTGGCAGGTTGTCAGGGGCCATACATGCCCTCTGAGATTTTATACAGCAGGCAACAAAACGCCTTCAGAAAGGATCAACATGGGGAAATGATGAAGTCTAATTTTTAATTTTGCTTTATCACTCCAGTGTATATATAGAGAAAATATAGTATTCAGTCTCTGAGTTATTACCCATTGCTGGGTTGTAAAATCAATTTAATGGATTGCAATCAGCATTATGTTTAATTGAAATCATAGCAAGGAATGGAATAGAATAAAAATTCAATACAATAAAAAATATCAGAGTTCATTGAACATTGGAAGATAAGTTTTACTTTGTAAAAACTTTGTTACATATCCAGATATATCTCTATCTATCTATAAATAGAAACATAAATAGAGAGGAAAAGAGAGAGAAAAAGGAAAGAAGGAAGGAAGGAAGGAAGGAAGGAAGGAAGGAAGGAAGGAAGGAAGGAAGGGAGGGAGGGAGGGAGGGAGGGAGGGAGGGACAGAGGGAGGGACAGAGGGAGGGAAGGAGGGAGGGAGGGAGGAAAATTTGCAGAGTTAGTGAGTGTAACTTTGGATATATTGCATGTGAAGTCTGCTGGCAAGCCCAGTTGGAGCAGCACATTTGTTGGCTAGAAACATGCAGGAAGCACAGGGGAAAGTTCATGATCAAAGACAGGCATTGAGGAGTCACCAGTACCTGAAGCCACCTGAACTGTAAAAGGAAAATAAGGATAAGGAAAGAATTTTGGAGAAATGTGAATAATGCAGAAAGGACTATCTCTGAGATTAAGAAATTAATTGAGAGAAAACTGTAATACGTTACTCCTCATGGACTCAAGGTTTTGAGGAAATTGCTAGTTACAGAGTTTCTAAAAGTAGCATTAAGGGTAAAGAATAACCTGTTTGGCTGTCAAGGGTCTTTGGAGAGAACAATTTTAATGGTTATCACTGCAACCCAACCAGGAAGCCTCCTTTCTCAAGAATGGGTCTGAACATCCTCTAGTTTAAGAAGCCCAGGGATGAAATAGTTTTGACCTGAAAAGTTGGACTAACTATGTTAACTATGTGTTCAAGATGTCAACTAAAACTTAGCAAGCATAATTTTTACTGCAAAATTTTATGTATTGGCACAATTAGTCTTTGCACTCATTATATAGTGGAGCATATGATGTAGTTTCAAAGACTCATGTTAAAAGAATAGACCACCATCTGAAATTAAAAGCTGACTTTATTGTTTGTAATCCAGGGAAAACTGGTCTTGTAGGGCACAGCCTTTCTGAACAAAGCCAACTTCCAGAACAAAATTAAGTTTGGAAAAAGAAGTGGACAGCACGACCTATAGAATTGCTTGAAAAGGAAAAGTAGAAATGGGACAGTAGCCTAAGAGAAATGCAAAATGATGGGCTGATTTTCAAATTCTTTCAGAATATGACCACTGGCCATTATTATATTAAAAGGGCCCATACAGAGAGGGAATAAGTCAGTGAAAATATGATTGAAAGGGTAAAATCTCTAAGGATGTTTAAAAGGATGAAGGTCTGGAGACAGATGGAAAGATTAGTGACATAGTTTGGATGTCCCCTCCAAATCTCATGCAGAGATGTAATCCTCAATGCTGGAGTTGGGAACTGGTGGAGGTGTTTGGGTCATGGCTTGCTGTTGTCCTCAAGATAGTGATTTCTCAAGAGATCTGGTTATTTAAAAATTTGTGGCACCTCCCCCAACTTGCTCCTACTCTCACCATGTGATGTGTCTGTTCCTGCTTCACTTTCCATCATGATTAAAAGGAACCTGAGACCTCACCAGAAGTAGATGCCAGCACCATATTTCCTATAAATCCTGTAGAACTGTAAGCCAACTAAATCTCTTTTCTTTATAAATTACCCAAGCTCATGTATTTCTTTATGGCAATGCAAGAATTGCCTAACATAGAAATTAGTACTGAGGAGTCGGGCACTGCTATAAAGATACCTGAAATTGTGGTAGCAACTTTGGAACTGGTTAATAAGCAGAGGTTCAAAGAGTTTGGGAGGGCTCAGAAGAAGAAAGGAAGATGAGGGAAACTTTGGAACTTCTTAGAACCAGGTTAAATAATTGTAACCAAAATGTTAATAGTGATATGGACAGTGAAGGCCAGGCTGATGAAGTCTCAGATGGAAATAAGGAACTTTTTTGGGAATTGGTGCAAAGGTCACCCTTGTTATGCCTTAGCAAAGAACTTAGCTACATATCTGTGGAAATTTAAACTTAAGAGTGATGACCTAGGGGATCTAGCAGAAGAAATTTTTAAGCAGCAAAGCATTCAAGACTTGGCCTGGCTGCTTCTTACAGCCTGTAGTCAGATGCAGGAGCAGAGAAATGACTTAAAGTTGCACTCTATATTTAGAAGGGAAGCAGAGTATAAAAGTGAAACATTTGCAGCTTGGCCAAGTAGCAGAGTAAGAAAAAGCATTGTCAGGAAAGGAATTCAAGCAGGCTGCAGAACAACCACTTGTTAGAAAGATTTGCATGACTAAAATGTAGCTAGGTGCCGGTAGCCAAGATAATGGGGGAAAGGCCTCAAAAACTTATCAGAGATCTTTGTAGCAGCCCCTCCTATCACAGGCCCTGAGGCCCTGGAGGAAATAATGGTTTCGTGTTCTAGGGCCAGTGCCCCGTTGCCCCACACAGCCTCAGGACACTTTTCCCTGCATCCAGGCCATTAGAGCTCCAGCTGCAGCTCAAAAGCCCTCAGGTACAGCTTGGGCTGCCACTCCAGAGGCTTGGAGCCATAAGCCTTGGTGGTTTTGATGTGATGTTAAGCCTGTGGGTGTGCAAAGTGCAAGAGTGAAGAAAGCTTGGCAGCCTCTGCCCAGATTTCAGAGGATATATGGAAAAGCCTGGGTGTCCAGGCAGAAGTCTGCTGCAGGGACAGAGCCCCCACAGAGATGCTCCACTACAGCAGTGCAGAGGGGAAATGTGGGGTTGGACCCCCTACACAGAGTCCCTACTGGGTCACTGCCTAGTGGAGCTATGGAAAGGGGGCCACCACCTTCTAGACCCCAAAACAATAGCACCTCCAGCAGCTTGTGCCTGGCACATGGAAAAGCCTCATACACTCAACTGTAATCCATGAGAGCAGCCACAGGGGCTTAACCCTGCAAAACCAGAGGAAAGGAGCTTCCTAAGGCCTTGGGAGCCCACCGCTTGTATTGGGATTGCCATGATTGTGGGACATGGAGGCAAAGGAGATTATTTTAGAGCTTTAAGATTTAGTTACTTCCTTCTGGGTTTCAGATATGCATGGGACCTGTAGCCCTTTTCTTCTGACTGATTTCTCCCTTTTATTTGGGACATGTACCCAATGTCTTTACCTCCATTGTATCTTGGGCATAAATAACTTGTTTTTATTTTACAGGCTCATAGTTGGAAGGAACTCACTCCCAAATGAGATTTTGGACTCCTGACTTGGGACTTGGGACTTCTAACTTAATTCTTAAATGGGTTAAGACTTTGAGGGATTATTGGGAAGACATTATTATGTTTTTTTAATGTGATAAGGACATGAGATTTGTGGGGCAGGTGTGGAATGGTACAATCTGGCTGTCTCCTCCAAATCTCATGTTGACATGTAATCTCTAAAGTTGGAAGTGGAGCCTGGAGGGAGGTGTTTGGGTCTTGGAAGTGGATCCCTCAAGGATTGGTGCTGTCCTTACAATAGTGAGTGAGTTCTCATGAGATCTCATTGTTTAAAAGTTTGTGGCACCTTCCCCCATCCCTCTTTCCCCCACCAATTGCTCTGGCTCTTGCCATGTGACATACCTGCTCCTGCTTAGCCTTCTACCATAAATAAGAGCTCCCTGAGGCCTCACCAGAAGCAGATACCAGCATCATGCTCCCTGTAAAGCCTGTGGAACCATAAGCCAATTATACCTCTTTTCTTTATAAATTACCCATCCTCAGGTATTTCTTTAAAACAATGCAAGAATGACCTAACACAATAATATTTGAACATGTAAGCACCTGTTCCATTGAGATAGGAAGAGTTCTTTGGGTAGAAGATAAGTTGAGAAAATTCTTAACTTAAATGTGTTTTAATTGAATTGAAAGGGATTGAATAATTTGAGACTTGAAACCCTAGATTAGACAGACTATAGAGAGAAATTATATAGGAGGTGAGTAGGAATAAGGGGAAGGGTTCAGGACCTCTCTAAGGAAAGGGATCATGAATCTACCTGACAATAAACTGCAGTTATATGATTTTGTCTAATGTGTCTCTGAGAATCCAAAAGTTTTGATTGACTCAGACTTGAGGTTTTGATGAAAAGAATGAGAAAGGAGAACCATTAATTGTGATTAATGATGAGAGGGTGGTTACAATGGTGGACTGTGGGTCTGAGCTGGGTAGGAGAGTACAGAAGAAAGATGTCTAGTGAAAAGAATGCATAGTGGCTCAGGGACTGAAGATGAAAGGAAAGGTGTTGGAGGATATGGGAGTAAAAGAGATGAAAGGCTTGGAGGTTTGGTCCAGGAGTAGTACTCTGGGATCTAGAGTATAAGTTTTGAGAGGTTTAGCAATTTCATGAGATTGAGTTGCTAAGCTAGAGAGGAGTTGAGGAGATAAAATTGTGAAAGGCCAGGATGTTAGAAGATTCATTCACAGCCAGATATCTGAACTCACTCAGATGATGTCAGGACGAAGAGCAGATGACCATAATCCAGGTGTCAAGTTTTAGTAAATGAGGGAAAATAATTGGAAGTCTTGTAGGTGACAGGGTTAACGACAGTAGAATATCTAGATGACATAGTGTTCTGCAATGTTGTACTAAGTGACAGGAAAGACAAAAACCTCCATGTGACAGAGACTGTAGGGGATGTGGGTTCCTTTGAGAACCCAGCTTAAGATGAAGAAAGTAGAGAGAATACTCAACCTTTTGATTAGGGTATGGAGTAATTTGTTTACATTGCCCTGTACATGACAGTGAGCAACAGTGAGAGGAGAGATTTCCAGCACAATTGGAATGAGGCTTTTGGAGTGTCTCATTCAAAGAGGGGGTGAAACATGCTTGGGGCAGCAAGTATTACCCCCGCCGCAATTCCAATTGGTCAATGGTCTAGGCCAAGTGAGGTCAATATGTAATCCACTTGCACTGAAAGTCTTCTTCAAAGCTCAGTAAGCCCTAGCCTGAAGGAAAAAAAAGAAAGGAGTCTTTCATGCCCAGTAAAGTGTAAGGGTAATTTTCTTCCTTTAGTTACTTGTACCTCTCTTGTATCATTTTTTCCTATGTACATACAGCACTAATAGAAAACCTGTAAGGTTTATTAGAATTATGTAAACTGCTATGAAGATAAATTGCTTTGATAATACACCTTTAAAGTTAGTCAGCAAAGTTGTTTGTATATTTTGACATGTTCATTTATATTTATTGAATTTTTCTCTTGTTTTTGATATTTGAAACATTACTAAATAATTGTTTATGACTACTTCAGAGGAAACATACCAGTACATATAGTGGTAAGCACATATTTTTAATGGAGTAGCTACCTTTATTTACCTTGAGTTTTTAAAATTAATTTTAAAAACTGATAAACAAGAATTTACTCTGTGTGTGTGTGTGTGTGTGTGTGCGCTGTTTATGTGATCTGTGCTTTTAATGCACTCTATTTTGGATGTTTCCTAGAACTGCCTTTGAGATAAGGATTATAATTATTTGTTGACATGTACAGTTTTAAACACACAAATAAATATTTTAAAATACCAAGCAGAACGATGAAAAGTGAAAACTAATGAAACCATATTCACACTTTCTGATGCCTTTATAGTGTGTCAATGTTGAAAGCTGGTAGCTTTACACCAGCTGGTTCTTTTGTTTTTATTTCAATTATATTATAACTTTAAAACTTCATTCATTAATTGACCAAAAAAATATACCCAAGTTGGTTTAAAGTAGCTCAGCCCTAATACTAGCCTCAAATTATATATGAACTGAATATCCTATTACTTATTTGGGTTATGAAAACAGCAATCAAGTATCCACTTAAGCAAAAGAAGTCAGTGCAATATCGTGCTGTAATACTTGAGGCAACAGGAGACCACTGCTGACATTAAGCGGCCTGCTCAGCATTTCTGGCTCCCATAGAGAGGTATCCTCACAGATACTTTAAAACTGAGTTATTGTATATTTCTCTCAGCTTTAGTGGCATGAGCACTGGGAGTGCATTCTAAAACAGGTCCCAGACTGCTGTTTGTGGGCTGATTAATTTAGGCACAGTTCTTCAAAGAAGCATTCAGAGAACACCAACTTCTATGTGGGGACATCCATTTAAGGAATCACACAGTTGCTGCCCACTGCCACTTGTTAATTTAGGCTGTGAAAGGAGAAATATGAAAAGATGAAAATGAATCCCAGAGGCTTAGCTGAAGCTAGAGAGGGGTGTAGGTGCCTATGATGGAATTTTGACCTCTCCATAAGTGCATTCTGATGACAGGAACAAGCACAGTGGAATTCTTGAGTAAATCATCAACTCACTCCCACACAACATGAGTATCACAAGGAGATGCGCTGTGCCACTTGTTGCTTTTGTTTCATCCATTTTAAATTACTCTTTCATTTTTTGAATAGGCAATATATTTACACAGTTCAAAATTCAAGGCAAAAAATAGTATAGAGTAATGGCTCCTTTCTATCCCTATTCTCTAACCACAAAATTTCCTTCCAAATGGGCAACTGTTGGTCATCTTTTAAGTTAATAAATATAAACAATGTAATAGTACAGTAGTCTACCTTTATCCTCAGGAGATACATTCCAAGACCCCCAGGGGATTCCTGAAACTGTGGATAGTACCAAATTCTATATACACTATGTTTTTTCTTATACATACATACCTAGGATAAAGTTTAATTTATAAATTATACACAACAAGAGATTAACAACAATAGCTAACAATTAGAACAATATGCTGTAACAAAAGTTATGTGAATATGGTCTCTCTCTGTCTCTCCCTCTCCATCTCTATCTCTGTCTCTCTGTCTCTCTCACTCTCTCTCTCTGTCTCTTTCTCTCAAAATATCCTATGGTACTGTACTCATCCTTCTTGTGATGATGTGAGATAACAAAATGTTGCATGATGAGATTCAGGTGAATGACCTAGGCATTGTGAAGTATCGTTACACTACTATTGACCTTCTGATGCTATGTCACAAGGAGGATTATCTATTTCAAATGATCCTGAGTCATCAAGCCATGACAATGTCAATGGTTGGATGTCAGAAGCAGACAGTGTTGATGATTGGGGATCCTCGATAGTTGAAGGTTTTGTTTTTTTGTTTGTTTGGTTGGTTGGTTTATTTTTGCCAAATCCTTTTAAAAGAACATTGTATTCTGACATTATTATCTCTTTTTAACTCATCAAAGTGTTGCTGCAGAGGTTGTAATCCTTTAGTGATCATATGGGTGACTTTAATGCTGCATTCTCTCAGAAAATAGTGTTCCATAACTTTTTTCCTTTAATGTCTATGCCATTAGAAGCACCATGGCATATTTTGGTAAGTGCAAGTTGCTGGTTCTACTTCAGTTTCTTCTTCTTCACAGTCTTCTCTCTGTAAATGACTCAATAAGCTCTTCTAATTCTTCATTTTATAACACTTATCAACGGCCTTCGATATGCTTTTCCACTTCCTCATCATGCACGTCGGCAAATCTCTCCCTATCACCTTGTCTTGCTGCATAAATGATTTTCCTAACCCCCATTTATGACCAAGAGGCCTTTAGAATCATTCATAGCTTTACTCTGTACGTTCTTCCAGAAGAAATTTATGATTTCTGGTTTTAACTTATTCATTGCAGCTTTGGTAAATGTTATTGCACCAGCAATAGTGAATGATTTCCAGCATGACATTGTCCAGATTAGGGTCTACATCAATTGCTGATTAAGTGAGATAAAGTACCAAGTGAGTGCACGTGACCTTGATGAACTGGATGATGCCCTGGTGAAGGGACTGAAAGAACGAGGTTGTATATAGAGTTCAAAATACAGCCTCAACATTTTCATTTTAGTGGCAAACAGATTCAGGATGGTTGGGTACATTGTCTATTATTAATAGGGCTTTAAATTCGAACTCTTCTTTTTCCAAGTTTTTTTTTTTTCCACTTTTGAGATGAAGGATTGGTGGAATTATTCCATAAACAAGATGGCTGTCACCCATACTTTCTGATTATTTTGCCAGAAGAGGGGCAGATAATTTTTGTTTTAATTTTTTAATAGTGTGTGGGTTCTTCTCTCTGTTCACTGTGCCTGGCTTTGCAATATGCTCTGCAGCATTGCTACATAGTACCAACATTAATTTGTCCTTCCATGGTTTATGCCCTTGTGCTTCCTTTGACAAATGCAGGTTCTACTGGATATTTTCTTCAGAAAGATCCAGGTTTCACACAATTGAAGACTGGCTTTGTTGAATGGTATCCTTTGTCTTTAATAAACGTTTTCAACTCTGCTGGAAATAGAGCAACAGCTTCCTCACCGGCAGAGGTAGCTTCTCCAGTAATCTTTATAATTTTCAGTTCAAACATATTCCTGAATTTGTGTAGCCATCCCTTACTTGCAGTAAATGGCCTGGTGTCATTCATTTCAGGAAATCCCTTTCTGAAGCCTTTGTACAGACTCAATGCTTGCTGACGCAACATGTTGCCATCGGTCAGAACACATTTTCTGTTCATGCCTTCCACCCACAAATGTAATGCCTTTTTCGTTTTAAGTAAGCACTTATCGTGAACTATGGCCATAACTTTCGCAGTTTGAGGTGCTACAGCAAAACTAATACAAATTTCCTTTTCCTTATTCACAATTTTATGGATAGATTTGTTCTTACTGTAGATCTCAGCAACCTCAGTATATGATTTTTTTTCTTTCTTTGTTAAGTTGAGAACTTCCACCTTTTGACTTAAAGGAAGTACTTTATGGCCTCTCTTTGGCATACCTGAACTGCCAGCATCACTAGTCTTGCACTTTGAGGCCATTAAGTAAGTAAAATAAGGGTTACTTAAACACAAGCTCTGTATGCTTGGACAGTCAATCTGATAACCAAGAAGGCTACTAAGTGACTATGTGTGGGTGGCATCTAGAACATGGATATGCGAGACAAAAGGATGATTCACATGCCAGGAATGATAAGGCAAAATGGTATGAGATTTCATTACACAGACTAGTGTGCAATTTAAAACTTATAAATGTTTATTTCTGGAATTTTCCACTTAATATTTTTGGACTGCAGTTGACCATGGGTAACTGAAACTGCAAAACCATGGGTAAGAAGGGACTACTGTATATGATATTCTTTCTAAAACTTGAATTCTTTTTGCTTAAAAATAAGTGTTAGTGGTTATTCTATATCAATACATAATAAATTTCTTCCTTTTTATGATTGTATAATATTCTGTCATGTTAAGGATACATATTCCCTAACAGATATATCTGCTGGATACATTACCTAAATTCAAATGAAAGAGGTTGCATATTGAAATTTCAAAAAATATTGCTAAATTGCACCCCCATCAGGTGTGTATTAAAAAGTCTATTTTCCTTTATTCTCACCAGTTTATCCACTTTATTCTTTCCTTTATTCTACACTTGTTAGTGTATTACTAATGTTTTTTATCCTTTCCCTAAATAATAGGTTTAGACAATCAGAGTATAAGACAAATCTGCATTTCTCTTATTATGAATTGAGTACCTTTTTCTACATTTAAGAGTCATTTGCACTTGCTTTTCTGTGTATTTCCATTTCTATGTCTATTATCTCACCCCAGTTTTCTAATGGGTTTCTAAGTGGTTTTAAGTTCAAAATAAGTTCAAAAAGTCCCTTTTGGGCAAGTAAGTTTTCCCCTATGTAATTCTGGTATTCTTTGTAGAGTAGTAGAAAATGACTTCCCCTTTTAATTTCTGTTTAGTTACAAACTTGCATTAGAACCTGATTACCATCCTATGATGGTGCCAGCGCTGACCCAAATGCCCATTTCTTACAGTGTAAGGTAACTGTCTCTAAACTAAAGCACATGCTCATATTTTTGAGAAATGGTATAGTAATTTAGCAATAACATTTGTTAAAAATTATTTTTAGTCTCTAAAAATCAGAAAGCTCTTTATTAGTAGTAAGTTTCTTATATAAATAAAAGCATTATTTCTTTTATATAAGGAGATTGTAAAATCCACAAGGGCTCCTTTGGCAATTTAGGAATTGTTTATTACTAGAGATTATAACCTTTTAGATTTTGATATTGTTTCTAATGCACCAAGTCTAATGTCATTTCTCTTAAAAATGCTTAGAGGAAAAATAAATATGATAGAAGTTAATAGCTAGATAAGGTAGGTTTCAACTAAAATATTCTCTAATGATACATTATATGAGTAGCATATGGTAGCACAGTTCTATTAATTCCAGGTGAATGTTTTCTTGTTAAATTTTGTTGAAAGTGCTACATTTTAATTTGTCTCTGATATAAACCATTTATTTCAAATAAGAAAATAATTTGAATCCTCCTACTATGTATTTACTCTATAGCAAGAAATATAAAGACTGTCAATAATGGCTTAGTCAAATATGACACCCAGCTTGGAATTCTCTCTGACTGGTGGCAATGATTGATAGGAGAGATATATTTCTTCCATGACATCAGAAAACCTATGCTGAACTTTGAGTGTAGAATATCTCTGGTAATACTATAAAAAATGGAAATTTATAGATAGCTGACATATACATAGGTAGATATTTACATTGTTTTCATTTATTCTTCACCTCTAAGAGGTATAGAAGAAACTTGACTGTCATAGTCAACAAAAAATGAATAGTTTTTTTATTATTGTCTGGAAGTCCCTTTTATTCAAATGTTTGGAGTTATAGTTTTAACTCTGGTTTGCTTTTTTGTTTTTTGCTTCTTTGTTTGTGGACTTAAGTTAGCATTCATTAAGTGTTTAGTTTATGCCAGCACTTTATTTACCATACTCCTTCAATTCCCACAACAACCCAAAGAAGTAGGTTGACCATTAGCCTCATTTTGCAAATGAGGAAACTAAGGCTCTAAGAAGCCAGATAACTTGCTAAAGATCACCCTACTAATAAGTAGCAAAGCTAGAACTTGAACCAAACATGTCTGGTTCCAAATATGTAGTAATTATAACCACTATACAATAATGCCTGTTTAGTAGTAGAGCCCTTTACAAATAAAATTTTACATAGAACCATGACAGATATTCAAAATATTTTATAATCAACATAGCCAAATCACTGAGTAGCCATAAAAAGGACAAACACTAATGTGAACAGGTGCTTACAACCAGGTGCTGAATATAAGCTCAATAAATTTAGGAAGATAAAATGGAGCTGCTCTGAGACTGACCGGAGATGGCCAGGGCTTAGCCCTATGGCCTACCCATCACAATCTTTTGGAAGAAGCTCCTTCCGTCTCCATTACCCTCCCAACCTTCACTTCATGGAAACCAGGATTTTATAGTAAAAGAAAAACAAAATCCCATAACACCTTATTTGCATCAATTCATGATCTAATAGAATAGCTTACATGCTTTGCATTTGTATTCTTCATGAATACCTGAAGATAAAGATACAGATTAATCCAAAACCCTTTAAAATATCTTTTGACTAGACTTGCCCTGATTCTAACTTTTCTAGTATTATTTCCTAGGGAAATCTCTCCTTGTACATTTTGGCAAACACTTGCTGGGAAATATATATATCTATCCGTTACGGTCATTTACTGAATCGTCACAACTATATGCTTGAAATTCACATTTGGCTCAAAATTACTTTCCTCTTTAAAGTATTACATAAACAGTATAATGTCCAATAGGGAATTTGGCTTTAAATATTTGTAATTCATTTATTTATATGGCTACTAGGCAAACTATATAGTGGGATGGTGACCCTTGGATGATGGTGATAAAATTGGACAAAATATACAGAAAAGAATGCAGAACAAACCCAGCAATTATGAAAATTCAAATATTTGTGCTTCGGTTCATCAGTGATTAAGCCAGATAGCACTTCAATTATTTTTCAGAAAGTACTTGTGGTGTGTTACTATACAAAGAAAACATAACTAAAATAAGAGTTAAAGGAATGCAAAAAAAAAAAAAAGAAAGAAAGAAAGAAAAAGGAATTGAATAGAGAAGGAACAGAGAGAGCTGGACAGGGAAGAGGAAAACGAAGTAAATCTGAAAGACTGCTCTGTGCTCCATAGCACTCCAAATAAGCACAAAGTGGTATTCTGTACTTACTAGGAGCTAAGATAAAAAGAGAAATGGAATTTATTTAGCTAGCTCCCATTTACTCATTTAAAAGAACACTGACCCATGAGAAGAACTCTAAAAGAATTTTGTTACTACTGAACTCTAAAAGAATTTTGTTACAGGGGAATTGTATAAGAAGTGGCAGTATCAATACCTTTTGAGGTTATCTATTTTGGCGTATAAATACAATTTTAGAAGCATTCTATATACAAAAGTGATGGCCCAATTTCTGTCTCAAATACATAACTTCTGCAGGCTTATTTTACAAGTTCTTGGGGTGTTTGCTTGATGAATATGATTTTAATCCTTATAGTGTCATCATATACATAGTAATCTTTTGGAAGTTTTTATTTCTTCACTCAATGTCATTCAAAACTTTTTTATTGTGTGCCTGTTCTGTGCCAGGCACTGGGTTAAACTCTGGGAATGTAATCCAAAGCAGACATGTTCTCTCCTTTCCAGAAGACTATAGTTCAGAAATGAGAATGCAAAGGAAATAAAATGTGTAAACATGCTCCAGTAAAGGAAGAACAATGTACTGTGACAATACACGACATCTGACCGAGTCTAGAGCTGTGCTTCACACAATTTTTATTTCATTAATCAGTACCATTTTTTAAAAAATAAGGGTCAACATAGCTTGTCATATTTTGTTAGCAAAGAAAGACAATTTTTTATATAGAAATTACTATCTTCTAACAACACCATTTCATTTAAAGAACATTTTAAATTAAAAATGTAAGAAGAACATAGAATTAGGGATATACTTTCACCCAAAACACAAAGAGATAACTGTCAATCATAACGTGAAATATATATATATGCATGTGTGTGTGTGTGTGTGTATATATATATTTCATGTGCGTATATATAAATATATATGTTTTAAGTGCATAAAAATTACAATAAAACTTTATTTTAATTGCAATTAGTGGAAAGTGCTACAGAAAGGAAATACAGTACAATGATAGAGAATAACAGGAGGGGACTACTTCAGAAAAAGAGGACAGGAACTCTCAGAAAAAGAGGACAGGAACTCTCAGAAAAGGCAGAATATTTAAGCTGAAATCCAATAGATAAGCATAAACCAGCTAGGCAATGAGAAAAGAAACAAAATCTTTTTTGTCTGAAATGTTTAACACTGTCTCCTCTGTATTCGTTTTCTATGGTTAACTAGAAATTTCTAACAAGTTACCACAAATTTAGTGGCTAAAACAGTACAGTTTATTATCTTATAGTCCAAAATGGGTCTCACTGGGCTAAAATCAAGGTGTCTGCAGGGTTAAATTCCTTGGGTAGACTCTAGGGGAGAATCTGGGTTTTGGCTTTTTCCAGCTTCTAGGAACCACTTATAATCTTTGGCTGTTGGACCCTTCCTCCATCTTCAAAGCCAGCAGTGTAGCATTTTCAATTATCTCTCTAACTTTGACACTGACTCTTCTGTATCTCTATTTCACATTCAAAGAACCTTTGTGATTATATTGAGCTCACTCCAATAATCTAAGATAATCCGTTTATCTGATTAGCAACCTTGATTCTATGTGCAGCTTTAATTCTCCTTTGCCATGTTGCATAACATAGCCACAATGAGGGAGTAGGATATAGACATCTTTGAGGAGACATGATTCTGCCTACCACAGCCTCTGGCTAATGAAGAACACTTTGTGCTAAATTGCTTTCTTCTCAACTACTGGCTTGTCAAGAACTGTGAACACTATGAGACATTACTTGACTTGCAAGCTGACAAAGTAGCTTGCCAGAGTTCATGGATGGCAGTATTTAAGAGATAAAAACTCCTGAGTTACAAAGAATATTATTGCTGATGGCACCACAAGCATTATGAACATCAGCATATTTGCATCAATTCTGCTTATCCCCAAATCTCACAGGGCTGATCCAGATGGGTCCTGATGAATGGTTGTATACAACAAGAATTGTGCAGGAGAGGAACTTCAAGCTTAGGTAACCCAGGTCTTTTATAGTGGGCAGTAAGCATGCCTGTCCTTTCTTACAGAAGGAGACACTACCTGCCTCTTCCAAGGCTATTCTCTATATAAATATTCTTGAAAAGATAATCTAGAACAAAGGGTGCTTACTGTCTTGTTGACAAGACATGCAAAAACTGTAAAGACCCATGGAAAATTATGCTGCATCTTTATTTTATAAATGACCTGACCTATAGGTTCTCAAATGCAGGGGGCTAGTTCCTTCAAAATCATTTGAAAATCAATTGGTTTTATATTAAAAGATTTGATTTCCTCTCTTCTAATACCATTTTTCCACCTTCTTGTTCAACTCAATCTTCATTTATTAATACATTTCATTTAAACATTTTTCTAGAACTTAGAAAAATGTCTTGCTACTGTTCCTTATTACTCTCTTATCATTAGACAATTCTATATGAAAATATGTTGACTTTTTGGCTTCAAAAGACAGCTTGACCTCACTTTACAATGAGGAAACAAATATTAGCAAATTCGTTAATTAGGGTCCTGATACACACAGATAACTATGAAGAAAAACCAAGGGCCAATATTAACTTGATGTGAAATGTCAGTAAGAAGTGGAAAGCAGACAAAATAATTTCTACACATTAAATCTAAACCCATTGGAAGAGCAAGTAATGACTGCAGTAAGTTAAAAAAAAAAAAAAACCCAGTCAAATAAATAAATGATTATATTTGACATTAGAAGTATAAACATTTATGAATTTACTAACAGGTCTATTCTCTCCTCTTACTGACATTAGTCTACTAAGTTAAAGCTACCGCTTACATATGTTTTTTAGTTTTAAGGGCAAAGAAGATTACAAGAAAAATATTAAGCTATCTAATGATAAAAAAGGAGCTAGGTCAGAAGAAAAAAGAAATATGCCCTATCCTCTTTGTGCAGAAGTGATGGTGGTAGACATATATCCTTTAAGTAACTTTTTTTTTTCCCCCAGAAGCTGTAATATGTAAGGTGAGTTGTCAATGTCCTCCCACCTAATAGTCCTAAAACCAACATTAAGATGTCAGATCAAGGGAAAGTTAGCAGTCTTTATTCAAAAAAGAGAGGTGCTCAGAAGCAAACTAAATTATATTTATACTCTACATGTGTAGTGATTACATACAATCTTGCTACTCTTCTGGTCCCATTCATGGCTCAGAAAAACTGAAATAAAGCACGATCTCTACTTTTACCATATCCTGTGTTATCATAGATCATTGGTCCTATGTTAAATTTATCCATTTGAATATACTGGCAAAGAAGCACTTAGGAGTTGCCAAGAAGCATGACAAACTGCAGCAGCTTTTCTTGACAGGTAAAATGCTACAGCAATTCAGTGGAAGGCATTTAGGAATTGCAATCAGAAAACCTGCATTTTCAGTCTAGCTCCCCCTTAGCTGATGTCTGTGAGCTTTAAGCTTCAATTTCCTCATTTGCATAAAAAGGATAAAAATATGTTACCCTATTTCTGATCTCAGGGTGATGCAGTATTTGTGGAAGCACCAAATTCATAAATGTAAGACTTTTTGCATCATTCCATTCTTGCATTGCTGTAAAGAAACACCTGAGACTGGGCAATTTATTAGAAAAGAGGTTTAATTGGCTCACAGTTCTGCAGACTGTACAGGAAGCATAACAGACATTGGCTTCTGGGGAAGCCTCTGGAAGCTTACAATCATTGCAGAAGGTGAAGGGGGAGAAGGCACATCACATGACAAAAGCAGGATAGGGTGGGGGAGGTGCCATACACTTTTAAACAGTTTCATGACAAGCCACTCACTATCAGGAGAACAGTACCAAGAGGAATGGTGCTAAACCATCCATGAGAAATCTGATTCCATGATCCAGTCACCTATCCGAAGCCCTACTTTCAACATTGGGATTTACATTTCAGTATGAGAGTTGGGTGGGGACACATCCAAACTATATCAACAGTTTTTTCTGGGATTTCATCCTCTTTGTTTCATTTTGTTTCAGAATTTTCTTTGAGGTAGTTCTTTAGCACCTGTTGAAAGCAGGCTTTTTAGTAGAAAATAGTATCCAGTTGAAAAACAAGAAGTGTGATTATAATCCACAATTTACAACCTGCGCAAGTCAGAATTTCTGAGCAGTTGTCACAATCTCAGCCAGGGCTTAGGCCCTGTCTTTGTCTTCCAGTAAGGGCCCATGTGCTGAGTCCTGGAGGAGCAGTGTTTCTGCAGTTTACCAGCATCTTCCTGTTTCCTCCTGCCTAGTGTTCCAATCTCTTCCTTCATCCCCATTATTTCCAATTCAGTGCTTTTCTCGCTTCCCATCTCAGCAAGGTTCACTATAAGAAATCCCTTACAAGATACAGCTCCACGTCCTCATCTTTCACATTCCTGAAACAAACAACCACCACCATGTCTTCAGGTCCCCTCAAGTCACAGGCTCCCCTTTTCAGGGCCTCCTCTGGTTTGTTTTCCTGCAGATGCTAATGGGCCCTTATCCTTATCTTCACTGACTGCTGTCACTGATAACAGGCAATCATGCACTCCATTGCAGCTGTTAACTCCTCACAATCACTGCTTCCTCCACTTCCCAGTTATTTCCTGAAGTTTCCTTTCAGGTACCAATTTCCTCAGCCATCCTCAGATAAGAACATTTCTATAGTAAAGCTAAAATAAACTTGCAGAAGCCATTTGATGTGGCCTTCTGCCTCTGGAGGAGAAGGAAGTGCACCACAGAGTATGTATGTCTTCACATCAGTGTTTCCTCTACCTTCCATTCACAACCAGAAGAGAATTATTACTCTGAAATAAGTTCTTCCCTTAGGCCCAAACCAATTCTCTATGGATGTATTTTGAGCCATGTTTTCCCTCTTTGATCTTCTCTGGAGAACGTGTCTCTTATGTAGGCATGAGAAATTGGGGATCTCAAAGTTCAAGGGTCACCTGGTCCAACTACACATCTGCTTTATAAAACACCATCACTGCCAGTGGGTAATACAGCAGGAAAGGGAATTCAACTCATTCCGGGGCGGTCCGTTCATCCTTGGACAGCTTTGACCAGGAGAAATGTTTAACCTGAATTCACCAAAATCTGCCTTCCAGAATATTCTATTCTCTGTTTATAATCCCAACCATCACAACAGCTTCAGTGTTCAGTACCATCTCATCGCTTCCCCTGCCCTTGCACATGCTCCCACAACACAGTAGGCTTTTAAGAAATGTTTGTTGGGTGACTAAATGAATGTTCTTGCCTATGGGAAGGCACTTTGTACCTAGGACATCCATGAAATATAATCTGAGTTTTCTCCAGGCTAAGTCCTTAGTTCCTTTACTCATTTTTTATAAGGGAAGTTTCAAATTTAATACTTGTGCAGTTTCTTTCCTCTGATTTTTTTCCAGCATGTCTAAATCCATCTGGGTAAACACCCAAAAAAATTAAACATACACAAAAAGTATACATTTATATGTATACAAATGTATATAATCATAAGTGCGTATAAATTCAGTTTAAATGCACACATATATATTTTAAAATTCTGTATAAAATAGTTTCTAAATAAAGCTACCCCAAGGTATACAGAATGAGTAAACAAAAACAAATTAAAAGAAGTATCATTAACTTGTAAAACTATGCTTTGGCGGCTGGTTGCAGTGGCTAACGCCTGTAATCCCAGCACTTTGGGAGTCCGAGGTGGGCAGATCATGAGGTCAAGAGATAGAGAGCATCCTGGCCAACATGGTGAAACCCCGTCTCTACTAAAAATACAAAAATTGGCTGGGCATGGTGGTGCACACCTGTAGTACCAGCTACTCAGGAGGCTGAGGCGGGAGAATTGCTTGAACCAGGGAGGCAGAAGTTGCAGTGAGCTGAGATCACACCACTGCAGTTCAGCCTGGCAACAGTGCAAGATTCCATCTCAAAAAAAAAAAAAAAAAAAAATGCTAATCATCAGATTCTCCAAGGTCTAATTAGAGAAAAAAATGTTAAGAGCAGCCAGAAAGAAAGGCCAAGTCACCTATAATGGGAAGGCCAACAGACTAACAGCATACCTCTCTGAGGAAACCCTACAAGCCAGAAGAGATTGGGGGCCGATATTCAACATTCTTAAAGCAAATAATTTCCATCCCAGAATTTCATATCCAACCAAACTAAGCTTCATAAGGGAAGGAGAAATAAAATCATTTTCGGACAAGCAAATGCTGAGAAATTCATCACCACCAGGACTCCCCTGCAAGAGCTCCTGAAGGAAGCACTAAATATAGAAAGGAAAAACCAGTACCAGCCACTACAAAAACACAATGAAGTGCACAGAACAATGACAAGATGAAGCAACTACATTAACAAGTCTGCAAAATAACCAGCTAACATCATGATGACAGGATCAAATTCACACATAGCAATATTAACCTTAAATGTAAATGGGCTAAATGCACCAATTAAAAGACCCAGAATGGCAAGCTGGATAGAGTCAAGACCCATCAGTGTGCTGTAATCAAGAGACCCATCTCACATAAGAAGACACACATAGGCTCAAAATAAAGGGATGGAGGAAACTTTACCAAGCAAATGGAATGCAGAAAAAAAGCAGGAGTTGCAACCCTTGTTTCTGATGAAATAGACTTCAAACCAACAAAGATCAAAAAAGACAAAGATGAGCATTACATTAATGTAATGGGTTCAATTCAACAAGAAAAGCTAACTATCCTAAATATATATGCACCCAATACAGGAGCACCCAGATTCATAAATCAAGCTCTTAGAGACCTACAATGAGACTTAGAGTCCCACACAATAATAGTGGGAGACTTTAACACCCCACTGTCAATATTAGACAGATCATCAAGACAGAAAATTAACAGTGATATTCAAGACTTGAACTCAGCTCTGGATAAAGGGGACCTGGTAGATATCTACAGAACTCTCCACCCAAAAACCAGAAAATATACATTCTTCTTGGCTCCACATGGCATTTACTCTAAAATTGGTCACATTATTGGAAATAAAACACTCCTCAGCAAATGCAAAAGAGCTGAAATCTTAACAGTCTCTTAGACCACAGCACAATCAAATTAGAACTCATGATTAAGAAAGTCACTCAAAACCATGCAACAACATGGAAACTGAACAACCTTCTCCTGAATGACTTCTTAAATAATGAAATTAAGGCATAAATTAAGAATTTCTTTGAAACTAACGAGAACGAAGAGACAGTATACCAGAATCTCTGGGAAACAGCCAAAGCAGTATTAAGAGGGAAATTTATAGCACTAAATGCCCACATCAAAAAGCTAGAAAGGTCTCAAATTGACATCCTAACATCACAACTAACAGAACTAAAGAACCAAGAGCAAACAACCCCTAAAGCTAGCAGAGTACAAGAAATAATCAAAATCAGAGCAGAACTGAAGGATACAGAGACATAAAAAACCTTTCAAAAAATTAATGAATCCAGGAGGTGGATTTTGAAAAAAGTAATAAAATAGGTAGACCACTAGCTGCACTAATTAAGAAGAAAAGAGAGAAGAATCAAATAGACTCCATGGAAAACCATAAAAGGGATATCACCACTGACCCCAAAGAAATACAAACAACCATCAGAGAGAATACTATCAACACCTCTAACCAAATAAACTGGAAAGTCTAGGAAGAAATGGATAAATTCCGGATACATATACCTACCCAAGATTGTACCAGGAAGAAGTTGAATCCCTGAATAAACCAATAACAAGCTCTGAAATTGAGGCAGTAATAATCTACCAAAAAAAAAGCCCAGGACCAGACAGATTTATAGCTGAATTCTACCAGAGGTACTAAGAGTAGCTGGTGCCATTTTTTCTGAAATTACTCCAAACAATTGAAAAGGAGTGACTCACTCCAGATAATTCAAACCAATACATGGAGTTTTTCTACTCCATTAAATACAAATGAGCCCAGCACACTTTCTTGTAATTATGTCCTGCTGTTTAAACCATAATAACTTGCAAAGAGTATAAAAATGTTTTTGCTAGATGGTTTTATCAGTACAAAAATCTGTAACATTTAATGTATCAGTTCCTATCACTGTGGCCCTTCATTTTAATACTTAATAAAGGTTTATTCAGCAAAAAAAAAAAAAAAAAAAAAAAAGAAAAGGAGTGACTCCTCCCTAACTCATTTTATGAGACCAGCATCACCCTGATACCAAAACCTGGCAGAGATACAAAAAAAAAAAGAAAAAAGAAAAGAAAAAGAAAAAAGAAAAAAAGAAAATTTCAAGGCCAATATCCCTAATGAACATCAATGCAAACAATCCTTAATAAAATCCTTGCAAACTGAATCCACCAGCACATCAAAAAGCTTATTTACCACGATCAAGTTGGTGTTATCCCTGGGATGCAAGGCTGGTTCAACATATGCAAATCAATAAACATAATTCATCACATGAACAGAACTAAAGACAAAAACCACATGATTATCTCAATAGATGCAGAAAAGGTATTCAATAAAATTCAACATCTCTTTATGTTAAAAACTCTCAATAAACTAGGTGTTCAAGAAACATACCTCAAATAATAAGAGCCATTTTTGACAAACTCACAGTGAGTATCATACTGAATGGGCAAAAGCTGGAAGCATTCCTCTTGAAAACCGGCACAGTACAAGGATGTCCTCTCTTAACACTCCTATTCAACACGGTATTGGAAGTTCTGGCCAGAGCAATCAGGCAAGAGAAAAAAAAATAAAGCATATTTAAATAGGAAGAGAGGAAGTCAAATTGTCTCTGTTTACAGATGACATGATTTTATAATTAGTAAACCCCATCATCTCAGTCCAAAAACTCCTTAAACTGATAAGAAATTTCAGCAAAGTCTCAGGATGCAAAATCAATGTGCAAAAATCACAGGCATTCCTATACACCAAAAATAGACAATCCGAGAGCCAAATCATGAATGCACACCCATTCACAATTGCTACAAAGAGAATAAAATACCCATAAATACAGCTAACAAAGGAAGTGAAGGACCTCTTCAAAGAGAACTGCAAATCACTCCTCAAGAAAATCAGAGAGGACACAAACAAATGGAAAAACATCCTATGTTCATGGATAGGAAGAATCAATATCATGAAAATGGCCATACTGCCCAAAGTAATTTATAGATTCAATGCTATTTTCATTAAACTACCATTGACGTTCTTCACAGAATTAGAAGGAAAAAAAAACTATTTTAAAACTCATGTGGAGCCAAAAAAGAGCCCACATAGCCAAGACAATCCTAAGCAAAAAGAACAAAGTTGAAGGCATCATGCTATCCAACTTCAAACTATACTACAAGGCTACAGTAACCAAAACAGCATGGTACTCATACAAAAATAGACACATAGACTAATGGAACAGAATAGAGATATCAGAAATAAGACCACATATGTACAACCATCTGATCTTCAACAAACCTGACAAAAACAAGCAATGGGGAAAGGATTCCGTATTTAATAAATGATGCTGGGAGAACAGGCTAGCCATATGCAGAAAACTGAAACTGAACCCTTTCCTTACACCTTACATAAAAATTAACTCAAGATGAATTAAAGACTTAAATGTGAAACCCAAAACTATAAAAACCATAGTAGAAAATCTAGGCAATACCATTCAGGACATAGAGACAGGCAAAGATTTCATAACAAAAACATCAAAAGCAATTGCACTAAAAGCAAAAATTGACAAATGGGATCTAATTAAACTAAAGAGTTTCTTCACAGCAAAAGAAACTATCATCAGAGCAAACAAACAACCTACAGAATGGGAGAAAATTTTTGCCATCTATGCATCCAACAAAGGTCTAATATCCAGAATCTACAAGAAACTTAAACAAATTTACAAGAAAAAAACAAACAACCCTATTAAAAAGTGGGCAAAGAGTGTGAACAGACAGTTCTCAAAAGAAGACATTTATGAGGTCAAGAAACAAACGAAAAAAAGCTCAACATCGCTGATCATTAGAGAAATGCAAATCAAAACCACAATGAGATACTATCTCATGACAGTCAGAATGACGATTATTAAAACGTTAAGAAAAAAGAGATGCTAGCAAGGCTGTGGAGAATTAGGAACACTTTTACACTGTTGGTGGGAATGTAAATTAGTTCAGCCATTGTGGAAGACAGTGTAGTGATTCTTTGAAGACCTAGAACCAGAAATACCATTTGACCCAGCAATTCCATTACTGGGTAGATACTCAAAGGAATATAAATCATTCTGTTATAAAGATACATGCATGCATGTGATCATTTAGATTGATTCCAAGTCTACTATTGTGAATACTTCATTGCAACACTATTCACAATAGCAAAAACGTGGAATCAACCCAAATGCCCATCAATGATAGACTAGATAAAGAAAATGTGGTACATATATGCCATGGAATACTATGCAGCCATAAAAAGGAATGAGATCATGTCCTTTGCAGGGACATGAATGGAGCTGGAAGCCATTATTCTCAGCAAACTAATGCAGGAATAGAAAACCAAACACTGCATGTTCTCACTTATAAGTGGGAGCTGAACAATGTGAACACATAGACACAGGGAAGAGAACACCACACACTGGAGTGTTTCGGAGAGGGCAGGAGGAAGGAGAGCATCAGGAAAAATAGCTAATGCAGGACTTAATACCGTGGAGACGGGATGATCTGTGCAGCAAACCATCAGGGCACACGTTTACGTATGTGACAAACCTGCATATCCTGCACATGTACCTCAGAACTTAAAATAAAATAAAATAAATAATAGTGTTAAGTATAATGGTCTATCTTTTGCATCATACATTTTTCATTTAAAATTAGATTGTGCAAACCTTTCATATTATCATTCATCTTTACTATTATTATTTCATTGGCTTAATAGTACTCTATCAGTGTGATATAACTGTTTCCCAATTCCTGGTGATTTAAAATGTTTCTAGTTTTCTGTCTTACAAATGTTGTTAAGAATACTAAGATAAGTATCAATTTCTTCCTAAGTATGTTGCCAAATTTTAAAATCTTTCCTTCTTTCTACTACCATTTAAAATAATTTTTCATTTTCTATGTGGATGAGTTCTGTTCATATATATGCTATTTATTCCTAATGTTATAACAGTGTGGTTAAAAAAAAGCCTATAAAACTTTGACTTTTAATTAAAATTATTCATTAAGCCCTAACGCATAATTTTTACAAATGTTGCATACGTACTTTAAAAGATACAACCCCATTTTTAAATAACTAGCATTTCTTTTATTTTATAAATTTATAAATACCTAATTGATGCCAGGCACTGCACTGGGTACCAGTGATACAAAAGTGAACAAGGCAGATCCTTGCCCATATGGGGCTTAAAGTCTAACTTGGAGTAAAGAAGTGGAAAAAAAAAAAAAAAACTGGGATGACTGTGATGATTGGACAGTCCGAGGCACTAGTACCCTTAGATCCAAGCATAAAAGGACCTCTGCTCTTATCCCAGGTTTCAGAGAACGTCATTCAGGCCTACCTTGAGCTGTGTTCCTCTCTTCTAGGCAAAAAGAGAAGCACAGGAGGTGAGGGGATATCTGTGGGCATCCTGGGCATGCCAATCTGGTGCCCACAATCCCCATTAGATGCACCTTCGGGGGCCAGGGATATCCGAATTCCCTGCTCAAACAATTCAAACCTGCTCCCACAGGCAGAACAGGCTTCCCTAGGTCCACCCTCCTAAAGATTGACTTTGCCTTTTATGTGTCCACCAATGGGTGACTATTTAGGGGAGATCGTGAACAGTTTAAATGTTTGGTCTGGGTTGTCCAGGCACATACAGGAAAAGCCCCTTTCTGAAGTTCTAGATGGAGGCAGGAGTGGGAAGGAAAGGTGAGGGGTGACAGACAGGACAAGCAGCTGGAAGCCATTTCTTCCCACAGTCATGTTCCTGCACAGAACTCCAAGGATTCTGAGAATTCTAATTTGAACCTAGTTTTCCAGGTGGTTTTGAGGATATATTTGTCAAGGTAGGAGGATAGAACATACTTTGTTTAATGGTTTGTTAGCTTGATTTGCAGTTTTAAAATATTTAGACATATGGGATGTGGGCCTTCCTTTGAATTCTTACCCCAAGCCCTGCAAATGTTGGGGTACGCCTGGTACAAGGTGCTATGGGGACACCTAAAAGAAAGATCTAAACTTACGTGAGGGAGTCATAGAAAGCCTCTCAAAGTAAGTCATGGTTTAGTAGAATAGGTTCAGCCACAGAATATTCTACTTACGTAATCTGCATTTATAGTCTAAAGATGGAAAAATCACATGCTCATCTTAATAACTGTCAAAAATGCATTTGATGAAATTCAAGAAACAGTCATATTCAAACTAACTTAATATTCTAGAATAACCATATGATTACCATAATAAATGATATCTGCACGAAGCTAAATCCTGGCATCATACTTAATGGTGAATACTAGCAGTTCCCTTTAAATTTAACTAAAGACAAAGATGGAAATATTTAACATGGGTCTTAAATTTCTAACCAGTTTATTTTGGCAGATGTTAATTTCTTTTTTCCTTTTCTGGTAATCTCATGAACAGTTTTATGTGAGAAGATCTGTGTTTTCCTTTACTCCACCACATTTTTAAGGTTCTTTACCTTGTTCTGGTCTTTTGTCATTGTTGTTGCTGGTCTAGACTCCCTTTTTAAGATATAAGTTTCATAAAATTGCCCCCTGCTTGTTAAAACACCCATTCATTTACCACAAATTCTCCTCTTTAACGATTCAATGGAAGTCTCAGTTTTGTTCATTATGATTTTGTATTTGTTTGGTCAACCATTGCCTGGAGCTGGTGTTTAAACCAGGAAGCGACTCATTCTCCCAAATGGTTCTTGTGTCTCGGTTATTAATCTGCATCAGCGGGAGGCAAGTAGCATTCCCCACACTATCCAGTCTGGACGCATAATCCGGAACTTGGCATAGGAATAGAGTGGTGGTGGAAGTTCTGGCCTGGCTGACTATGAGGAACAAGCAGTTAATCTAATATACACAAGTCATGTGGCATTTTTAATTTGAGTACGAATACAAGTCTATTTTAAAGTTGTTTGCCTGGTCACTGCCAGGCATCTGTTAGCTACCGTGTTTTCAGATTCTCTCGTAAATTTCTAGACTAGAAATCTACAGATAAGATTTTGATATTTTGATATTAGGGTTCAAAGGATTATTATTAAACAATGCCCAGGGAGAGACAGGGCATCTTTATGAAGCAGCAGTTTGGGTGTTGCTTTCAAATTTTCAAATTTGATTCCCTTTCAAATTTTACAACAGAGCACTTGCGGGCTGGGATGCTGCGGCTTCTCACCGTATACCTTCAGAGAAAGTATCTCATTCCAAGCCTGTATATCATTCTTTTCTTCTCCAACAATTCAGGACTTGTGATAATTTTTTGGACATCAAGCATATTTATGCAGAACTCTCCTACATTAAGTAAAAGGCAGGACTTTCAGATGTGTGCTTTTGGTGCTCCCTGCATTTTATAAGCTTTTGGTCCTCCCTGCATTCTATAAGTTAATAAATCAGGGAATTCATTCAGAATTTGTCAAAACCTTGGCAAGATTAGAAATTGCCTAAAACTAGTTCTTCCATTAGTCATCAGATATAATTTTGACAATGAAAGTGATCTCTGAGATCACCCCGTCCATAAAATTCCCCACAGTGTCTTCCTCATACTGCTCCACTGGGCCTCATTTTCCCATCATCCTCATCCCTCCTCTCCCCGCCATCACACCCCCAGCTCTGTCTCACAAAGAACAACCAAATAGCAGGTGAAAGGCACTAAGATGGCGTCACCCAGCATTCTGGAGTTTCAACGTGAAAAACCTGTCCTTGGTTTCTCCACCTCTAAGGCAAATACTGTTAGCCCTGCAGTTTGCTCGTTTGCTTTCTGACTCTTTTCAGTCTTTGCCTAGTCCCTAACTACTCAACCTTCTGAGCAATTTGTCTATTCTTTTTTGATTCCTCCCTTCTGAAAGATACTTCAGTGGATTCTGATAAAAGGAACCTTAGTCTGGGCCTAAAGAATCTTTTACTTTATGGCAGTGCCAAAATACAAGGGGTGTGTTCTGTCCTCTCCTAGACTTCTGTTCTAGAAAATCAGTTATCACTCAACACCACACACTGAGTAATCAAGAAGAAAGAAATTAAAACCACAAATAATTCCATGATCCAGAGAAAAACATTGTTGTTACTTTAGGATATAGTGTGGTAGGGGGCATATTTATGCTAAACAATTATTTATCTAAATTTCAATTTAACTAGGTATTGCGTATTTTTATTTGCTTAATCTGGCAACTCTATTACAGCTCTAATCCCAACAGGCTGGTTTACCTTTAAGTATATCCTCACTAATAATTCCACATTTCTAAAAATAAAAAAACAGTAAAAGAATATTTCAGAAATAAATTTGCTCAGGAAATTTATAACATTTTGCCACCCACGCACTGGGATGGAAAATTTTATCTCTTTCCTTTGTTGATTTGTAGTATGTTAAAGAAAATTAGAGTGATTTTAGTTTACAGGTTTGCGTTTTTGATTAGGAGTTAAAGCTTCAATATGTGCTAACTGGCTAACCGGTGCATACCACTTCAGCTCATTCTGAGTACTAAGTGCTAATAAAATATTTTTATTTAGAAGTAAATAAAAAATAAAGTTGCCAAAGTAAAATCTTATGGGGGAGATAAATTCACTTGAAAAAGATATAATAATAACATTAGTTTTACTTCCATACTGCATTAAAAAAGTAAGAAAATACAATTTGTGTAATCCTCTGCAAAGAGGAAACATGTTACTGTAGCAATAATCATAGGATTTTTTGGAAGGAGATTGGATATTATTTCATTTGATTAATTTCTAATTTTTTCGCTTATTTTAACTGAAGATTTCATCTTGCCCATGGTTTCTCTTATTTATGTTCACCATAACATTGTCAACAATGCACTCCTTGAACCTAGAAGTGATTTCAAGTCATAATGATGACTGCATATAAGATATTTGTGACTTGTCAAACTCACAAGAAATATAGGGAATTGTACCTGAACAATTGCCCCTATCTATATCAACTCACTGTCAGTCTTTGGACAGTAACATATTTCACACAGTAACTTTATAAATTTGGGCACCTAGAGAAATTCTTTAACTAAAACATTTTCAGGGTGACTTGACAGATGACATTGACAATAAACACATTTTTAGGAATAATGTGCAGACAAAGTTTTAAAAATGGGTTTATACTGTAAACTTTTTCAAGTCCTTTTAATTAGTGTACTATAATGGATGAAAAATAATGGCATGAAGATTTCCTCCTGCTTGTCTGCAGACCTGTTTTCTTCTATTCTTCATTACCAAAGACTAGTATAGAAAGCAGTCATAAAGGTTGGGCAACAGAAAAATGTCTACATCTGCTCACTGGATGTTTTCAGAAAGTGCCATGGCATCAAGGGCTCACCAACAGCTGAAGGCAGGTCTGCAATACTAATTAGGGAAAAAACAATTCTCATTCATCTGGCTTATTCTGATATCATTTCTTGGCAGTAAAAAGAGACTAAAACAATGTGCAAATGTGACGGTTGGGAAGTCAAGTTAGAGTGGAAACTTGATATCATTTCTCCTTTCTGGTCTCCCATTGTTTATGGTGTTTTGAATATTATTTTAGGTATTAAAAATGATTTTGTGTGGTCAGAATCACAATATGATGTGGCAGCAACTAAAATCAAAATCAATGCATGTTGCTATTCAGTTCAGTCTTGACTATATTTAACCAATAGATATGTTTTTAGCCAAGAAATTCCCCATTCTAAAAATATGCTTTTAACTCTTCGTTTTTTCAATACATTTGTCCTCTTAACATTGCCATTGACCGATAAGAGTCAGATTCCTATAGAGAGAAGTAGAAATTTCCTGTCTAAGAGCCAGTATTGCACTAACAGTACGTTAGTAGCCAGTACTTAAATACTACAGTATTTAAGAATGCAGTGGTTAACCGCATACCCCCTGGGCTCTGAGTTATGTGAGTTTAAATCCAAGCTCGGTCATTTACTAAAGCATTGTGATAATGAACTTATTTAAAATTCTCAAGCCCAAGTTTTTCATCTATAAAATGAAAATAATATAAGTAACTTTATCCTATGGTAATACAAGTAAAGGGCTTAGCACAATTCATCACATCTGTAAATAATAAATAATTGCTATTGTCATTACTATAAAATATTATTTATATTATAGCATGACTCACTGTAATGTGCTATAATTATCACATTTCCTCATGGATTTTCTTCCCTCACAAATGACTAGCCAAAATATTAAGGTAGAAATAGTTCTTTTCTTCATACATTTTCTCCCAGGGCTGCCTCTCGGTAGCAAATAGGCAAACAGGAGATTGGAAGTGATGTCTCCATGTTAACCTATATTTTCTAAGCAAGGTCAGTACAGAAATTCACTTCCTATATGGCTGGGTGAATCTTTCTCTTTCTTTCAGAAATGGAAAACATTTTCACAGAGCCTTTAGGAGACTCTGATATAAGGGTATTAGTTGGTGAGAGAGAAAATAAGTGTTCTCTTCTTTGTGCACTTGGACTGAGCCATGAAAGCAAGTTATCACCCATTCTCACATCCGTTGAAATCCTGATTAGTTCTCAGCAAAAGTGTTTCTTTCTGCTATATCTCACTATCAGCTCTGAGAAGCAGCATGCATGCTTTTACACTGAAACTTCAAAGGTGTGCTTTAAGTAAAGTTTTATCCTCCTATGGAGGAATGACTTGCATGTACTATAGAAACTTAGTTTTCTCTGCATAAATCCATAAATATTGCTTGAAATTCCCTTTCAGGAATTCAGATCCCTTTATTATTGCTTTTATACCTCTTTTTTCCTAAAGTATTTAAATTTGAAAACAATAGTTTTTTTCTAGATTCCCACCGCCTTCTACCATTTTTCAAGTGAAGAAGAAAGTCTAACTTATGAACTATATACTTGGAATCAGGAAACAAACCTTGTGAAAAAAAAATTCAGAAAAAAAAAATGTAGAAAGATACAGAAAAGCATTGAATTTGAAATTAGAAGAATTATTTTTTATTTCTTCCTCAGGTATTTATAAGCCAAATGATATTGAACAGATCATTAGATCTCTCTAAATCTAGTTTTATTACCCACAATATGGGAATCTGGCCTCCCAAATTGCCTCTTGGAGCCTCAGTAAAGAGAAAATAAAATCGTGCACATAAAGATGTTAGATCAATTCCAAAGCTCCATTCATCCATTCTTAGCAGTATGGGATTAACAATTCACATGCTCTTGAGAAACTCTCTAAAGGTTCTGAGGATTTGCTGCCTGTTATAATCAGAGAGCACGCACTTCCAGGCCAAGCAGGAAGGATCAGAGTTCACTACAGCCAGAACATCCTGAACCACATAATCCTTCCTTTAACTTTAGGGTACAATGATAAAAGGGGATTTATGCAAAAACGTGCTGACATTTTTCCTGAAAGATTAGTGAGTAATTTTCCTTTATCCTATTTTTAAGAGCAAACTCTTTAAAAAGTCACAATATTGACTCATATATTCCCCTCATCTACATAATATAATATGTTTTTCAAAATTTTTATTATCCCTGAGTGGCGATAAAATCTCAACTGTTTAAAATAATTTTTTTAGATTTATAACATTCAATAAAAATTTTAGGTGTGAAAGATATTTTCTACTGAGATAAAACTCAGTACCTCCGAACCTCATGGATGCTTTTTAAAAAAAGTCTTACTCACTATAGCACAGCCTCAAAGTGTTAATTTAAACATACATTCTTGGAGGAAAAATATACATTTGTGTGCTGATTTAAAAAAATAAAAAAAGGTTTTATACTAACCAGGATTTCAGACCTGGTGTAATGGCATGGATTAAATGAGCTCAGAACTACATTCTTCCTAGATCTAGAAGTATAATTCTCTTGGCATTCACAAACGTCAATTCTAGTATTCTTTAAATATGCACATAAACACCTCTGAAATACTTAAAAAGAAAATTTTAAAAGATAGCAAGATGTGCCTGATTTCACTAACTTAAAAGTAACATGGGTAACATATAAATTGAAATACACCATACTAGCTCATATAAATAATATATTGTCTTGTGATAAAATGTGCTAAATCTGCTTCTTCCTTCTGGTTTACTTTTTATTTTTTACTATTATAAGTACATGATAGCTGCACATATTTACAAGGTACATGTGACATTTGTAATGATCAAATCAGGGGATAATAAATGATCAAATCATAGCAGTATTCATCACTTCAAGCATTTGTCATTTCTTTGTATTAGGAATATTCCAATTCTACTCGTTCAGTAATTCTGAAATACACAATAAAGTATTGTTAATTATAGTCATCCTATTGTGCTATCAAACACTACATCTTATTTCTTCTATCTAAATATATTCTTGTATGCACTAACCATCCTTCTTTATCCTTCCATCCCCACTACCCACACCAGCCTCTGGTAACCATCACTCTACTGCATATCTCTATGAGTTCAATTTTTCTTTAGCTTCAACATATTAGTGAGGACCTGTGATATTTGTCTTTCTGTGCCTGTCTTATTTCACTTAACATAATGTCCTCCAGTTCCATCCCTGTTTCTGCAAGTGACAGGATTTCATTTTTTATGGCTGAGTAATATTCTATTGTGTATATGTACCACATTTTCTTTACCTGTTAATCCATTGATAGAACTTAGATTGATTCCATATCTTGGCTATTGTGAATAGCACTATAATAAACATGGTGGTGTTATAATAAACACGGAAGTATATCTCTTTGATATACTGACTTCCTTGCTATTAAGTGTCTATCCAGCAGTGGGATTGCTAGGTCATATGGTAATTTTACTTTCAGTTGTTTGAGGAACCTCCATACTATTCTTCATAGTGATTTTACTAATTTACATTCTCACCAACTGTGTATGAGGGTTTCCCTTTTTATACATCCATCCTCAGCAGAATCTATCATTGCCTGTATTTTTAATAAAAGTCATTTTATTTTCCCATTTTATTTTTAGAAGTTTCCTCTTCTACATTTTTTATCTTTTTTATTTCTCCATGAAGGCCTATTTTTTTTATAATTACAACTTTTATTTTAGATTCAGGGGGTGCATGTTCAGGTTTGTATATTGCATGATGCTGAGGTTTGGGATACAAATGATCTCATCATCCAAATAGCATAGTACTCAAAAGTTAATTTTTCTTTGTTTTCCTTTTCTTTTCTTTTCCTTTTTTTTTTTTTTTTTTTTTTTTTTTTTTTGAGATGGAGTCTCGCTCTGTCACCTGGAGTGCAGTGGTGCAATCTTGGTTCACTGCAACCTCTGCCTCCCTCATTCCAGCAATTCTCCTACCTCAGCCTCCCAGGTAGCTGGGATTACAGGCGCACGCCACTACACCTGGCTAATTTGTGTATTTTTAGTAGAGACAGGATTTCACCATGTTTTCCAGGCTGGTCTCAAACTCCTGATCTCAGGTGATCCACCCGCCTCAAACTCCAGTTAGTTTTTCAACCCTTGTTCCTTTCCCTCCTTCCCCCATCTGTCAGTCCCCAGTGTCTATTGTTGCCATCTGTATTAGCCCATTTTCACACTACTGATAAAGATATATCCGAGACTGGGTAATTTATGAAGAAAAAGAGGTCTAGTGGACTCACACTTCCATGTGGCTGGGGGAGGGGGCGCTCACAATCATGGTGGAAGGCAAAAGGCACATCTTACTTGGTGGCAGACAAGAGAGAATGAGAGAGAATGCTTGGTTGCAAAAGGGGTTTCCCATTATAAAACCATCAGATCTCACGAGACTTATTCACTACCACAAGAACAATATGGAGAAAATCGCCCCCGTGATTCAATTATCTCCCACCAGGTCCCTCCCACAACATGTGAGAATTATGGGAGCTACAACTCAAGATGAGATTTGGGTGGGGACACAGCCAAACCATATCATTTCACCCCAGCCCCTCCCAAATCTCATGTCCTCACATTTGAAAACCAGTCATGCCTTCCCAACAGTCCCCCAAAGTCATAACTCATTTCAGTATTAACTCAAAAGTTCACAGTCCAAAGTCTTATGTGAGACAAGGCAAGCCCCTTCCACCTATGAGCCTGTAAAATCAAAAGCAAGTTACTTACTTCCCAGATACAATGGGAGTATAGGCATTGAATAAATACACCCATTCCAAGTGGAAGAAATTAGCCAAAACAAAGGGGCTAAAAGCCCCATGCAAGTCCAAAATCCAGCAGGGCAGTCAAATCTTAAAGCTCCGAAATGATCTCCTTTGACTCCATGTCTCTTATCCAGGTCACACTGATGCAAGAGGTGGATTCCCATGGTCTTAGGTAGCTCCACCCCTGTGGTTTTTCAGGGTACAGCTTCCCTCCCAGCTGCTTTTACAGGGGTGGATTTGAGTGTCTGCAGCTTTTCCAGGACCACAGTGCAAGCTGTCAGTGGATCTAGCACTCTGGTGTCTGGAGGATGGTGGCCCTCTTCTCACAGTTCCACTAGGTGGTGCCCCAGTGGGGACTCTGTGTGGGGGTTTCAACTCCATATTTCCCTTCTGCACTGCCCTAGCAGAGGTTCTCCATGAGGGCCCTGCCCTGAATCAAACTTCTGCCTGAGCATCCAGGCATCTCCATACATCCTCTGAAATTTATGCAGAAGTCCCCAAACCTCAATTCTTGACTTCTGTGCAACCTGAAGGCTCAACACCATGTGGAAGCTGAAAAGGCTTGGATTTGCACCCTCTGAAGCCACAGCCCGAGCTGCACCTTGGCACCTTTTAGCCATGGCTGGAGCAGCTAAATCCCTAAGGGTGCCCCTGGGTTCAGCCCATAAAACCATTTTTCCTCCTAGGCCTCCAGGCCTGTGATGGGAGAGGCTGCCATGAAGGTCTCTGACCTGCCCTGGAGACATTTTCCCCATTGTCTTGACCATTAACATTTGGCTCCTCGTTACTTACGCAAATTTCTGCAGTCAGATTGAATTTCTCCTCAGAAAATAGACTTTTCTTTTCTAGTGCATTGTCAGGCTGCAAATTTTCAGAATTTTGATGCTCTCTTTCCCTTTTAAAACTGAAGGTTTTTAACTGCACCCAAGTCATCTCTTGAATGCTTTGCTGCTTAGAAATGTCTTCCACCAGATACCCTAAATCATCTCCTTCAAATTCAAAGTTCCACAAATCTCTAGGGCAGGGGCAAAATGGCAAAATGCTGCCAGTATCTTTGTTAAAACATAACAAGAGTGACCTTTACTCCAGTTCACAACAATTTCCTCATCTCCATCTGAGACCACATCACCCTAGATTTCATTGTCCATGACATTATCAGCAATTTGGTCAAAGCCATTCAGTAAGTCTCTAGGAAGTTTCTAACTTTCTCACATTTTCCAGTGTTCTTCTGAGTCCTCCAAACCATTCCAACCCCTGACTGTTATCCAGTACTAAAGTCACTTCCACATCTTCGGGTATCTTTACAGGAGTTCCCACCCCCAGTGCCAATTTACATATTAGTCCATTTTCATGCTGCTGATAAACACATACCTGAGACTGGGAAATTTATAAAGCAAAAGAGGTCTAGTGGACTCACAGTTCCACATGTCTGGGGAGGCCACACAATCATAGTGGGAGTCAAAAGGCATGTCTCATATGGTGGCAGACAAGAGAGAATGAGAGAACGAAGTGAAAGGGGTTCCCCTTATAAACCTATCAGATCTCATGAGACTTATTCACTACCACAAAAACAGTATGGGGAAAACTGCCCCTATCATTCAATTATCTCACACTGGGTCTCTTCTGCAACACATGGGAATTATGGGAGCTACAATTCAAGATGAGATTTGTGTGGGGACACAGTCAAACCATATCACCATCTTTGTATTCATGAGTATCCAATGTTGAGCTCCCTCTTATTAGTGTGAGCAGGCAGTATTTGGTTTTCTGTTCCTGCATTAATTTGCTTATGATAATGGCCTCCAACTCCAACTGCATCAAGGCTGCTGCAAAAGACATGATTTTGTTCCTTTTTATGACTACATTATATTCCATGACATACATGTGCCACATTTTCTTTATCCAATCCTCTGTTTATGGGCACCTAGGTTGATTCCATGTGTTTGCTATTGTGAATAGCACAAGGATGGATGTGTGAGTGCATATGTCTTTTCTGTAGAATGATTCATTTTCTTTTGGATACACAACCAGTAATGGGATTGCTGGGTCAAATTGTAGTTCTGTTTTAAATTAGTTGAGAAATCTCCAAACTGCTTTCCACAATGGATGGATTAATTTGCACTCCCACCAACAGTGTATGTGTTCCCTTTTCTCCATGGTCTCACCAGCATCTGTTGTTTTTTGACTTTTTAAAAATTGCCATTCTCACTGGTATGAGATGGCATTTCATTATGGTTTCTATTTGCATTTCCCTTATGATTAGTGATATTGAGCATTCTTTCATGTTTTCTGGCCAGATAAGAGCCATTTTAAATGGGATGTAATGATATCTCACTGTTGTTTTAAGTTGCCTTTTTTTTTCTGATGATTAGTGATGCTGAGAATGTTTTCTTATACCTGTTGGCCATTTGCATGTCTTCTTTTGAAATATGCTTATTCAGATCTTTTGCACATTTTTTAATGTTTTAATCAGAATATTTGTTTTCTTCCTATCAAGTTTTTTGATCTCCTTATATATTCTGGTTTTTAATCACTTGTAAGATGGGTAGTCTGCAAATATTTTCTCCCATTCTGTGGGTTGTCCCTTCACTTTGTTGCTTTTTTTTCCTTTGTTGTGCAGATATTTTTTAGCTTGATGTGATCCCATTTGCCCATTTTTCCTTTGGTTGCCTGTGTTTTTGAGGTCTTACTCAGTCTTTGTCCAGACTGATGTCCTGGAATATTTCCCCAATGTTTTCTTCTGATCATTTAATGGTTTCAGGTCTTATATTAAAGTCTTCAATCCATTTTGAGTTAATTTTTGTGTATGGCAAGAAATAGGGGTCTAATTTCATTATTTTGCATATGGATATCCAGTTTTCTCAGCACCATTTATTGAAGAGACTGTCCTTTACCCAATGTATGTTCTTGGCACTTTGTCTAAAATGAGTTAACTGTGAATGCATGGATTTATTTCTGAGTTCTCTATTGTGTTCCATTGGTCTATATGTCTGCTTTTATGTCAATATCATATTGTTTTGGTCACTATAGCTTTGTAGTATAATTTCAAGTCAGGTAATATGATGTCTCCAGCTTTGTTGTTTTTTTCTCAGGATAGCTTTGGCTATTCTGGGTCTTCTGTGGCTCCATATAAATTTTAGAATTTTTTTTATATTTCTGTGAAGAATGTCATTGATATTTTGACAGGAATTCCATTAAATCTGTGGATTGCTTTGGGTAGTATGAACATTTTGACCATATTGGTTTTTCCAAACCATGACCATAGAACATCTTTCCATTGTTTTGTGTCCTCTTCAACTTCTTTCATCAATGTTTTATACTTTTCATTGTAGAAAGCTTTTACTTCTTTGGTTAATTCCAAGATATTTTATTTTATTTGTAACTATCTCAAATGGGATTGCTTTCTTTGCATATAGAAATGCTTCTGACTTTTGTAAGTTGATTTTGTATCCTGCAATTTTGCTGAATTTGCTTATCAAACAGTTTTTTGGTGGCATCTTTAGATTTTTCTAAATGTAAGATTATATCACATGCAACTAAGGCTAGTTTGATGTCTTCCTTTCTAATGTGGACGTCCTTTGTTCCTTTCTGTTGTTTATTTGCTCTGACTAGGGATTCTAGTACTATGTTGAATAAAAGTGGTGAAAGTGGGCATCTTTTTTTTTTTTTTTTTTTTGAGACAGAGTCTTATTCTGTTGCCCGAGCTGGAATGCACTGACATGATCTTGGTTCACTGCAATCTTTGTCTCCTGGGTTCACACAATTCTCGTGCCTCAGCCTCCTGAGTGGCTGGGATTACAGGTGTGAGCCAGCACACCTGCCTAATTTTTGTATTTTTAGTAGAGATGGAATTTCACCATGTTGGACAGGCTGGTCTTGAACTTCTGGCCTCAAGTGATCCATCCACCTTGGCCTCCCAAAGTGCTGGGATTACAGCTATAAGCCACTACACCTGGCTGAAAGTGGGTATCTTTGTCATGTTTCAGGTCTTAGAGGAAAGGTGTTCAGTTTGTCCCCTTTCAATATGATACTAACTGTGGATGTTATATAAATGGCTTTTATCAAGTTGAGGCATGTGCCCGCTATGCCCTTTTTTTTTTTTTTTTTTGTCTTTTTATCATGAAGAGAATGTTGAATTTTATCAAATGCTGTTACTGGTATCTATTGAAATAATCATATAGTTTTTGTCCTTTATTAAGTTGATATGGTGTATTACGTTTATTGATGTGTGTATGTTGAACCATCCTTGCATCACTGGGATAAATTCTACTTGATCATAAGGAATGATCTTTACAATGTGTTGTTGAATTTGGTTAGCAAGTATTTTGTTGAGGATTTTTGTATCTGTGGCCATCAGAGATATTGGCCTGTAGTAGTCTTTTTTGGTTATCTCTTTTTCTGGTTTTGGTATCAGAGTGATACTGACCTCACAGAATAGGTTTTGAAGTATTTCCTCCTCCTCAACTTTTTAGAATAGTTCGAGTAGGAATGGTATTAATTCTTCTTTGTATATTTGGTAGAATTCAGCAGTGAAGTCATGAGGTCCTGGGCTTTTCTTTGATGAGAGACTATTATTGGTTCTATTTCATTTCTTGTTATTGGTCTATTCGGGTTTTGGATTTCTCCATGGTTCAATCTTGGCATGTTGCATGTGTCTAGAAATTCATCTGTTTCTTCTAGTTTTTCCAATTTATTGATGTATAGTTGCTCATAATGGTCTCTAATGATCCTTTGAATTTCTGTGCTATCAGTTGTAATGTCTCCTTCCTTTTTGTCTCCAATTTTATTTATTTGGCTCTTCTTTCTTTTTTTCTTAGTCTTGCTAAAAGTTTGTTAATTTTGTTTATCTTTTAAGAAGCCACTTTTCATTTCATTATGTATTTTTGTTTTTAGTATCAAGTTCATTTATTTCTGCTATGAATTGTATTTCATTCGTTCTTTGTTTTTTTTTTGTTTTGTTTTTTTTTTACTAATTTGGGATTTGGTTTGCTCTTACTTTTCTAGTACTTAACAATATACCATTAGATTGTTCATTTGAAGTTTTTCTACTTTTTTGATGTAGGCATTTATTGCTATAAACTTCCCGCTTAGCACTGTTTTTGCTGTATTGCATAGGTTTTAGTATGCTGTGCTTCCATTTTCATTTGTTTTAAGAAATTTTTCAATTTTCTTTTAAATTTCTTAAAAACCCCCTGGTCATTCAGGAGCAAATTGTTTAATTTCCATGTGTTTGTATGGCTTGTCTCTGGTACTATATTTTAACTTCTTGCTTTTTATTCTTTGTGTGTCTGTTATAGGTTTTGTTTTGTGGTTGCTATCATGATTGCAAATAACATCTTATAACCAATTATTTTAAACTAATAACTGATTACAAGGAAAAGAAAAAAGCAAAGAAGCAAAAACAAAACTACAAACATCTACACTTTAACCCTTTTCTCCCACTTTTTGACTTTTTATTGTCTCTATTCATATATTTTATACTGTCTATATCTAAATAGTAGTTGTAGTTATTATTTTTGATAGTTTGTCTTTTAGTCTTCCTACTAAAGATATGAGTGATTTAAACATTGCAATCACAGTGTTAGAGTATTCTGTGTTTGTTTGTATACTTACTATTACTAGTGAGTTTTATACCATCAGATGATTTCTTGTTATTCATTAACATCCTTTTATTTAAAGTTGAAGAACTTTCTTCAGCACTTCTTTTAACACCAGCCTAGTGTAGATGAAGTCCCTCAGCTTTTGTTTGTCTCCTCCATGTTTGAAGGATAATTTTGCTGGGTGTAATATTCTATGTTGAAAGTTACTTTCCTTCAGTACCTTGAATGTCATTCCACTCTCTCTTGGCCTGTAAGGATTCCACTGAGAAATCTGCTGCTAGGTATATCACAATTCTTTTTATTTTTATTTGTTTCTTTTATATTACTGCTTTTTGGATTCCTTCTTTATCCTTGAGCTTTGAGAATTTGATTACTATATACCATAGTCTTATTTCTGTTGGATCTGCTTGTCGTTCTTTGACTTTCTTGTACCTGGACATTCATATGTTTCTATAGGTTTGGAAAGTTCTCTGTTATTATTTCTTCAAATTAATTTTTACTCCTATTTCTCTCTCCACATCTTCTTCAAGGTCGGTAACTCTTAGATTTGTCCTTTTTAGGCTTTCTTTTTTTCTTTTTCTTCCCAACTTTTATTTTAGGTTCAGGGAGTGTACATGCAGGTTTATTACATGGGTAAATTGCATGTCAAGGGGCTTTGGTGTACAAATAACTTTGTCACCCAGGTAATCAGAATAGTGCCCAATAGGTAGTTTTTCAATACTCACCCTCCTCCCATTCTCCATCTTCAGGTAGGCTCTAGTTTCTATTGTCCCCTTTATTGTGTCCATGTGTACTCAATGTTTAGCTCCCACTTATAAGTGAAAATATATGGTATTTGTTTTCTGTTCCTACATTAATTCACGTAGGATAATGGCCTCCAACATCATCCATGTTGCTGCAAAGGATTCTTTTTTATGGTTATGTAGTATTCCATGGTGTTTAGGTATCACATTTTCTTTGTTCAGCCCACTGTTGTTGGGCATCTAGGTTGATTTCATGTCTCTTTGGAAGTAATTTTCTAGATCTTGTAGGACTGCTTCATTCATTTTTATTCTTTTTCGTTTCTCTCCTCTGATTGTATATGTGAATATAGCCTGCCTTTGAGCTCACTAAATCTTTCTTCTGCTTGATCAATTTTGGTATTGAGAAACTCTGATGCCTTTATCAGTTTGTCAATTGAATTTTTCAGCTCCAGAATTTCTGTTTAATTTCTTATTATTTAAGAATCTTTGTTTCTCTAATGAAATCATGAATTCCTTTCCTGTATTATCTTAAAGTTCATTTATCTTGCTCAAGACAGCTGTTTTGAATTTTCTGTCTGAAAGTTCACATATCTCTGTCACTCTAGGAGTGGTCACTGGTGGCTTATTTAGACCATTTGATGAGGTCATGTTTTCCTGAATATTCTTGCTGCTTATGGATGTTTGTTTATGCCTGGGCATCAAAGAGTTAGGTATTTTTTCTAGTCTCTGCAGTCTGGGCTTGTTTGTATCTATTCTTCTGCAGAGGGCTTTTTATGAATTCAAAAGCGATTGAGCACTGCGACCTAAGCCTGTGGTCACTGCAGCCATTTCAGCTCTAGGTAGTACCCTAAGCCCAGGACTTCTGTAACTCTTGCAGAGTTAAATACCCAGCCTTAGTGGACTTGAGTAGGATAAAGAAGAATTCCTTGGCTTACTAGGAAATATCTTTTGCTCTCTTCCCTCTCTTTCCCCCGGTGAGAAGTCTCTCCATGCTGGGCTGCCTGGAGTTGGAGGAAGGGTTGACACAGGCACTCCCAAAGCCATCATAGCTGACACTGTGCAGGGTCACATCTGAAGTCTTGCAGACAAGAACAATACTGGGGCTCACCCAGGGCCTGTGACCACTACTGCCTGGCTGCTGATGATGTTTATTCAAACCCCAAAACCACATTAGTCAGCAGATGTTGAATTCTGCCAGGATGGATCCATGCCATGAAGCCAGCAGATCCCCTTCTGGCCCAGGGCATATCTAGAAATGCTATCCAGCACCAAATGCCTGGAATTTGGTGCTTCAGAAATCTGGTGCTGTATTTTACTGTGGCTGAGCTGGTACCGAAATTGCAAGGCACAGTCCACTGTACTCTTCTTTCTGTTTCCCCCAAGTGGAAGGAGCCCTGCCTGGAGTTGGGGGAGTGGAGATACAGGCACTCCCTTGACTACTACGGCCAGTGTCTCACGGCTGCACGCACCCCAAGTACACTACCTCTGGGATCAGTGCAACACCATGGCTTGCCCTAGAATGGCAGTCCTTGTAGCCTGACTACCACTCGAATTCATTTCTGGCCCCAGGCCACTTTAGTCAGCTGGTAAATAAAACAGCTGGAACTCAGGCTCCTCATACTGGGGCAGGGAATTCCCCTCTGGCCCCAGGCTGATCTACTACTCCAGCAGATTTCTGCTCTATGTTGTGTTCTGTTGTGACAGGGCAGCACTGAGTTCCAGTGCAAAGTCCAACACTCACTTTACTCTCCCTCCCGCAAGCACACAGATTCTTTCTCTGTGCTGCTCTGCCTGGGGTTGGTGGTGTAGGCAGTGCAAGACTTTATTTTCTGCCCTCTTTAATACGGCTCTCCATGATACTGTGTTCCAACCTGGTGTTGTGGTTGCTCACCTAATATTTTTTTGGTTCTTATGAAAGTGATTTCCTGTGTGGGTAATTGTTAAATTCTGTGCTGTTGTTGGGGAACAATTGCAAAAGTGTTCTATTTGGCCATCTAGCTCTTCCTCCTATCTCCCTCACATTCTTTTTAGAAATACTGCTCTCAAAATTGGGATATTAACCAGATGCTAGTACCATTTGAACTAAGAAGCAGGAGAGATGGAAGTTGCTCTAAGAGAGCATTTCCCAAAATGAATTCCACAAAACTATAGGTCCTCAAGATGTTCTTTTTTTAAAAAAATGTGTTTGTTGAAGGAAGGGGATTCTGTTGTCAAATAAGTTTGTGGACTGTTGTATGCCATATATTTCTCTTAAATATCTGCAATATACATCAGTAGGTTAAATGGTTTTAGTAGTCCTGCAATGAAGCATATCACAAGCTTATTTGATCTGAGAAACTTTGTTAATATAATAACTCCTTAACATCCTGTAGAACAGACAGTTTCAGAACAGTTTTTTTTTTTTCCTGAAAGAACCTGTGGTACTAGAAGAAAAGGAAGAACAGTAGTTGTAGAGACCCAACTTGTGCCATAACTCACACTGTACACCTTCACATGAGTTTGTGGATGAGAAATTTAGAAAAGAAATTCTTACAGAAATAGATGTATTTCTCTGCTTGTAATAGACTACATTATCCATCCCAATTTTTCATCATTCCTCTTCCTGCCAAGTCATCACGTTCTATATCTACATTCTGGCAGTATTCTCAGGTCTTGACTTTGGGCTTGGCTATAACCAGGGGGATGTTAATGGACCTGAAATAGGCAAAGCTTTTAATGTGCTTGCACAGTTGTCTTACCCTCCCATATTCCTGCATTTTCCATGAGAATAACATGTCTCATGAAAAGCATACATCTGCTGTTATAAGTCCTAGTTAATGTACAGTTAACTCCATCCTAGGGCTAAGCTTGGCTGAACACAACCTAGATTGCCCACCCATAGTCCAACCTGCAGATGTGTGGACAAGATTACATATTATTGTTGTCAATGAGTTTTTGAGTGGTTTGTTTTGCAATATTTTCATGACAATTGCTAAATAATGTACAGGGAGCTTGCACCAAAATAATTAATACTGCTATAAATGTACATGAAAGCTGGGATTAAAATCAAATGATGTATCATAAAGCATTGAACTTGAGGATTATTGGTTTTTTGAATTCCCTTCAATTTTGTGTGTGTGTGTGTGCATGTGTGTGTGATGGAGCTTTGCTCTGTTGCTCAGGCTGGAGTGCAGTGGTGTGATCTCAACTCACTGCAGCCTCTGCCTCCCAGGTTCAAGCAATTCTCCTGCCTCAGCCTCCCGAGTAGTTGGGATTACAGCTAACCATGCCCAGCTAACTTTTTTTGTATTTTTAGTAAGACAGGGTTTCACCATGTTGGCCAGGCTGGTCTCAAACTCCTGACCTCAGGTGATCAGCCTGCCTCAGTCTCCCAAAGTGCTGGGATTATAGGCATGAGCCACCGCGCCCAGCCTCACTTCCGTCTTCTGTATGTCACCTTCCTTTTTCTATCCATAAATCTTCTTCCACCCAGTGGCTGCACTGGAGTCTCTGAGTCTACTCCAGCTTGGGTGGCTGCCCAATTCACGAATCATGCATTACTCAATTAAACTTTTAAAAATTTCATTCAGCTGAAGTTTTTCTTTTTTAAGCATATAACTTTTTAATATCTAACTTGCCTTAATTTGGTTATTCCAACATTTCTAAGCAAAATATACACTCCCAGATAGCCCAATTTTCCCCACTTACATTTAAACAAAATGACGTTATTAAAAATATTTAATTAATGGAAATGCAAATTGGAAAATATCTGTAGTAAATCTGCAGTTTATTAAGGCAAAAGGCCTCATAAAAACTCAGTTATTATCCAATGTCCTAAAAAGTATTAATTTTTGACTTACTACTGTTCAGCAAAAGAATAGACTAGAAACTCCCATGCCTAGTGAGCTGTTGGTTCTGGCATGCTAGACTTTGGCTGACCAGGCTGCTCACTGCTATGAACCAAGGCCTTCATCATTGGACCCAGACCAGGACAACTGTGATCTTCATAAGAACCATGCCCCTTTTCTCTCTGTAAAACCTCCACCATCTCTTCTTTTTCTCACTCTGACCTAACCGCATAGTCCTTCTTCTTTCCACTTTCGCATGTTCTAGCCTTCTCTGCTTCTTGAATTAGTGAACTACCTACTTCATTTATAAAATAGGTGATTGCAAAACATAAGTGATTAATGCAAGTAAAAGTGCCTTAAATGATTGCTCCATACATGTTGACCTATCTCTTTTCCTGCATATCCTACATTCTATTATTTCCTCAATGCTAGTCCACTGATATATAGATACAGATGATATGGATATAGATATTGATATAGATAGTATATAGACAAGTATAGACATGGATAAATTGGTCATAAATTAAGAAAGCAATATTAATAATAGCTGTTGGGATTCACATTTGTTCCTCTAAGACAGGGTTCCCCAAGATTGGCCTGCTAGGAACAGGGCCGCACAGCAGGAGGTGAGTGGGGGCCAGTGAGCATTACTTCCTGAACTCCGCCTACTGTCAGATCAGTGGGGGCATTAGATTCTCACAGGAGCACAAACCCTATTGTGAACTGCATATGCGAGGGATCTAGCTAAGTTGTGAGCTCTTTATGAAAATCTAACTAAAGGCTGATGATCTGAGGTGGAACCGTTTTGTCCCAAAACCATCCACCTTCCACCCCATCCATGGAAAACATTTCTTCCATGAAACCAGTCCCTGGTGCCAAAAACGTTGAGAATGACTGCTCTAATATTTAACTGTGGCTAACATTAATGGCCAGTTGAGAAGCAGTATTTTATACTACCTAGAGGACATAGGATCTAAATGAGACAGCAAACCTGAATTTCAATCATAGCTCTAACACTTATTGTCTGAAAAGTTAGTCAGACTTACCTCATCAGAAAATTTGGAGTTATAATATTAAATAAGATTTAATAAGATACCATCTATATATTTAATGGGATACAATATATAAAGAGCTTAAGTCAATGCTAATCACATAGCACTCAATAAACGCTAGCTATTAGTCAAAGTACAAGATCTGAGTTTGCATGTGATAATGTATTTATTTTACAGTACAAATAACTACCTTAAACACACTACTAACATTTTAATTTTAAAGTCATTACCTTTATGAGTTAAAATGCAGGGCAAGAAGGAAGAAGGTTTATTATTTTAATTCATCTCCCTCCTGCTATGTTTCCAATCTGCTTTTCACATTAGGTAACTGGAGTTTAGGGGTATCCCTGATACAAAAACTCTGAAGGTTAATGTGTATCATCTACATGCTTCAGAGCATAAGCAAATTACTAGCTGGTCAGATCAAGGTGAAACACAGTGGAATGAACCCACTGTGGCCACGCCTCTATTTTAAGGCTACCTGGCCAAAAAAAAAAAAAAAAAAGACTGAAGCACAGCTGTTTTAACAAACAGCAGTAGGAGTGATTAATTACTTTTTACTGTCATTCAATAGCTTGTCACCCAGGGAGTAACCTCATTTTGCATAAATTTAATAGAGATCACACCATGGCCTACCTGGTTGAAAAGCATTGTTCCTGAAACCCTGATAGTACTTTTAAGTCCACTGATGTGTGAACATAATTCTTTGCATCTCTTAGCCCTACATACTCTGTCTCTCCCAGGGAGACACTTTAGTAGATCTATGTGGCACCATGTGGAAAGTTACAAGTGATGAGCTTGCTGATTCATTCCTCTTTCATGTAACAAAATGATAAGAGAATGTAAAACCAATGGATGTTATTCTACAGTGTAGAGCTTCTTTCCACCCTGTTAAGGGAGCATAAAAAGATATTTATTAAAATTGAAAACTATTAATTGCAAGACCCCTGATGTCTTGAACATTTAGTTTGGTATCGGAAAAGAAATTTTAAAGATACCATTAAGGAATCTGCAAGTTAGGATGGTGGCTAATTGATGTGCATATTTCTCATCCCTCCATATACATTAACCCACAGGAAGAGATTTTTAAAAAGTATAGTAACTATGAAAATCTATGAAGCACCAAGTGAGATTTCTGAAAACCAAATCCCCAAGAAAGAACAGCAGATAAAAAGTAGATTGTTACCTATAACCATTGCATGCCCAACTCAGAGACACAAGACTCTTGTAACTAGAGTGCCTACAGTATCTGCTCCCTTCTGCTCAAGGACTTATATCTATCTGGGGCTCTCAGTGCTATTTTATCCCCTAGTTAGTATCTCTCTCTGTATATCCATGTACAAATGTTAATCTCATTTATCATGTCCAATGTGGAAATGGACAAGTGTGGTGTACTTCATTTTGAGATACGATGTTGGTAAGAAGAGGTGGTGAAAGAAAGAGTGGTGAACTCTGGTGACTGAAGTCTGGGATTCTTTTTCCCCTTCCAATTCTGGCAAAGGGAGTTCTATATGTAAAAGGTCTAACAGCACTGAAGTGAGTTGCAGGTGAACCCAGTAAAACCACCAGCTCAATCTATTACCAATCATTTGGCTTGGATTAATCTCTTATTATACAAAGATAGATCTTTGAATAGATGCTACACAGTGAAAAAAAAATGGAGGCATTAAACTCAGCTAGAATCCAGAAACCATATTTCCAAAAGAAAATCATTGAGAGTTGTAAAGAAAAGGTCTACTGAATTTCTAACAGAGGTGCTACATAGTAAGATTTAAAAAGTGATGAGTAGCATAACTTAAGACAACTAGCATGAACCTTCCATTTAACAAATCAATTCTAGCATCTGCTATCAATGGGGGCAAATCACTAAATCTTTTAGTACAGATTTTTATACCTGTAAAATAAGGCAATAGTAAGTGTTTTATTGACTTCATGGAAATTCTGAGAAATTAAGTACAATTATGCATATGAAAATATCTTAGAAGTTGTAAAAATTCTTTAGTAATGGAATCTTTAATATTGTTTATTTTTAAAGCTTATCCTCCACATTTACAATTTGATCTTATCTCATATTGGTTATGTGCTTATTACATCTAGTTTAAAATTCATTCTGTAATTTAATTTTTTTATAATTTTATTTTTCCTCTAATTCTCTAATTTAAATTACTTTTTCAAAATACCTAAAAGAATACTGACTTTTAAAATTATTTTTTATATTTTGATTCAAGAAAACATCCTTAGGATTCGGTGTTGGACCTTCTTGCTTCTCTATCTTTGGCTTTGTTTCTTTCCTTTGGGATGGAGTTTCGCGGTTGTTGCCCAGGCTGCAGTGCAATGGTGTGATAGCTCACAGCAACCTCTGCTTCCCAGGTTCCAGCAATTCTCCTGCCTCAGCCTCCTGAGTAGCTGAGATTACAGGTGCCCACCACCATACCTGGCTAATTTTTTTATTTTTAGTAGAGACTGGGTTTCACCATGTTGGCCAGGCTGGTCTCAAACTCCTGACCTCAGGTGATCCACCCGCCTCAGCCTCCCAAAGTGCTGGGATTACAGGCACGAGCCACCGTGCCCAGCCGGCTCTGTTTTTTCTACATTAGATTCCTTCTCAGGCTGACTTTCCTCCACATAACAAAGAGTCACTCAATGCTTGGCTTCTGTGCAAACATAGTATCTGTACACTGAAAAAAAAAAAAAAGCTACCAAATGGGATAGAGACATTTATCCAGAGGAGTTCATTTATGTGGGATGGGAAAAGAAATGCCTAACATGTCCAAACCCCATGCTTCCATGGCTGAACTCACAGAAATTAACAACAACAAAAAAATACAGTAAAAACGTAACATACAAATCATAAAGGAACTAAGTAGATAATCCATAAATGATTAAATATAAATGAGTAACAAATACACAGAAAAGGTCTAATCTTACAAGTAACTGAGAAAAGTAGGTGGTAAAGTTTTTAAAAATAATAGCCCAAACTTCCTTAACTAACTCTCGGTAAAAAAGGTGGAAAGAAAAGCTGTGAATTTTTTTCCTAAGTAAAGCAAAGAAGCATACAACTAATTTATACAAAAGAAAAGGTAAGATAAATGAGCTAAGCATTCAGCTAAAGACATTAGCATACTATCACATTGGAGATGAAAAACAAAAACAAAAACAAAGACATTAGTAAAAGAACGAAGAAAACAAAAACCGAAGGAAAGCAAAAGAGGAAGGGAAAAAAAAAGCCAAGATAAAACCCAAAACTAATGAATTAGAAAGCAGAATACAAGACTTAATCAATTAATCTAAGAGTTTGTTGTTTTTAGAGAAAGCACAATAATCAAACCTCGGGCAATTCTAGTAAAGAAATACAGTAAACAAAACTACAACGTGCTAAGAATGAGCCACAGGGGATGACACCACTAGCACATAGGCATTCGAAATGTTCTAAGAATATCATGTTCTCTACTGTAAGGACAGATTTTTAAAAGTTAATAAAATCTATGATTTTTTTTTTTTTTTTTTTTTTTTTTGAGACGGAGTCTTGCTCTGTCGCCCAGGCTGGAGTGCAGTGGCCGGATCTCAGCTCACTGCAAGCTCCGCCTCCCGGGTTCACGCCATTCTCCTGCCTCAGCCTCCCGAGTAGCTGGGACTACAGGCGCCCGCCACCGAGCCCGGCTAGTTTTTTGCATTTTTTAGTAGAGACGGGGTTTCACCGTGTCAGCCAGGATGGTCTCGATCTCCTGACCTCGTGATCCGCCCGTCTCGGCCTCCCAAAGTGCTGGGATTACAGGCTTGAGCCACCGCGCCCGGCCAAAATCTATGATTTTCTAGAAAAATAAAAATAAACAAAATTAAGGCAAAATGTGGAAAACCTGAACAGAATGATTAAAAAGAAAAAAAGAAAGAGGTGAAGGGAGCAGGGCTTAGACTTTTTCAACTATTTTAGAATGTTTCGGAGTATTTAAAAAGATGGCAATCTTTCCAGTCTTTCCAGTTTGTGTTATAAAGCTAGCATAAGCCTGATAAAAAAACGTGATAAACTTATAATAAATGACACATTTTTAAAAATTAATTATATATTCAGTAAATGAAAATAAGTGAAAAAATTTAGAACAGCCTAATTTAAAAGGAATAAAATGTATGAGCAAACAATATACACATGGCCAATAAACATAGGAGACTGAGCTAGTAATTGATTTTGAGGTGAGGTTCCATTTTTGTGCATCTAATTATCAAAGAACAAATATAGTGAAACATTGCTAATATTTAGTGTAGGTACTAGTATACAGAAACAAGAACTTTTACCTTGTTGCAAAAGTATAAAACTTTTCTGGAGAGCACTTTTATGATGTATATTCTAAAGTATTAGTATTTTCTGGATTCGATTGTATACTCCTGACTCAGCAACTCCAATATGTAAGCATACATTATAACAGATAGAATATAATAATTTGAAAATGATCAAACCCGTGGGCAAGATGTATACACAAGGCTGTTCATTGTACATTATGTATGATACTGAGAATTTTCAGTGTCACTAGAAAAACTTATCATTAGGGAAACCATTAAATGGAGATCTAATAAAATTATGCAGCCACTTATAATAATGATATATATATTTATTAATGTGAAAATGTTCATGATATATTCAGAGAAACAAACAGATTACATAGTAGTATGGATAACAATACCATGTTTGTAAATGGATGGAGATAGAAATTCATATAGAAATAGTAACACTATAGATACAGATATATCCATGATAGTATCTAATGGTGGCCCCTTTTTAATAATAGAATTTTGAGTTTTTTTCTTTATAATTTCTGAATTGTCTAAATTCCTAACAGGTTGCTAGAGTTTTTTTCTCCATCTGTCATGAAGAACTAGTTCTACTTTGTTGTATTTCTGTCCCAATCTATTGTGGACCAATACTTTGTTAAATATAGGAAAAAAGAATTACTAGGAAAAATGAAGTAAAAATAAGACATAAAAATACAAATTCTATTTTTTTATTATGAGATTTAATAGATGTAATGTTTTTCTGTTGAATTGCTATAAAAGTTTCTAAACGCTTACTTTGTTTTTGTACTTAATGTGGATCTGTAGTTCATGGAATGGCACTATGTGGCTCTGGTGTGTGATTAAACGCACAGACTCTAGGGCCAGATGTTTGGGGAGAATCCCACATACTAACTTAACAGTATTTTGAAATGTTTGCATTTATTATCACTAGCATTGGCTTATAAAATGAACTATAAAGTAAATAATGAAAATAAAGTGAATGATACAGCCAACAATCTTGAAACACTCTCCTGAAATACAGAGGTGAAAAAAATCAGAGATCCTAATAGATAGGAATAATAAAGGTGAAAGATGCAGCTTAAGAATTATTTTCTTAAGAAAGAAAACACTATAGGCCAGCTACAGTCTCACGCCTGTAATCCCAGCACTTTGGGAGGCCAAGGCGGGTCAAGAGGTCAGCGATCGAGACCATCCTGGCTAACACGGTGAAACCCCGTCTTTACTAAAAAATACAAAAAAAAAAAATTATCCAGGCGGTGTGGCGGCGGGCACCTGTAGTCCCAGCTACTCGGGAGGTTGAGGCAGAAGAATGGCATGAACCTGGGAGGCGGAGCTTGCAGTGAGTCAAGATATTGCCACTCCACTCCAGCCTGGGCCACAGAGCTAGACTGTCCCAAGAAAAAAAAAAAAGAAAGAAAAAGAAAACACTATAGTTGAAACGTAACTGAAGAAAACTTTTCTAAGTTAGAAAAATAAATACATGAGTACGCAAACACAGAGTTATCTTTTTTCAGGCAAAATACATGAAAATAGAACATATGTGGACTCCCGGTAGTAGTAATTTTGAGTTATAAAAAGAAAAATAATACTACACATTTGGGAGAAAGAAAGAAACTTCAACATAAGAAGTTATTTTAAATTATGCCTGGTTTCATTTAAAAAGCATTTTTTTTTTCTTGTCTGCATGGGAAATACCATAATGTAAATGGCGGTCTATGTATTTACAGAAAAAATGATTATGTCCCAAAAAAACACATTTCTTTTTTGTTTGTTTGTTTGTTTGAGACAGAGTCTCACTCTGTTGCCCAGGCTGGAGTGTGATGGTACGATCTCAGCTCACTGCAACCTCTGCCTCCCGGGTTCAAGAGATTCTCCTGCCTCAGCCTCCCTAGTAGTTGGGGTTATAGGCTCCCCGCACCACTCCCAGCTAATTTTTTGTATTTTTAGTAGAGATGGGGTTTTACTATGTTGGCCAGGCTGGTCTTGAACTCCTGACCTCAGGCGATCCACCCGCCTCGGCCTCCCAAAGTGCAGAGATTACAGGTATGAGCCACTGTGCCTGACATTTCTTACATGTCAGCGAAATACATTCTTAGCTATTCATGAGCTTAGAAAAGTTACCATCCACATTTGCTCTTTTTGAAAAAAATTACTTGTAAATAAGTGCTAACAAACTAAAAGATCATTAAGAAAAATGAAAACAAAAATGACAAAGTCGTTATACAGAAGGACTTGCCAATTTCCTTCTATGAATATCACTAAACACAATCCTTATCTTATAGCAAATGTCCTAAAACAACAGACATCATAATGAAGATGTGGAGGGGCTGATGTGCCCTTCTATAACGGCTTGTGAATGAAACTTCAAAACAAACTTCATTATGAGTTGTCCTGTTTTTTTTTTTTTTTTTTGAGATGGAGTTTCACTCTTGTTGCCCAGGCTGGAGTGCAATGGCACGATCTCAGCTCACTGCAACCTCCGCCTCCCGGGTTCAAGCCATTCTCCTGCCTCAGCCTCCTGAGTAGCTGGGATTAGGTGCGTGCCACCATGCCTGGCTAATTTTTGTATTTTTAGTAGAGACAGGGTTTCGCCGTGTTGGTCAGGCTGGTCTTGAACTCTTGACCTTGTGATCTGCCCTCCTTAGCCTCCGAAACTGCTGGGATTACAGGCATGAGCCACCATGCCTGGCCCATTATGAGTTGTTACTCCTCATTATAGAAATCTATCTAAAACTTAACACAGTAAAACCTTACGGAAAATTCCTTCCTTTAGATATGATTTCTCCTGTCATCCAAAACCCCAGTTAAACATGATTAAAATTGTCCTGAATAAAATAAAGGAAGGAATAAAATTAAATACATCTAACTTTTAACATTGTTATTTTTAATTAAATTTTACTTTAAGATAATTGTAGATTCATAGGCAGTTGTAATACAGAGAGATCTCATGTACCGTTTATGCAGTTTCTCCCAGAGGCAATATCTTGCAGAACTAGAATATTAACACCAAGGCAATCCACTAATCTTAAGATTTTTTGTTTTACTTGAACTTTCGCTCGTGTACATGTGTGCGTGTCTTATGTCTGTGCAATTTTATGGCATGTAAATCTGCATATCCACCTACTAAATTCAAGACACATTACAGTTCCCTCACTACAGGATTCATTTTTGTTGACTTTTGTAAACACAACACTTATGCATTCCCTAGTTCCTCATTATCACTAATCTATTCTCCATTCCTATGATTGTGTCACATAATCATATTTTATGTAACAGTTTGAGATCAGATTTTTTTACTCAGCATATTCCCTAGAGATTCATTCAAGTCATTGCATGGATCAATAGTTGGTGCCTTCTCACAGCAAAGTAGTGTTCTTAGTATGGATGTACCAGTTTGTTGAATAATTCACCCATTGAAGGATATCTAGATCACTTACAGTTTGGTACTATTATAAATGAAGTTGCTATGAATATTCTTGTACAGATTTTTGTGTGAACATAAGAATTTCTCTGGAATAAGTTCTCTGGAGTGGAACTGTTGAGTTGTATAAATGACTTAAAAACTGTTTTCTCCATATTGCTTTCTCTAGTGGCTGTACCATTTCACACTACTATCAGCAATGTAGGATGGAGCAATCGATTTTCTCAACATTCTCAGTTTTTGATGTTGCCACTATCGTTTTATTTTAGCCATTGTGTAGGTGTGCAGTGATACCTCATTGTAGTTTCAATTTGCATTTCTCTAATGAATAATGATGTCAAACATATTTTTATATGTTTATTTGCATATGTATGAAATGGTTTTTCATGTCTTTTGTTCACTTTCAAATTAGATTATTTTGGGGATTTTTACCATTGAGTTTTTATTCCATTATAGTTAGAGAACATGCTCTGAATTATTTCAGTTTTCTCATTGTGTTGAGGTTTGTTTTATAGCCCAGGATACGGTCTATATTGGTGAATTTTCTACGGGCATGTAAGAAAAATGTGTATTCTTCTAGTGAGTGGAATGTTTTACATATGTGTTTTCTTTCTTTTTTCTTTATTTCTTCTTAAAAAAAAAAGGATACATGTGCAGAAAGTTCAGGTTTTTTGCATACGTGTACGTGTGCCATGGTGGTTTGCTGCACCTGTTGACATGTCCTCTAAGTTCCCTCCCCTCAAAGCCCACCCCTCAATAGACCCTGGTGTGTGTTGTTCCCCTCTCTGTGTCCATGAGTTCTCAGTGTTCGACTCCCATTTATGAGTGAGAATATGCGGCGTTTAGTTTTCTGTTCTTATGTTAGTTTGCTGAGGGTGATGGCTTCCAGCTTCATCCATGTCCCTGCAAAGGACACGGTCTCATTCCTTTTATGGTTGCATAGTATTCCATGGTGTATATGTACCACATTTTCTTTATCCAGTCTATCACTGACAGGTATTTGGGTTGGTTCCATGTCTTTGCTATTGCAAATTGTGCTATAATAAGCATACGTGTGCATGTGTCTTTATAGCAGAATAATTTATATTCCTTTGGGTATATACCAGGTAATGGGGTTGCTGGGTCCTATGTTTTTTATTCCTATGTATAATGTATCTATGCATGTATGTCAGTTACATCCTGTTAGTTGATTGTGTTGTTCAGATCTATCTTTACTGGTTTTCTTTCTAATATTTCTGTCATTTGCTGAGAGGGGAATATTGAAATCTTCAACTATAATTGTAACATGTAATATAATTATAATTAACATGCTTTTATTTACCAACTTAAAAAAAAGCAGAGCATATGAAAAAGCAGTGTAAAAATTATGTAATATATCTTCTATTATGACACAAAAACACAAAATGTGTAGAAAGAAATATGGCGAAAATTAATGGTAATTATATATATGGTGATAGCATTATGGATAACTTTTTCCCCATCTTTAGATGTTTTTATAATTTCCAAAAACCTTACAAATTACCAATTGATGATTATATATATCCTTATTTGTAGACATTTGATGACTCAAACAGTGCCATGCTTTTCCAGATTTATAGGTATCTTCTAAATTGTCAGGGATCACTGAAAATTTTATTCCAGGATACAGTGAGGAAACACTCATCAGGCAGAATTTTAATAAAGGAGAAACTATTAGCAATATTAATCTGGATAATGATGATCCTAATTAAAGAAAAATGTGTGGTTGCGTTTTTAAGAATGTGGCTCACCATATATTATTTAATATTATTTCTGCAACTAATGTAGTTTATGTTATTTGTATCTGTTTTTAAACAAACCTTGAAATCCCTTTGTGCACAATTCTAAAAGCTAGATATTTATTTCTTAAAAGAACTTTGAGAAACCTTATTAAAATTTGAGCTTATGATTCCAATTTAGTACTGACATTTCCCATGATGATGATGATGATGATGATTATTATTATTATTATTTGAGACTGAGTCTCAGTCTGTCATCCAGGCTGGAGTGCAGTGGTGCAATCTTGGCTCATTGCAAACTCTGCCTCCTGGGTTCAAGCAACTGTCCTGCTTCATCCTACCTAGTAGCTGGGAATACAGGTGCCCGCCACCATGACTAGCTAATTTTTTATTTTTAATACATATGGGGTTTCGCCATGTTGGCCAAGCTGGTCTCAATCTCCTGACCTCAGGTGATCCGCCTGCCTCGGCCTCCCAAAGTGCAGGTATTACAGGCATGAGCCACTGTGCCAGGCCTGAAATTTCATTTTTAATATCTAGGTTCTTATCAAAACAACAGCTATACTCATAAGAATTTAGACTGCATTTTTCCCTTAAATATTGACTTTTAATTTGTCCATACTGTATTCAAAAATATTTTAGGGTTTCTTTTGAAATAAAAAGTTAACTCCTAACTTAATTTTTCCTAATTAAAAGTCTTCTCGGTGATATACTATTTCAAATAACTTAAAAGTTTTTATTCCTTATCTCCATGACTTATTACACCAAAGATTTAAATTATACATTTCTAGACAAATACTCTTTGTTTTAAGATAAACAAAGTTGCCCTTCCTAGATTTAAATAAATTCACACCACATTAAATTTCTTCATCTTCTGGAGAATTAACTGCCCAGTCTATACAAATGTCTATATGGAAATTTTAAAATTTAGTAAAATATCTGAAATGTGTTTCATGGGTCTGATGCCAACGTTTTGTCTACATGTACCTATAACTCTACCTCTAACTTCAACACATTTTTTTAACAGTTTACCTTATTGCAAAGCTTAATTCAAAGATGTGCTACTTTGGAAGAGAATAAATAAAGCAATCTTCGATACAGTCAGTAAAATTCTCAATCTTACAATACTTGATTGGTAAAGCAAGAATTCAACGAACATACATAAAGTCTACCCAGCAGGCTGCCTATTTTCTGATTTTAACATGAACTGAAGAATTATCCTTATCTTTCACTGCTGTCTTTCAGCTTGGTTTCATGAAGTATTCTCATTAGTGTGTTAAGATAGATGATTTTTCTTTCTTTTCTTGCCTTGAATCTTATACAAGTAAAGACTTTTCACTTCTCTCAGTGTTTATAGACAAAGCCTTTACAGTTATGAAATCTGAAGGTGGCTTCCTCCTGCCTGCCATGAAAAACCTGCATGTCCTCATGGAAACTACTCACTGAATGACTTCCACATTATCCCATAAAAAGTGGTTGGGGCGCCGTGGCTCACGCCTGTAATCCCAGCACTTTGGGAGACCGAGGCGGGTAGATAACCTGAGGTCAGGAGTTCGAGACCAGACTGGCCATCATGGTGAAATCCTGTCTCTACTGAAAATACAAAATTAGCCGAATGTGGTGGCATACCTCTGTAGTCCTAGCTACTTGGGAGGCTGAGACAGGAGAATCGCTTGAACCCGGGAGGTGGAGGCTGAAGTGAGCCAAGATGGCGCCACTGCATTCCAGCCTGAGCAAAACAGAGTGAGACTCTGTCTCAAGAAAAAAAAAAAAAAAGTGTGCCTAAAGGGAGGCTCTTCCGCACCATCACATCAGAGAGAAACAAGGATAGGAAGGGGCAAAGACCACAAGACATCTTGTTTCTTTTTTAAGATTTTATGTGAAGAGGAGATTTGAGTATTTAAGATTTGAGGAAATAAAGACTGATTTCATTTAAAGATAAAATTAATTGAGCCAAGCGCAGTGGCTCATGCCTGTAATCCCAGCACTTTGGAAGGCTGAGGCGAGCAGATTACTTGAGGTCAGGAGTTCGAGACCCAGCCTGGCCAAAATGGTGAAATCCCGTCTGTACTAAAAATACAAAAATTGACCGGGCGCGGTGGCTCACCCTTGTAATCCCAGAACTTTGGGAAGCCAAGGTGGGCGGATCACGAGGTCAGAAGACCAAGGTCCTCCTGGCTCACTCGGTGAAATCCCGTCTCTACTACAAATACAAAAAATTAGCCGGGCTTGGTGGCACGTGCCTGTAATCTCAGCTACTCTGGAGGCTGAGGCAGGAGAATCGCTTGAACCTGGGAGGCGCAGGTTGCTGTGAGCAGAGGTTGCACCACTGCACGCCAGCCTGGGAGATAGAGCCAGACTCTGTCTTTAAAAAAAAAAAAAAAAAAAAAAAAAGGTAGATAAAATTAATTGAGAAGATCTGGAATGTTAATATAAGATATTGATAAATAAAACTACATAATTTCTACTAATTTTGTTTTTTATTTATTTGTGTTTTTATAGTCATGTCGTAAAAAAATCTTTCTTTCATGGAAAACTCTGTTTAGGTATTTCTGGATCCTGTGGGATCAGATTGACAGAAGAAAGGAGATGCTATCTCCAATTGACATCTTCAAACTATCATGCTTTGTAAAATTATGTTTTAAAACCTGTTTACAGCCACACTTGACACTTCTGAGGCCAGATTCTCTAGAATAATTACTAAATCTGGGTTAATGTTTTCTCTCTTTTATTACCAATTTTATCAGGTGACCTTTATGAAGCATCCAAACTTAGCATTGACTGAGGCCATTTCCAGTGTATCTTCCACAAATAGTCTTTGCTAATTTTTTTCAAAATAATTGAGAGAAGTGTTTTATGTATTCTGAGAGCCTTTACAAAACATGAGGGAAAGTTGACACTTTTCCAAAAAATTATTTGTGGGTGGAATCCCTACATTTTATCATGTGTATATTATTACTACCAGAAAAGGGGTAATAGCTTAAATATCTAAATATTTATTATAATTAATAATAAAAAGATTTACTTGTCAATAGAAATAGGTAAGGAATAAGAAAGGGGAATTTATATAGAGCTAAAAATAGACAAGATTTATGAAAAAATCCTAATCAATTCAAATTAAAATGTAAAGAGAGCAATTTTGTCTGGTATATAGTAGATGCTCAGTAAGTATTTTTTACTAAATGAAGAAAGTAACATATTTCATTTATCCAACTGACAAAGGGTTTTAAAAATAATATGAATCTCCAGGATTAATAAGATATCCAAGCAAAAGAAAACAGCATTAGGTAACTACCAATTCAGACTGTGGATATTGAACATGTAGATTCTAGATTTTTTTTAGCCTTTAGTCTTTTTTTAGCCTTTACTAAGAAAGTAAGTGCATTTTAGAACAGAATATAACCACATTCAAATTACAAACTGCATTTAAAAAAATGACAATAGCATTAATATAAATGGCAAAACCATCTCAAGACTTAACCTATAAAAGAAAATTTATTTTAAACTATGTCATTTAAGCAAACAGGATTTAAAATACAAGAAATTTTATGCTAAAGGATATATAAATAAGTATTAACTGCAAATACTACTATCTCTGGCAAGAAAATTTCCCCCAGTATATGCACAGATGGAGGTAGAAAAGAGCAAAGAAGGCGATATCCTGAGTAAGGTCACTGAAAATAGATAGGACTTCTTTTCCATCAGTCTTAATTCCAAAGAACAGTAGAAAACTCCAAGGGGAAAAAAAAGTGCTGATCTTCCCTTGTCATATTATTGACACTTCGTAATGTTTGGGGATCTCCAAAAAAATTAATTATTTTCTTTCTCTAGAGTTTATCTATGATGCCCAGAAACCATTGACTTCCTGGAACTGTTATTAAGAATTCATATTCTTGCCATGTTTTTCAGATACTGTGTCCTCTGCCAATAAATTCTAATAAATTTTCACTTCTTTTCTTTCAATAACATACTAGAGAATATGATTCAGACTCAAATTAATCACCGATCATGTTAATGGCTCCTAGGAGTTTACTTCTGATACCTCTTGTTGTATTAAATCAAACTTGATAGTGTGCTAGATCATGGCTCAGCTGGGTTTTCATAAAAGCACTGGTATTTAATATGATTTATGCCTGGCTTTCTGTTAATATCTTTGGTTATTGTGTGCTTTATTTTTAAAACAGACATTCTTAGCAACTGGCACTCCTTTAAAACCTATCATACTTTTAAAATATTTTACAGGAAGCATTTTACAGTAAAACGTGTCCTTTATTTTATATTATAGTCACTTAATAGTGAACAGGAACAATTTATTTAATTTATAATCAAAATATGAATATTTTACTTGTGGTTTGGAAAAAGTATCATATATACTTTTAACATATATACAAAACATATATAAATAAAATGTACACGTGTTTTGTTTATTTAAAAGGTAAATCACATGAAAGATTATTAGGATGTTGAAAGTATTCTATTTTTTAAAGCTTTGCAGCAAAGGAGCAGTTCTGGGAGAACCATTTGATGCATCTGCGGAAGATATAGCAAGCGTGGCGAGTTTCATTGAGACAAAGCTTGTTACCTGTTATCTACGGATGAGGAAACCAGATCTTGCCCTGAATCATGCACACAGGTAAAATCATATACTAATAAGTGCAAGTAAATGCTGTTCATGCTAGTGAAGGGTACTATCTGAGCCTGCCTGATCACCTTCCATTTTATTTCAATTTAAAGAAGAAACAAACCACATTTATTTACTGCTTGGTTTATATCAAGTGAGGCAATCATGGAGACCACAAAAATCTCAAAACCTAATGGAAGAAATAGAGACGCAAGAAACTATTCATAATGCAGGGCAAAGCTAAGAGGCAGACAACTGCAGAAGCAAATTGCTATGGGAAGAAAGGAGGGAGAGAACAGGTAAATAAAGGAGGTGGTATTCAAAGGTAAGAAGGATTGTCAAAACTGCAGCTGTGGAATGGTAGAAGGGAATTCTGACTGTGAAGTATGAGCCAAGACTTGAAAGTTTATGGCTTATTTGGTGATCACATTAGCTGATTCAAAGGATCCTTTGGACAGCTTTCCAAAGGTATGAAATACTTTTTATCTCGGTCCTTAAAATTTTCTTTTTTATATTTCTATTCTTCTTTAGAAGTATGTATCTGTGTGTCACTATATGACTTCCTAGAGTCCCCAGAGTTACCCAGGCCTGTCTTTTCTTCTATAAAAATGTACCTCTCCTATATTTTATGTTTTAGGGGTCTTTCTCTCATGCGTGATAATCAGTTTTAACCTGCAGCAAAGATAAAGAGATTGTATTATGCCTTTCAACAGACTCTTTCCTTGAAATTGTGATGACTCTATCCCTCCCTGTCTGACTTTGAGCAATTTACCTAGAACTTTTGTGTTGTTCATTTTCTCATCTCACTTCCTGTACTTCTTTTGGATACAAATGGCAAACTAATATCAAAATGAAAATATAATTTCTGCTCTCTTAATAACCAACTGGGGAATATGATTATCAGTTATATTAAGACTAATTTGTAAATGGGAGATTTATTAGCACGGTAAAAGTCATTTACAAACTCACATCCACTAGGATGTAAAAGTCGTTTCTACCCAAGATTTTTCACAGCCCTAGTAGTGAACTTAAACTTGACCTCAAGAACCTACAGACAACAAAATCACTTTGAAATTCACAAGACAACCTGTTTGAAAGCCATTCTACCTCTTAAGTAAACTACAAAACCTAGAGGCAGATTCCCTTTGACATTAAAAGAAAATTTTAATCCCTATATTATCTGGAAATATTTTATGCAACCATAGTTTTCAAAAAACATCAAGATATATAGTCGGTCAAAGAATTTTGTTCTATTTCCATTTGAAATAAGAAATATTGGAAAGGTAATGTGTATTTCAGTATGTCAAAATATTGCAATTTCTGGGCTACCTGGGTGATTTGTGGGAAAAATATTTGTGAACTATTTACAGACTAAAAAAATATTCGATCATGCAAAAGAAAAGAACATAAATAAGTAAAAATTTTAAACTTAGAAATAAACATTTGCAAGCTATTTATATAGACTTCAAAATATTCATAAAATCCAAAGGCATGCATAAACAATAATATATTGAGATGCACTGAAAGTAATCATACTTCACCTTCTCCATGGTTATAATCATACATAAAAAGGGCCACCTATATGGCCTACATTTTAAAGGAAATATTTCTTGGATATCAGAATAGTTTGATGAATTTTTGAATCATATTTAATAATAAAAGGGTTCCAAATGGCATGGTCATGTCAAAATGTAATTAATTCATTGTTGTTAAAAGTAAGTAACAGTCTCTGGTAAGTAAGAATTCAGTTAAAAAAAAAAAAAAAAAAGAAGTAATGAGAACGAAAGATCAAAAATTCCACTGTAATCCAAATATAAGAACCACAAGATGCTGCAGTTCCTGAGAATGCAAAAATCAGCTTCAGTAGGTTCACTATTTAGAATTAGAAAATTTCTGCTTTGAAACTAAGAGTGCTTTTTCAAGACCTTGAAAATTACTGAATTGAATGTATTTAACAGTGAATAGTAAAATTATCTTTCCTATTATATTAGAATTAACTTTTGTAAAATAATTTTTGCTGCTGTTCCTAAGTTGAACATTAAGTAGGAAATGTAAATCAATAAAGGTTAAACAGTCAATTCATACAATTAATAATGCACCAAATGAAATAAATCATTTTGTTGGTCTGGTCATAGTGCAGAACTGCATAAGTCAGTACAAATGATTTTAATATCAAAACATCTTGAAAGATCTTAGATTTTAAAACCATCTGAAATACAATCAACAAATGTGTTTTATAAAATAAGTTAATTAGGATATTTACTCTATAAATAGCTTACAACCATTAGTTATATACTCAATGCAGAATTCTGCTTTTGTATTATTATCACATTGTGAAAGTTGATACTAATCATGAATCAAAATTAAAATATTCCTTTTTTGCATTTATTTGCATTTGCTGAAGCATTTTCTCTTTAATTTTATGGAAATGTGAGGTCTACTGCATATTTTTAGGAGACTCGTTAATACAAAAATTAGCTTAAAAACTATCATGTAGTTTTGCTTCTGATAAAAATAAATGCATATTGTTTTGTTATAGAGAAGACTACAAGAACCATAACTTTATGGTTTTAAGATCAACAAAGATACGTTTTGAAATTAATCAGCTAAGCATTGCCATTTAAACTAAAATAGTCAACAATACAAAGACTCTGAAAACAACTATTATCAAAATGGCTCTTCTTTTTATTCATAACATATCCAAAGTGGCAAATATAAGTATTATTTTTTACTTCAACCAAAAGTAATGCTTAGACTCTCCTAATACATTAACTCTCTGCTCACTTCATTAAACCAGTGCCACTGTTTATCAGAAGATGTTTTGAACATTTCTAGAGACCAATTTGTAATTACTGCTTTCTTATCAAGATTAAAAATTCTGCTATGATTCTTTTCTTATTATATAAATATATTTTGATATACATACAATTTTGTTGCCACAAGGTGGCAGACAAGATGAAGTCTAAAGTACCAAACATGTAAGAAAAAATCCCTATTTAAAAATTATTTTATAAAAGTAGTATCTACATTCATTCATTCATTTTAAAAAACTTATTAAATATTTCCACCAAGAGCCTATTCCTGTGCTAGGCAGTAGAGAGACAGTTATAAATAGAAAATACATGATGCTTATACACCAGCAGAAGTAGCAAACAAAGTGTAAATAAATAAATAAATATTGGCCTATATATGAGATGAAGAGTATGATAAATGCTGTGAAGGAAATCAATGTAAGTTATGTTGCAGAGGCAGCATAGTATATTTAGTCAGAGCACAAAGTCTAGAATGTGACTGCCTAGGTTCAAATTATGACTCCTCCACTCACTAGACTGAATTTAGTTTTTGATAAAACTAGGTTATAATAGTACTACTTCACAAGCACTATTTCACAAGGTTTTGTGAAAAATAATTATAAACCCATGAATTTTTTATTCTAACCATGACACAGTTATTGGTACTGAATCTGCCTTCTTGCTGTAAACAACTGTAAAACTGAACAAAATATAAGAGGCAACTGTTTTGAGGCCTTGGACAATGGTCAGAGCAGGACTGTGATCCCTGAAAGAAGGAAAATACACATGATGAGCCCCATAATCTTCTCAGCTTTTTGCTCGGTTTATTTTTCTGCCCTAGTTCAGGGACATGGATATCAAGTTAAACTGCAGTCTCACCAAACCTAAGAGGCCGAGATTAGAATAGCAAGGCTGCCAAGGAAGCTATAATTACAGGAAACATGGCCAAGAAAGAGGCAGTTGTGTGAAAGGGTGGAGAGAAAGAAGTCTGCATGGGAATTTACTGTAAGTTCTTAGCCAAGATCTGTGCCATGCATGTGAGGAAAGAGATTCCATGTAGCAGAAATTGCCTGCCACAGAACTAAGTGCTAAATGGAAATACTTAGATGACCTGCAGTGCTTGGAGATGTTGATGTTGGAGTACTAGGGTAAATAGACCTCACTGAGCACCTCAGGTACTCAGTTGAGCCCCAGAAAGATCATACTGCAATAATAAGGACCATACCTACCAAAAGGACTGCAGCTTAAGATTAAATTCAAAGACAAAATAGGCCTGTCCTAACAAAAAATACAACTAAGCTTCATAAGAACAAGAGTATCTGCCATTGCATTCTCTCACAGGGGGAAAAAACAAAAACAAAAACAAAAAAACCTCAACATCTTAACATATTTTTCAGGAAATATGTCATAATCCAGATTCCCCACAAAGTCTCACCCAAAATATCCAGCATAAAGTTAAAAATTACCACACATGCAAAGAAGTAGGAAAATGAGACTTAAGACAATAAGTAGTCCATAGAAATAGACTTCAAGATGTAGAACCAGATATAGATCTTCAAGACCCAGATGTAGAACTGGCAAACAAGGATTTCAACAAACCTACGAAAATACGTTCAAGGATCTTAAGGTAAAAATAGTTATAATGAGTGAAGAGATGAGAATCCCAACAAAGAAACAGAAGCTATAGGAAGAACCAAATGGAGATTTAGCATAGATGAATAAAATATTTGAAATTTAAAATGCACTAATTTATTACTTTAACATCAGTTTGGAGAATGCTAAAGAAAAGACTAATGAAGCTGAAGACAGACCAATAGAAATTACCCACTGTAAAGACAAGAGATAGACAATAAAAGATTTTTTAAAAATTAACCAACGGCTCAGTGACCTGTCTTCAGGGATAGTAACAAGAAATCTAACATACATGTAATTGAAGTCTCAGAGAAAGAGGAAAGAGAAAATAGGATGCACTATACAATAAACATAAAAGATTATTTTTAATGCTCACTTTTCCTATGCTATTATCAAAGTAGATTTTAAGAGAAGGTGTACTACTAGAGATGAAAATAAGACTCAATTAAAATTTCAAAAATTTTAAAATCTTATAGAGCTTGTTCTCTAACCATAATAGAATTAAATTAGAAATCAGTTTAAGAGTAAGATTCCCAGAAAATCCCTTAAAATACTTGGAAATTAAACCATACCCATCTAAGTAACTCACGGATCAAAACATAAGAAAATTAAACAAACAAAGGCATAGATTTGAATCCCTGTTTTATCACTTACTAGCTTTGACTTTCATAATTAACTTCCCTTTACCTCTGTTTTCTCTTCTTTAAATATGAGTAAACTGCTTAAAAACATTCCTGAATCTCAAAACCTACCAGGCTTGTGTTTATTATAATCCCACCACCAAAAGCAAATACAGGTAATTCTCATTGGTATTGGAAATAAGCTCTATATTTTCATAAAGGAGACTATTATTTTTTAAATACCCTTCTGCCTGTAATCCCAGCACTTTGGGAGACTGAGGTGGGAGGATCACCTGAGGTCAGGAGTTTGAGACCAGATTGGCCAACATGATGAAATCCCATCTCTACTAAAAACACAAAACTAGCCAGGTGTGGTGGCACATGCCTGTAGTCCCAGCTGCTTGGGCGGCTGAGACAGGAGAAAGGCTTGAACCCGGGAGGTGGAGACTGTAGTGAGCTGAGATGGCGCCACTGCACTCTAGCCTGGGGGAGAATTCTGTCTCAAAAATAAATAAGTAAATAAATAAAACACCCTTCTGGACATAACATACTCAATAAAGTAGACAATTAGAAAACTCCTATGAAAATACAACTTTTGGGATATCATCAATCACAATTTTGGGGATAATTATGGTCAAACATCATATTCACTTAAAGCATTACAGATACTCATGAGTTTTAGAAAGAATTGATTCATAGTAAAAGTAATAGGAAATTTGCAAATTTCTTACAGATACCAAGAAATGAGATATTTTAAATACAGTGCTCTCTTCCTTACCAGAACTAAGAGTTGAAAATTTGGCCACTAAAGGTAACACATAAATAACATTAGATAAAATAATTCTCATGACCTTGGATGAACTTAAACAAAACTATAATATAGTAAAAGAATAGGGAACATTGCTGGTGCTAAAAACCATTGCTGGTGCCAGTTTCTTGATATGAACAAATGTATAGACTACTAAGTATTAGTGTTGATGCTGCTTCTAGGGGACAATAATTGGGAACACAAAAGAAAAGGTTGTAATCTTACCTGCATATATGTCTTAACACCTCACAATGTCTTGCTTTGGGAAAACATATGAGTGGTTGTTTTGATGATATTGCCATTCACTTCTGAAAGACATTACATTATCCATACTCATTTTCATCAACCCTTAAAAGAAAGACTCAACGAAGAAAATGTTTATTCTTACTTATCTCCTTCTATGATTCATAGGTTACTGATTGTTTCTTCCAATTAAATGAAACAAACACAGTCTCTGTGTGTGTGCCCATGTGTGCATGAGTTTATGTTTATATGGGCTTTCAAATGTGAAGAAAATAAAAGAATATCCTGGCATTGCTATTTTAAAAGCATTCCTGAATCTGGTTGGTCTTTTTGCAAGTTAGGCAGTTTGCCTCCTTGAGAAGTCAGGAGAAATAAAAATGCTATATGGATCATTAGTACTTTATGTCTCTTGCTATTGTATTCCCATGAAAATAAATCCACCTATAAAAAGATCCATTCTCTGAAGATCACATTAAACATTCCAACTCATCCTTTAAACCCTAAAAAAATATAAAAAGGATGCTAACTTTTGTGAAAGGGCAAAGATTATACCTCTTTTGTTTCTACTGTAGGGAACAACTATTATGCAACACCTTTCTGCAGTGCAAAGTTGACTACATCAAGAAGTAGTTCTCAAGCAGGAACAAGAACAAGCATTCATTGAACACCCACCATGTGGCAGGTGGAAACTGGGCCCTTCATAAGCTATCTCACTTAGTTCTTCCACTAACTTCCTGAGAAGGTTTTCTTATTACCATTTCCCTGGCAAATAAACTACATCCCAGCAAACCTATGACATTATCGTCACTATTCCTCCTCCAAAAATTCTAGTTGTCATGTCATTTCATCGTGAAAATGATGAACCTTTAAAATCTGGAGGACTTCCCTTGCAGGTTACAGTAGCATTGAGAAATACTAGACATTGTCTTTGAAATCACAGAACGCAGATTTCAGCTACCACCTCACTCACTGGGTTGTAAAGCCTTGCTTTCATCATGTGTGATTTGTGAATAATAACATTTAGCAAGTCTATTTTACAATATTGACACAACACAACTTTTAAATCATGAGACTCTACTAACATACGTCCACTTTCTTCCCCTTTCTTATACCTGAAATCCTCCCTCCTCTTTGTGATTATCATATGAATTAGTAAAATAGCCTTGCAGGGTAAATACATAGACTGACTTGTATAAAAAGTAAGAAAAATGATAATGAGGATTAAAGCAAATAAATTCCAGAAAATAATTAAATATAACTATATATTATCCAAATAAAAATGGCTAAGTTTCTAAGGGTCATCATTTGTTTCTCTTAATATGAACACAAGAAACGGGATCCAGATGGCTAAGACATCTAATTAGAGGTTTCTTTACTAAAGAAGAAAAGGAGGAGGAAGAAGAGAAGAAGGAGGTCAGGGGGTGGAGGAGGAAGACAACAATGACTATGTATAATAAGAGAGGAAAATGTAAAGACATAGCAAAGACAGAGAAAAACAGATTAGGCCCCTCTTGAGCTTTTAATCACAGGCATGTTCTGGAGGTGGATCAGATTCCCTGAGGAGCCTTCCAAATTGCACAAGATGTGATAAAGGGATCATATTCTGTTTATTTTAAATACACTCACCACCTTTTAAATGCGTCTATTGATCATTTTTTTATTTTAACATAGCTTGCAATTATTAATTAAAATAGCTCTGCCTACAGCGCTCCTGTATTGCCTCTATGACACTTTCCCATGCCTACCACAGCTCTTCACCCAGACATTTTATCTTCTAACCTTATATTCAAGTTGACAGCAGTTTAGTTTATAATCATCTTGCTTGATGTTTTCTTTCTCAACTTAGTTTTCACTCTTTCTCTTCTTAAAATTTAACCTCATCTTATCCCTGAGGTCGGTGCCCACTTGGCATTTATCTTTCCCATTTACTCATGAATATGAAAATAGCTTATAAATGAGGAAACAATATATGCACTTAATGGAGTAGTATTGTTATGAAACAATGCATCTGTTGTTGGGGGACTCTTTAGAATGTGAATCTACTAGTTATTATTGATCTGTTCTTTGCTTTTGACTTCCATGCGGTCCTCAGAAAACAGATTAGGGTGTGCTAAAGCACAGCTCCCATGCTGAGGACTGCCTTCGGGAGATGTTCATTTTGATACTTGAAGCTGGCAAGAAGGCTGCACAGGTACTCCTTGTGAGTGGGTTTATTCATGTTATTTTAGGATGATTCTTTTATATTTGTTTTTCACTTTCTAATATATCAGCTCTAAAATCCATTCTAGTGAGTTGAACAAGTCATTTAGCCTTTCTGCAAACTCTTTCTGTGTAATTCTCACTGAGGCATTAAAAACATTCATGTACTTAAGATTTTAAAAGTTCTAAAACATGTAAGTGGTGTGTCCTGGGGTTTAAAAAAAAAAAAAAAGTTCTAGATTGTCAAGGATTAACTCTATAATTACAAATAAAGAGAGAAGTTGTAAGATTCCTTGTACTACAGGGAAACAAACTTCAGAAATCAAAGGCCTGAGTTTGAATCCGTGCAAAATTGCTGGCGAGCCTTGACTTTCTCAAGTCACATAATTGCCCTTAGCCTCAATTTCTGGATTTCTAAACATAAGATCATGACAATATCTTCCTCAACACTTGTGAAAGGGGTCAGATGATATTACAGATGTGAAAATGTTCTACAAATGGAAAATTTCTGTGCAAATTTCATCCTTAATGTCACCTTTGTGACATTTCAAACACCTCAGGTGACCAACCTGAAATTTTATGAGTCTAGAATCACGAACTTCTTTTCCTGAGCTCATTTGCTCTATTTAGCACAGTGAGTGGCTGGTCTATTTAATGCTTATCAACAAGGAGAAAACTATTTTGATGGTCCCCATGGGGACATGTCTGTTTTTAGCCTCCCAATTTGTTGCCTCTACATGCAAAATATTTCCAGACAAGTGGTGAAAAACTGAAATAGGTAAGGACCAACACTAAAACTGAGAAATTCTAGGGAAACATAGAGAGCTGATGAATACTAGATACCCAAAAATATTTTAAAAGATTAGCTTAGAGGAAAACTGGAAGACTACCCACATTTCCAAATTTAACCAGCACAGTTTTAAGGAACTAAAACTCATTCCCACTGAATCTGCCTCACCCAGGCTATACTGTAAAACTGATGTTTGTGTCTTGTTCTCAAGGCAACTTCCCTCAATGTTGTTTTGCCCTAATAGTCTTTTCTGGGACATTTGGCGTGGAGAAGTCACTATATAGGCTATTACATACAAGGTTACAAGTAGCAAGAGACAAACCAGTCTTTATTGGAGATTAAAAAAAAAAAAAGACTCAGATGCCAACCCCTACTCATTTTATAACTCTTGCCAGCCTATGCCTGATATTTAAAATTTTCTCTCTTCCTTTCCAGATAGAAATCCCTTGTTGAATATGCATGACTCACTCTCATGCTAGTAGTTTACCTTTGAAGAGCGGATGACCTTACAAACAGACACCACTCTGCTATCCCTTTGACTTTTGACATTTCAATAATGTGTATTTTATGGATACGAATATATTTTAGGCTATTCCATACATATTCTACATTACTGACAACATAGCATTAGCCTTAACAGGCATTTTGCAAATCCTGTGGTTATACTGTTATTGCTGTATTTCCTCAAACCATTCCTCATTTTCTTTTCTGTTGCTACGGCAAGAATTCCTCATATTCATCCTCTCTTGGGCTTGTGACCTTTTCTCATTTCTTGTTGAAGTCTGAAGAGCAGCCATATGTTAAGTTATAACACCTTTAGTTTGAGAAGAAATGTCTCCTTGGTGGCACTGTCTATAACTTTGCTCACAGGTTATAGATATGACATACACCTTCCTTATGATTCTTTCTCACTGGGGAAAGTGCAGACCATGTACCTTTCCTGGCTCACCTAGGCAAAATAATTTTGTAATTGGGTAGAAATATTCTTATGTTATTACCAGTTATTAAACTTTTACTAGCAAATATGACCTTGACACAGAAGACAGTTGAATTCAAAGCAGTGTTTGATTTTTGAATGCTTAACAATGAGAAATTAGCAGATGAAAGAAATATATACTTTACTCTACATTTAACCTTATCATTTTGCTTTGTTTTTAGACTTCTAGTTCCTATAAGTTTTCCTTGTGGAATCTGTTCAACACATACAGGCTCTGGGAAAGTAGTTCTTGGTTTTTGTGGAAAGAAAATAATGTGAAAATAACATCGAGAAGTCACATGTACGTACCCAAAAAAGGCAGAGAGGGTATTTTCATCTTAGGAAGGAGGGCAAAAGGATGGTGTAATATAATGCAAATTATCCAACAAGTATGTTCCATGTGCTTCTTCATCTTCATTCTTGTAGTTACAGCCCTCATCCAAATTTTGACTATTTACTTATATAGTGATCCTCAAACTTGGAGGATTTTACCGTATTTTTAAACATTATATAATTTTATATTTTAATGTTGTTATATTTTTAAACATTATTAAAGATACCAAAGGGTTTTTGCTTATGTGAGTCTCATCTATAAATATTTGCCATATAGAAATGACAACTTAGAAATTAAAATATATTTATTTACTCATTCACTTCAAAATGATAATCCCATTACATGTTAACATAAATAAATATTTTGTGAAAAAAATAACTGCAATATTTTTAAACATGCATGAAAGCAGTAACATTGTCTGACATTCTGCAAGAGTGATTTCATAAAAGGAAGCTGAGTGCTCATATCTGATCCTGCATTCAATCTATTATAATATGGTTGACATATATGAACAACATTCAATGTCACACAAGGTATGCAGCTAGACAATGAAAGACAATTTGAATAGTCTTTTCAGATAATTTTGAATATTCTTCTTTGATACTACACCAAGACTTGACAAGTGGTAGTTTCTTAATGATTAATTGCAATAAGGATTCTGAAACCATATCAATTCAACGTGGTACTCTGTAACATTAAAAGCCATTAGTTCATCTTATACTTTGATTGGATTGTTTATCCATTCATGAGTTAGTAATATCGCCTGTTGGTCATTTCGAAAATATGCAGATTTCCAAACGTTGACACATTTCATTATGCAAAACCAAATGTTTAAATCGCAGTTGTTAATATCGCCAACCTCATCAGAAAATCTTAGAGTATTGGGTGACTGTCAAGCTCACAGTGACAGATGTAAGTTTTCCAAAATACTAATTTTTGCTTGAAAGCTCAAACTTTTATCACTAGCAATATATACTGTCAGTTGTGTTCCTTTAAGTGTTCCTTTAAGTGACAGGCACACATTTCATTTTTTAGAAAATGTCTGCCAAATTTCAAGTCTGATAATCATAATTTGTTCATCATTCTTCCAAGAAAAATATAGTGTTCCATAAAAACAGTGGCTAAATCAGCTCACAAATGTAAACAATGGCACAAGGGCAGAAGTGCTTCTCCCCAAGACAGCTATTATATTTTGGTATGCAGAAGAAGTGCTTGATGCACACTTCTTACATCATCCTACCAAATGTTAAAGAGACATGTACTCAAGGATTGAAATTTATTAATATATATATATAGAGAGAGAGAGAGAGGCTGAGTGCCCATAATAGTAAAGAATACACTCAGTGAATACCAGAACAGTTTGGTATCACCTGTTTGCTTCCTGCAAAGAAGCCAGCTGTTTTCCCCACCATGCTTTTGCAACATTGGTGCAAATGTCAATACAGTGAAAAGGGAAAATAATTTCTTAATATTATTATGAAAATTGATTTCATGAGCCCTTGAAAATGTCAATGAACCTATAGAAAATTTGCAGGCCGCACATTGAGAACCACTCTGCTTTTTCACAGAATCCTTAGCATTCTCCCAGCAATTGGATTTTTCATCAGAATAGTTGCAATAGTTGTCTTCTTTAAAAGTGTTTCCATCATGTGCTTTCTTAGTAATCCCTGAAGCATTAGTAGTTTCTTTCATAAAATTAAAAATCCTTTCACTAATGAACAGCCCTTAATAGACTCCCACCTTCCCCAATGGTCAATTTATTGCTTTAGCCAAGCTAATTTACCTGGCGGTTGTTAATACAGCTTACCATCCTCTATCACCAAGGCATTTCTGAGCCTCTCTCCCAATGTGAATTTTCTACCTTCCTTCCCTTGATGAGACTATTTCAAAGGCAACTCAAAACTCACTTTCTTTGGATTTTTTTCCAGATTAGCCCTTTTTACCTTTTAAATTGTCCTATCATTGGAAATCCCCTTTCTAAACCTTTTTTTTCCGTCTCCCTTGCAAGCATCCCACAGTTTAACTGTTTCAAGTTTTGATGTGTTGTTTACTGGTTATGTATGTATTTTTATTATTTCTCTCAACTAGGTTAATACTTTTAGTTGAGGGCTAGTCAGTTAGTATCCAACGTAACATTTTCAACAAAAACAACACAATATATGCTGTTGTCGTTATATTCACAGAAATGGCAGCACTACTAAAAATATCTGGAAAGCGTATTCTTTCCAAAGTAATGTGCTGTGACACTCTATTTGGTGCAAGTCACAACAGGTTGAGACTCAGTACAGTGAGCCAAAGAGGACAGAATGTCAAAATGGGAGATTTAATCATCTTTGTCAATAAAGAAAGGAGTGTGTATTACAAAGAAAAACCATTAATATATTCATTTATAATATTAGTAATTAGTAGATTTCCCTAATTGGAATCACTTAAAGAAATGGTAATTTGATGTATAACTAAACATTGAATCCAGTATTGATATAATTCCCATATCAAAGTCCATAGCCAATTCAAATTTTGACTTTAAACTTGCAAACTATAGTATATAACCTGGTGGTTTAGCTGGGCTGGACATTATCTACATAAACACAATGTCCATTGTGGAACTCCCACTAATTCTGTTAATTTAGCAAAGGAAAATCAGAGACAATATTTAGAAGTCCTACAATGTCATAAAGCATAGGAATAACAATCAATATTTCTCTTTTGGTAAAAGGGCTACAAAGGACTTAGTAGGTAAAATATTGTTATCTGGATGTAATTTAATACTTCCACAGATCAAAAAATTATGATGTTAATATGGGTAATTTTAATACCTGATATACAAATGGTCTTGATTTTTCTGTCAAACATCCCTCTAATTCTAAAACTCTAACATCAAAAATCCCTCTAGTTTTCAGACTGTAAAAGAAATAAGGGTATGATTTTATTATCCAGTAAAATTACATAATGAAATTCAGTATACTATATTTCAGTTTATTTTTTAAATTCTTGTATAATTTGCTATGTGAAGGCAGCATAAAAAATAATAGAATGCAGACAGACACTTCCATACAATAAGGCTACTCAAAATATTAGTTTAAGTATGTTTTTACCTTTCTGGCTCTTTTCTTTAAAACCTGAACAGTGACTGGAACATGGTTTACACTCAAAAATTGTTGCTGAATGAATCATAAGTAATTTCCAACAGGTAGAACAGAGGGAAGTGTATTCATTATACCTTTCAAACTAATCATTCTAAAATACATCTTGGCCCGGCGCGGTGACTCGCTCCTGTAATCCCAGCTCTCTGGGGGGCTGAGGCAGGCAGATCACTTGAGGTCAGGAGTTCAAGATCAGCCTGGCCAACATAGTGAAATCCATCTCTACTAAAAATACAAAAATTAACCAGGCGTGGTGGTGCATACTTGTAGTCCCAGCTACCTGGGAGGCTGAGGCAGGAGAATTGCTTAAACTTGGGAGGCGGAGGTTGCAGAGAGCCAAGATAATGCCACTGCACTTCAGCCTGGGTGCCAGAGTGAGACTCCGCCCCCCCCAAAAAAAAATAAAATAAAATAAAACAAAATAAAATAAAATAAACCTCACCCAAGTAACACAGCAAATGGCAAAAAACATGTGAAACTCAACACACCACTCTTGAACCACCATCACCAATCCTCCACCCTCCCCTCCAGTATTAGACAGACAGATGTGTAGGGCCTCACATCTACATCTTTGGTTTCTGAACTTTGATAGCTTTTCTACAAGAGAGCTGATAGCTGATATTTTGGTTCACAGACTCCAAAAGATAATAGGGCCAACATTGTATTATTTTTTAAGAGAAAATGTCAAGAACGAAAAATGAAAATGTCAAAAGATAGGTTGATATACTGTATTACTTAAAGACTATTTTGTTGGGAGAACTGACCAAGTGATTTACTAATAGCTTTTACCAAACAGACTCGGGATTACAATGTAGATGAAAAAATAAACGGGAATTTATTTCACGTTCACTCTATCCAGGCATTTGACAGATGAAAGAAAAAATGGAAAGACACAGTCTACAAAGATGAGGAACTTTTTTCAGATTTTCAAATTATAAAAAAAAAAAAAATGGGGGGAAATTGTTTTCAAATGCCCTACTTACCTATCTCTATGCTGTTATTACATTAACTGCCTTTTGTTCCTGATCACATCTGCCTAACGTAGAAACTGTAAGATTCTGTATATTTGATGTTCAACTGGGATACAGGCACAGAAGTTGGTGGAGGGTGATCCTTGATATATTCAGGTCACAAGAGATGTAGATCTCATTCGTGAACCTTAGGTATGATTAGGTTCTCTGGAAGCTCCTGAGGAAATGTTGTTCAGCCACTTTATTAACATTGATTTATTCTGTAAATATTTATTGAATGCCTATTATGTGTCAGTCATTTACTTAGGTGCTGAATATATAAAGGTGAATGATAATAGTGAGTATTACTTCCCATTATGGAGAAGTCTGCAGTGGATAAAGAGTAATTAACTGAGTAAGAAAGTCAAAGAAATGTAGAAAAAATAAATGTTCTCCATTGCTCAAGAAGGCATTTCCCTGCATGCTTCTAAAGATCCAGTAATCATACTTATTTTTGATGGTTATTTGATGCATGTTAACTGATAATACTCCTTTGGATGAAGAACATGGAAGACTTGAAGCCCTAGGAGACTCCCTTCTAAAGGTTCTTATTTTTTGGTATAGATGATCCATTAAATGTATTATTTGAATCCCCCACTGTAATATTATAAATTCTGTCTTCCTAAAGAAGGTAATGTCATACTCAAATTTCAGAGTAAAATATACTTGAACATAGATCCTGATAATTTTTAGTGTGTTTTCATTACTAGCTCTACAAAGAAGATAGAGAATATAATATTTCTTTCTGACTACATACTTTTCAATGTTGTGACAATATAGCAAATCTTTTAAGTAATTATTTCATAAATTATTTGTCATGTCAAGAAATAGGTGTTCGGCCGGGCGCGGTGGCTCAAGCCTGTAATCCCAGCACTTTGGGAGGCCGAGACGGGCGGATCATGAGGTCAGGAGATCAAGACCATCCTGGCTAACACGGTGAAACCCCGTCTCTACTAAAAAATACAAAAAACTAGCCGGGCGAGGTGGCGGGCGCCTGTAGTCCCAGCTACTCGGGAGGCTGAGGCAGGAGAATGGCGTGAACCCGGGAGGCGGAGCTTGCAGTGAGCCGAGATCCGGCCATTGCACTCCAGCCTGGGCGGCAGAGCGAGACTCCGTCTCAAAAAAAAAAAAAGAAATAGGTGTTTGTCGTTCACTTGAGATAATTCTGTAATTTAATATTTTTCACATTTAACTAGTTGTAGAATTAATTGCAATTTTGGGGGTAAAACATGAAAGATAATATTTGAGTTGTTTTCTGTTTGACTTCTCTAAACCTCATTTTCTTCTGCTGTGCCACATACATGCTGAGATTTCAAGTAATATTTGAGAATGATTTCTTGTTATTTCCCTGAAGTTAGGTTTTACTTTCACGCTTTTGCAAAAACATACTTTGCTAGTGTTTTGGCAGAGCTATATGCTTTGTTTGACAATAATCTATGGTAATTTTCTTATTTCAAAATCTAACACCTTTATTTCTAATTTTATGCTCTAATACTTTATAAAGTAGTTCTTTTTCTCCAATGCAAATTAAATTGGGTTATTCCATTTTTCTATCTTGGTTATCTATGGAAGATATTTAAACTGCATGAGCGTTTTAATTCTTTTCAATAAGCAGAGGACTATTATACTTCATTTTAGTTTTAATTTAATTCTAACGATCAATCTTTTGTAGCAAGTCAGTTGACCAAATAAGACAAAACTACTAAGATTTCATTGAATCTCTGTATAGTGACAGCACTGTTGCATAAGTTTTCTTTCTATTCTCATTTTTACTTACCCCAGAATTTAAGTTACTAGATTGAGATTTAGTACTATGCCAACAGCCCATGTTTAAAGAAGCTGTAAGAAGCAACAATATGGAACACTTGCTGATTTTTCTGTAAATCTGTTACTGAGAATACAGATTGTTACATTATAGGGCATCTTTGGATAAGCTCGTCTTTCTGATTATAGCCCAAGAAATACTTGAGATGAACAACTGCTTGTTTAATACTGGCTATGTGACCCTCTTTTCATTAGCTACCTGCAAATTTAGATGTGTAGTCCATCTCAATCAAACTTGTAGGATCTTAAGATGTAATATTTGTACACTAACCTCATCCAGCCTTCATCTTAACTATCTCTACTTTTAATCTTGCTTCCACATTCAGTTATTTTTGTTGTCATTTTAACTGTGGTAAAATACACATAACATAAAATGTACGATCTTACCCAGTGTTAAGTGTACAGTTCAATTGTGTTAAGTACTTTCACATTGTGCAAGCAATCTCCAGAACTCTTCTAATCTTGCAAAACTAAAAGTCTATGCCCATTAAATAACAAATCCCTGTTCCCCTTTCCTCCTGTCCCCTGGCAATCACCATTCTACTTCCTGTCTCCATAAATTTGACTACTCCAGGTACCTCATAAAAATGGAAGCATATAGTATTTCTCTTTTTGTATCTGACTTATTTCACAAAGTGTAACGTCTGAAATGCATTCATGTTGTAGCATGTGTCTTAATTTCCTTGCTTTATAACGCTGAAGAGTATTCCATTGTATGTTAGGTACCATGTTTTGTTAATCCATTCATCCATGAATGGACGTTGGGCTGCTTCTACCTTTTGATTATTATGAATAATGCTGCTTTGAACATGGGGATACAAATGCTTCTTGGAGACTCTGATTTCAATTATTTTAGGTATATACACAGAAGTGGAATTGCTGGTTCATGATAGTAATTCTATTTTTAACTTTTTGAGGAACTTTCATACTTTGTTCCACAGTGGGTGCATTGTTTTACAATCCCACAAACAGTGCACAAGCATTCTAATTTCTCCACATCCTTGCCAACACTTTTTCTTTCTGATTTTTTATAGTGGCTATTCTAATGGGTGTGAGATGGTATCTCATGGTGGTTTTGGTTTGAATTTCCCTAACAGTTAGTGATGTAAACATCTTTTCATATGCTTATTGGCCCTTGGTATATCATCTTTGGAAAAATGTCTATTAAAGTTCTTTGTCCATTTTTAACAGGGTTACCTTTTAAATTGTTGTTGACTCAAAGGAGTTTCTTATATGTTCTGGATATTAACCCTGTGTCAGATATATGATTTGCAAATATTTTCTCCCATTCTGTGGGTTGCTGCATTACACTGTTTATATTGTCCTTTGATGAATAGAAGTTTTTAATTTTGATACAGTCCGATTTGTGTGTTTTTATTTGTTTCCTGTGAGTTATTTTTACTTTCATTTAACTTCATAAGTATTTTATAAACTACCTTAATCCCTTCCTAGGACAGTAGATAGATAGATAGATAGATAGATAGATAGATAGATAGATAGATAGTAACCACTGTCTCTTCAGTATTAGGCATCCTGTCACTTACCTGTGATATCTTAATTTTCCCGTTGTTATGGATGTTTTTCAAATTTATTAATGGCATGAATATAAGAAATAGGTCCTACACATCTGAACAAAAGCTATCCATAGTTTCTGAATGTGGTGGCATGCACCTGTGGTCCCAGCTACTAAGGTTGAGGCTGCAATAAACCATAATCACACCATTGCACTCTAGCCTTAGCAACAGAGCAAAACCCTGTATAAAAATAAAAATAAAAATCTATCCTTGTGGGGAGACAATTACCCGTGTGTATAGCATTTTTGCATATCTTGTGACCAAGGCACTGACTGGTCTTTGCTCCAGACTATCTTTTCAAAGATGGTTGTATGGCAAACAGCCTTGAAAGAAAAGACAAGTCTTGTTACAGCCTTGCCGAAGCTTCCTCTTAGAGCAAAAGATAGGCAAGCTTAGAGCCCATCACAAAATATTCACATTCTCTAAACTCATATTTTTCTCATGTGGTACAACCTACTGCATGTGAAGGTGTCACCTGACCTTCCTTTCATCACCATCTGGGATCTACAGTTCAGAGAACTGGTAAAAAAAAAAAAAAAAAAAAAGAATTAAAAAAACCTCTGATTACTGTTATTGCTGTGAACAATAAACTGTCTTTTGTCTCTGACCCTGGAGGCTCATATCTTCTACCAGCTTCCATAAAACTGTTTCAAGCTAACTTGTTAGTTTGCAAGTAGGGAAAAAAAAATCTCAGGCTCTTCACAGTGCTGTATACTGCATTATAAGAAATTTTTGTGAATATCCTTCAAAGTCATTTAGCCTAATCTCCCACTCAGTGAGGAATTTCTTATACATGTCCTGACAGATGGCATTCTAAATATCATTTAAATGTTTCCAGTAAAAGGAAACTCTCCTGAAAACCTGTTGCATCACTGGCTAGTAAGTTCCCTCTTATGTTGAACTGAGCTATTTGTAGCATTATAACTGGTTTTTGCCTGGCCTCATCTGATATTACATTGAATAATTCTTCTATATTCCATATGGAAGGACTTTGTATTTGAATGTATTTACTGTGGCTCCGACTGATATTATTTTACTCTCTAAGCATATTTATTTCATTCCATATTCTTCACACACACTGTTTTCCAGGTCACTCATTCTAGATACCCTCCGATAATGGCAATGATCTTCACAGATGCTCAGAACTATAGATGAATTCAAGGGACTATATGACTAAGGCACAATTCAGTGAAAACACCACTTATTATTTGAAAATAATGCGTTATATTGATTTAGCACAATTTTATGTGCAATTTTTGTAGTTCTATTATATTATCATATCATTTAGCTTGCAGTTAGTTAAAATATTCAGATTTTTTCCATGTGATCAAACTCAAGCCATGATTATCTTTATAAAATGATTGTTTATACTTTATAACATAAGATTTTTTATTTTTAAACAGTCCATATTATTTTAAATTTTGCTTCTGTCATCAGTTATATGAGTTCCTGTTTCAGTAAAATTTATGCCATTTGAAAATTTTATCGACATCTTTTCAATTTCTTAATCTTAGTTCACTAATGAAAATAAGGTCCACAAAAAGGGCTAAAGACATTTCATTAGATTCCTTATTTCATAATAACACAGGCCATACTTACATAGCATTAATCAGTTATTCAATTGGTTATAATCTATGGAATGATGCCATTATCCAGCATAAATGTCACCATCTTGTCTGTAAAGTTATCATGATTTGCTGAAATTAAAACATTCCATGTTCCTGACTTTCTCTAGATCTGCCACCTATTTCTATTTTAAGAATGTCAGCAAGTTATTAGAAGAATAAGAGGAATGTTTTCTTGGGAGGATAAAACAATCATTACTTTGCTAACAGTTAGACAAGATAATGGTAAATAGACAGGCATCTTTGCCTAAATAAGAAATTGAAAAAAGAAAGAAAGAAGAAAGAAGGAAAGAAAGAAATTCCTTCCCTAATTCCTAGTCTCATATAAAGCTAAAGTCTGAAGTGCCTGGGGTAGTGATAGCAGACATTCACATTCTCAGCACCCAGGCAAAAATCCATAGCTTCTGATTGAGAAGTAGAAGCAAAACATACGCCTCTGGGGAAGAAGTCAGAAATTATCCTGCCCCCATAGCCACTGAAGGAAGGGTAAAGCATAAACCCTATGCTGTGGGGAAGAGATAAAAAGAGATAGAAACCACTCTTGCGCCCGGGGAAGACACCAAGAGGAGTTCTGCTACCACTAGACAAGAAGAAGAAAACACTCTCTAAAATGAGACCAACCACATGTTCAATGCAGGGTTCGCCTGCTATGAGTAAGAGTCCCAGAATGAGGAGGAAAAGGAGAGAGAGAGAATGGGACAGAGATAAAAAAAAAAAAACAAGAATTTTCCAAAATTAAAGGGAAAACAATAAAATTCAAGTCCAAGAAGCTTAGAGAATTCTGAGGGAAGTAAAACAAGACAAAACAACAGCAACAACAACAACAAAAAATGGTACTGGAGGTGACAAGCAGTACAACAAGCAAAGAAAATAAACAAATGTTATAGGCTGGAAAGAAAGAAGTAAGTCATCTTTATTTGCAAAAGATGTAGTCATCTATGTAGAAAATCCCAAAGTATTTTTGGAAACACTTTTGGAACTAATAATTAAGCTTAGTTGTATGATGTAGCAGAATACAAGGTCAACATAAGAAATCAATTATGTTTCTATAAATTAGCAATGAAAAATCAGAATTGAAATTTTAAAATCATTGCCAATTATAAGGGCAACAAAAAATGTCAAATGTTTGGAATAAATCTAATGAAGTTTGTGTAAGATTTTCATGCTGAAAACTACAAAACATTGATGAGAAATTAAATAAAGCCTTAATTATGGAGAAAAGTGCTATATTTATTGAGTAGATGACTCAATATTATTGTCAATAGATCCTATAGTTTTCTATAGACTTATCAAAACCCAGCAGACATTTAACCAATTAACAGGCTACTTTCTTAAATGTAAATGGAAGAGTACAGAATTTCAATGAGCCCAAACAATGTTAGGGGGAAAAAAAAGAACAAAGTTGGGAGGACTTAAACTACCTGATTTAAAGGTTTATTATAAATCTATAATAGTCAAGACTGTAATAATGGCATAGGATAGACAAATAAATCAACAGAACAGAATACTCCATTCAGAAATTGACTCGCACATATATGGTTAATTGATTTTTGATAATCGTGTCAAGGTTATTCAATAGAGAAAGAATAGTCTTTTCAATTAGTGGTGCCAGGAAAATTGTAGATTTATAAGCAAAAATAAAATGTCTTTATCTTTACTTCACACCTTAAATGAATTCAACTCAAATAGTTTATAAATGTTAAAACTATCAAACTTTTTGAAGAAAATAGGAAAGAAATTCTTTGTCACCTTGGATTAAGTGAAATTTTCTTAAATAGTATATTTTAAAGGTATAAACTGTAAAAGAAAAACAGTCGATAAGTTGGACATCATCAAAAATCTGCTCTTCAAAAGAAACTATTGAGAATATTAAAGGACAAGCCACAGACTCAGAGAAAACTATTTGCAGTATATGTATCTTACAAAGAATTTGCATCCAAAATACATAAAGAACTCTTACAACACAATAATAAGGAAACAAACTGCCCAGTTTTTTAAAATGGCAAAAGATTAACAAGGACTTCACAAAAGAATATATACAAATGGCCAATAACCACATGAAAAGATCCTCAGCATCTTTAGTTACTAGGGGAATGCAAACTAAAGCCACAATGAGATACCATCTACACCTATTACAGTCGCTAAAACTTTAAACACATACATGCATACATGCTGATCATACCAGTTCTGGGGAGGATGCAAAGCAACTGGAACTTTCATGCATTGTTGGTGAGAATGCAGGATAGTACAACCGCTTTGGAAAGACGTTTAGGAGTTTCTTATAACGTTGAGCATATGCTTAGACTAGGACCCAATATTCTCACTCCTCGGTATTTTACCATAAGAAACGGAAGTTTAAATCAAAAGATTTATATATGAATGTTTACAGCAACAGAAACAAAAGAATGCTCATCAGTTGGTGAATGAATAAACAAATTGTGGAAAATGCTAATAGTTAAGCAGTAAAAGGAAGCAAACTATTGATACATATAATAATATGGATGAATCTCAAAACCATTATTCTAAATGAAAGAAGCCTTACATATAGGGTATATACTATATTACTCCATTTACATGATATTCTAGAGAAGGTAAAACTATAAAGTTGGAAAATAGATCAGTGGTTGCCAGGAACTGGGCATAAGGGAAGAAAACAGATTAAAAAGGAAAGTGAGAGAACTGTTTAGCACGGTTGTAAATTTCTGTATCTCTGTTGTGTTGATGGCTATGTATTTGTCAAAACAGACCAAACCATACACTTTTAAAAAGTGAATATGACTATATATAAATTAAAACTGACTTAAATAAAAATATGTTGGAAAAAATTTAACTTTCTGAGAAGTATTACAGAACATGAATATAAACAATAAGAATATTGCCTTTGAAAACAAGCTGCGTTTAAAATGGTAATAATCACCATTAAAATTTACTTATCAAAAGACTTTCCAAGGAATTTGAATGAAGTAAAGGTGTCTAGAAGTTTTATTTAAATCATTAAAAATTTAACGTTATCTCCAGTGATTTCAGACTAACAATACCTTAGAAATGAATATATTACTTCTTCTACATACCATTAAAATATTTTTAACACTGAACCATTTATTAATTTTGATATATATCAGAAGAAGAAATTGTACAAGATATTCTCTATTTACATTGTAATAAAATGGGAAATTAACAGTAAAAGTTATATGAAAAAAACTCTTTTGAAATTGAACAATGCTGTCCTAAATAATTCTTTATAGAGGAATTAAAATCTATAATTAGAGACTAGGAGAGAAAACTATAATGAGAATAAAATATACCCTTTCATTCTTAAGGATACGGTCAAAGCTAAAATTAGTTTAAAAATTCAAACCTCTAAATGCTTTCTTTAAAAAGAAAATATGAATTTTCTATATGTCAAGAATAAGAGAAATAATAAAAATAAATTTCAGAGAGGACAAATATTGATTAATAAGTATAAAAACAGAAATGAATAAATCAAAAGACAAAAAGTAGAATTAATAACTAAACCTAATATAAGTTCAATTGAAAAGACAAAATATAAAACCTCTAGCAACTTAATTTTAGTATACTATTTCATAAAAATCATAGTATTATTTTTTAAATGAATTTTTATATTGTTCACTTCCTATCCTGGATATAGTTTTGTTTTATTTTATTATTCACTTTCTCAATCCTTGGCTTTAGTATTCTGTATTAATTTTAATACTTTATTTTGAATCACTAATTAACCTAATTCATCAATACAAAAGATCAAAGGAAAGTCCACAAGATCATTTTGATAGATTCAAAGAATATTTTTAAAAATTATTTACTTCTGGTAACTCTTGGAAAATAATGCATAGAATGATACTTCTTTTTTTCTTAAATTGATCGATAATAATAATTATCAATGAAATATTGAAACACCCTTAGCTCACCTCACTTATCTAAATTCTTTTACTGAAAAATTTAGCCTATGTAGTAAGAGAAAAAAATAGTTATAAATATTGAAAAGCAGTAACCAAACATCATTATTTGCAGATGATGTAAATAAAATTAAATTATTTCAATATTAAGTTATAAGGATACAAAATAAATATTTTTAAAAATACATGTTTAAATGCTATGCTATCAATAAGAGTTTGGAAAATATAATAGAAAAAATCCCATACCTATTGTGCATACATGTAGTGTTTCTCAAACCTTAATGTGCATACAGATCAACTAAGAATCTTGTTAAAATGTGATTCAGTAAGTTTGAGGTAGGAATCAAGATTTCACATTTTTAGTAAACTCCCAGGTGCTGATGCTGATTATACTCACAGTAATATATATATTTATTCTATACATTTTATATAGTTCTTAAGCTTTAAAATTCTACATGAGAATATATATGCAAATATGTATGTGTATATACATAGATTTGTGAATATAGACATATTGACATATATTCTCATACAGAATTTTTAAACTTAAGAATTAACAAAAAATTAGTAAAACTTCTATTTTAAAAAAAGTTAAAATATTACAAGAAATTAGTAAAACTTCTATTTTTAAAAAAAAGTTTAAAATATTACTGGGAGACACAAAAGAATATTTGAATAAAGAAGAGAAATGCCACATTCCTGGAGGGGAAGAAAATAATATAAAAATGTCTATTCTTCCTAAATTTTAATCTAATGCCTTTAGTTTAATACCAATAAAAATCACCAAATGATGTTTTTGTAGCTGGAAGAAATAAAAATTATAAAGTTCAACAGGAAGAATAAATATGCCATATTAACCAACAAATGTATTCACAAAGAGGACATAGGTAGTTGTTTCCCTTCTGGAAATTAAAATCTATTGTAAAATAAAGATAATTAGGACATTTTCTGTCACAGAATTATTGAGATCAAAAGCATGGGCTACAAAGCCCAGCCGTAGACCCAAGTGTACATATGATCTTAGTGTATAATAAGGATGGCATATCAGATCATGATAGAAGGATGGATTATTTATCAAGCGAATTGGGAAACCTGAGTTGATTACCAAAATAGACTTATATTCCAGCCTCACCACTGTACAAATTTAGGACTTAATAAAATACCCCCCCACCCCCGGCCACACACACACACACACATACATCAAATCATGTGAACTGTAATATAAAAGATAAATTGTAAAGTATCCACAAGTAGAAATCATAAAAAGCACAAGATTTACCACAGGTAACAAATTTGTTTTAAAAATAAGCTTTCATCTATTATAATATATATTATTTTACAGGATCCCATTGTTTTAGAATGGGGTGAATCAATGGAGTAAGCAATCATTGCCCATTACTGACTCTTTTTCTTTTGACTAAAATTCAATGACATGTATCATTTAGTTAGTCTCTAACATATTTCTTCTTTTTTACCAAAAGCCCTATCAGCATAGCTAAATCAGAGTTTTTCCTCTGTGATAAAATCAGACCAATCAGCTCTGAGATTGTTCTCTGATTACAATTGTAGTTTTTTGGGTTTTGGTTTTTGTTTTCACTGTAACTGCAGTGAGATTGTCCATTTTGGTCACAGGCTGCCTCCTGCAGTTTTCCAAATGGCATCAAATGACAAATGATTAAGAACTTTTCAAAAGACAGATCATCATTTCCCCTACAAGTTGCACACGACGTAAAATATATCTTTAAAAGCGTATGTCATTTTAGAAAGCATCAATAAATGAATAAAAGTATAAAAGCTAGGCTTTACAACTGCCTCTAGCATTTCCTTGTCAAATATCTAACAGGCGCATACGATAAGCACGCAGTGAATACTGCAACAATTATAAAAGTCACAAATAATAAATTGCCAAATAAAATATTTCATCTCAAATCACCAAATATTCTTTTTTAATTACACTTTCAGGGTAGAGACTGGATCTGGGTCTTCCTTGGGTTCCTCTCATGAAGCCACGAATCATGTGGTTTAGGGCAGAGTGGTGTTATGGTTAAAAGAACCTAGTCCCGTCTAGCGATAGTGATTTCTAAACTCATGTCCTCTACTTGCATTTCTTCCACACTATACAGAGGACTTATAATTACAAGCAATTTTTTAAAAATTCCAATCTTTTTATAAATCACACCGTAATGGTTCCACTAGTGTCAACCTCACTAGCCCTCACCACTCACAAAAATCTTCTCTGCCTACATCCAAAGCAAGTGTGATGCCTTCTCCCCTCTCTCCTCTCTCTCTTTTGATAAGCTCTTTCTTCACTACCCCTCCTTCCCACCACAACCTCATCCTTCTTTCCAGTCTAATCTACTTTTGTCAGAAGAACTTGTCTGACAGAGCAAGATTCCTGGAGAATAGCTCAGCAAAGCGAAAGCATTGCATCATAGGCAAAGAGAGGCCAAAGACTGGAAACATTCATTCAGTAAGGATTTTGTCCATCATATTTGTAGATGCTGACTAAATATGCATGAGTGAATAAAGTAATAGGGGAGTACACCACATAGACTTGTGGAAGAAATAAATAAATAAAGTAATAGGGGAGAATTAGCTACCATGTGGAAGCAAATTGTCAGAATCAGAAAACCCAGTCCCTGGACAGCACTCTGCTTCAGCTACTCTGACTTACCTTTACAAAATTGCTTCAGTAGGGACAAAATATATAAACATGATTTTCAAACATTCTCTTTTTCTGACGCAATAAAAAGTATTCATGGTAAGTATTAGTATTATAGTTTTGATATTAGTATTACAGTATTGATGTTGTCTTGATATTAAATGAACCCATGTGATCGTTTTAAAATTTCCGACATTTTAATCAGAATACACCAGAGCAAACAATCTGTGTTCTGGAGGGATTAATATATTCATTTGCAAAAATCCTTGTCATGGAGTACCGTAAAACCTCATTAACTAAGACCCTTCTAATTCAGAAGTCACCATACGAAAGGCAGTGTGGTATAATACAATGCTGTGTGGCTAGACATGGAGAACCAATAAACTTAAGACAGCTCTTTAGTTATGCATGATTTTAGAAAGTTCCCTTTTCCTCTACTTTCTGCTCATTTGTGTTTGCAGTGAGCTAATTTATACAATCGATCCATCTCATCATCATACAATTCTATGATTATCCATAAGCCAGATAGATTTTGTTTCTACTTTATTCTTTTTATATGCAATGTTTCAGGGACTGGAATTATTTTTGTCTGCATATTTTTAATGTGGAATACCTGAAGAGCCCTGAGAGGTCACACGAGTTTCCTAAATTTGGGCAATTATGATTATGTACATTTTTCTGGACACAGGTTCAGACTTTTTATCTGGTTCCCGAAAGCTCTGTATACCTCTCAAAAAAAAGGTGAAGAACCACTTACTTTAATAATGAACTAATTCCAAGTGATTCCCATCAACTTGTAAAAACAGGCTCACAAAATGTTGCTTAATAATCATGTGTTGGTTCTGTAACATTCTGTAGCCCACATTGATAAATACAGTAGAAGCTACATTTCGAACTTTCACTAATGGCTGGGTCCCCATTTGGTGATAGGGCATGGACTGCATCCAGCTAGTTGACCCTGTTATATCAAAAACCTTGAACAACACCTACCCATAATAGGCTCTCAATGAAGCAAGGAAGTGAAAGGTCTACCCCTTTATCTCTAGGAGAAGAAGGCAGCTAGGGTGATCATTTCACATGTAGGTTTGGACTGAGATTCCAGAACTCTGTGAGATGATGGAAGAATCAACGAGTAAGAACAGTTAGTTCATCTTATCTACAAGTCAAGTCTTGTCATTTCAGTCAAGAAAAAACAGAGGTCCAAAGTGAGGAAAGGCCTTAACAAAAGAGTCAAGACCAAGACTAGATCCCTTAACCAATGGTACAGGTCTTCTCTTACACCCAGCTGGAAGAAGACACAGAACCAATTAAGGAATTCAAATGAACACATCACCCCAATTCCACTTCCTTTTTTTTTGAGATGAAGTCTCGCTCTTGTCCCCCAGGCTGGAGTGCAGTGGCGCAATCTCGGCTCACTGCAACCTCTGCCTCCCGGGTTCAAGCGATTCTCCTGCTTCAGCCTCCCAAGTAGCTGAGATTACAGGCACCTGCCATCATGCCTGGCTAATTTTTGTATTTTTAGTAGAGATGGGGTTTCACCATGTTGGCCAAACTGGTCTTGAACTCCTGACCTCAGATAATCCGCCAGCCTCGGCCTCCCAAAGTGCTGGGATTATAGGCATGAGCCACTGCACCCAGCCTCCAGTTCCTTTTTTTTTTTTAACCGAAATTCAGCAACTAACAACCTCCTTCAGTAAAAGTAGACATACCATAAATAACCTGCTTTTTCCCTGATTTATTAAAATAAAAATTCATTTAAAAACAAATAAAATAGCACCATGTCTTATATGTAACATAAGTTGAATTCAAATTCTTTGCCATTGTCATATCTGTAAAAATATCCAGCCCCATAAATAAAATTTCTTTTATAATGCAAACTTAAGTAGTTTTTCAATAATGCTTGTTTATCTTAACTGCCAAATACAGGGGGTGTGGGGGGAGCGGAGGGGGCAGGGGGAGGGGCTTATTTCACTAGTATCTTTAAAAACACATAGTATATAAAATGGAATGCCTGTGATTTCATTCCAATGCACTTGTAGTAATTGTCTTTTAAAACCCAAGTAACATTTGTATTTCTTTTACCTTTTTACAGAAGTATTGTTTTAAACCCAGCCTATTTCCGGAATCATCTTCGTCAAGCCACAGTGTTTAGATGTCTGGAGAGATATTCAGAGGCTGCTCGGTATGTTTGTTTTAACTTTTGTGAGGATTGATTTCAAGTTAAATTAATTTTATTCTCAAATTCTGGTAATAGTATAACAGAATTCTCCATTTCTCTCATGGAATATGATTTTATCCAAATTATTATCTATCAACGTCAAACCAGCAATTATTGACTATCTTTCTCTTTAATTAAAGCTATTCCATGTTCATAGCTCTTAAAATTCAAACTTCCCAGCCATGAGGTCACTGACAATGATGGAAAAACTTGCACAAAGTAATAGAAATGCGCTTGACCTCTTGCTCTCATGTTCTGGTCTAGATTGTAATAATACATTTCTATAACTATCTCTTGAGCACTGGAGAGGAAATCCAGTCATGAGAAAGGATCCTAGAAACCCATTTCTGGAGAAGATGGCATCAGTTAAATAACACCAAGGTTGCTAGAGATGTCCCAAAGTATTTTTTTCTTGGACCCCAGTGTATTTTTTTAAAAAGCTAGTGAAGCTTCCCCTAATATTTGCATCCCAGAACTTAGACTGTGGCAAATAATTATAAGAGTTGCGCAACAGCCTCAATGCTACACTCAGAATTCCTTATCGCCTGTGACAACCCAGACTTTTTTCCTTCCTGGATTAGCTCACAAGACTCCTCTTCCTTTCCATGAGCTCTCTCAAATAATTTTCCTTATTTCCTAATGTAGAGGTGCCTGCTATTTCTTCCTCATCCACTTTACCACCCCAGGAATCTAGCAGGAAAATGTGGTTGGTTTCTAGATTTACTCCAAGCACAAATTCTAAGGATAAATCTGCAGGAATCGAGATGCAGTGCCTAGGTTGCTAGTGACTACTGTCTAGAATGTTTGTAAATAATAATATCTTTGACATTGGAAGCAAGAGTTTGAGTGTATAATAAAATAGCTTCATAAAATTGACACTGTGTCATGCCTGTAATCCCAGCACTTTGGGAGGCCAAGGCAGGTGGATCATCTGAGGTTGGGAGTTTGAGACCAGCCTGACCAACATGGAGAAGCCCTGTCTCTACTAAAAATACAAAAAATTAGCCTGGCATGGTGGTACACGCCTGTAATCCCAGCTACTCGGGAGGCTGAGGTAGGACAATCTCTTGAACCCGGGAGGTGGAGGTTGTGGTGAGCTGAGATCGCGCCGTTGCACTCCAGCCTGGGCAACAAGAGCGAAACTCCGTCTCAAAAAAAAAAATTGACACTGTGAGGTTTACATGAATTCCATGTTTGTAAGATGTTCCCAGGAGTTGCCTAAACTCAATTAAATAGATATGGAAAGCAGAGTTCATCTCAACTGCTCTCACTTTGCAGTCAGACAACCAATATGCCACATCTTCTTACCTGTGTGAAGGCCCACTTTGAACAGTTTTTAAAAGGTCTTTATCACTCTCTTTTTTGTGTACTTCCCCCTCTACTATTTCTCCAATGTGTTTTATCTAAGGTACTCACGTATTACTTCTTCCTACTTTCTATTTACTCCACTGAAGTGCCTCGGTGGCTCACTTTTTGCCCACACACATTTCCTAGCTGTATGAATGAGAGAGAATCTAAGAGATGATAATAAGTGTCCTTCTGTTTCACATTTAAATAAACAGGTTTTAATAAAGGTCACTAGCTACAAATGAAGCTAATAAGTTCAGCATTAGCAGGTAACAGCCATCTGCAAAATAGGCTCCATTAACAGGTGATTTATTAATACATCTTGAATCGAATTGAAAGATCAATGGAAGGCTAGATACAATTTCAGGACTAGATTTCAACTAGTAAAACAGTGCTAGTGGTGTGCTTATACAGACTCTAAAGATCAAATTGTTAAATATTCAGGAATTTGGAACGAGCTAATTGCTAAACTGTAGGAGAAATTAGCAATGCTGGGAGAAGCTACACTATTGAAATTGCAAATGCTACAAATCCAGGTTTGTTTGTTTTTTTTACTTTGGGAGGGCCCGGTTACCAGCATACCATTGGCTATAACATAATTGTATCAAGCCTGTTGAAGCCAAAGTAGTGACATAAATTCTTCATGGATCCCAAAACAAACAACAAGAACTTAAAAATTTGGAATTTGTCAATATTTGCCCTGTGAAATTGGCACAGAATATTCCACTGCCTTTCTCATGTATACTGAATTAGGTATATCTGCAGTGAAATAGGCATATCTGCTTAATATCATTTGATGACTGGCCTGATAATGCTTCTTGAGAAAATTCCTGATAATTCTTGGTTATGCTGGTGTGGAGTTTCTATAGAGAAGCAATACAATTACTGTCAGGTACAAGTATTTTTTCATCTTGGTTTCTTTAGCAATTACAGCCTTCAATATACAGTATAAGGTCATTCCCCCAAAGAAAGGATGTTATGAACTGTGAACATAAATATCATAGTGTATCTTAGCAGCTAGATTTCTAATGTAAATCAACATATATAAAGCAATATATACAGCTTTTTATTTTATTTTATTGAGACAGTTTTGCTGCCCAGGCAGGAGTGTAGTGGCAAAATCTCAGCACTCACTGTAACATCCACCTCTCAAGTTCAAGCAATTCTCCTGCCTCAGCCTCCTGAGCAGCTGGGTCTATAGGCACACACCACCACACCCAGCTAATTTTCATATTTTCAGTCGAGATGGGGTTTCGTTTCACTGTGTTGGCCAGGCTGGTCTCAAACTCCTGACCTCAGGGGATCGCGCGCATCAGCCTCACAAAGCAATGGGATTGCAGACATGCGACATTGCACCTGGCCTACAGCATTTATGTTTGTCAATCAATCTATCAGGCCTCTTACAAGGCCTCTATTCAGGCCTCTTACAAGTATTTTACGTTAAAATCCATTGGTAAAGACAACACATCAAGGTTATTTCCTGTAGGATGCTAAGCAGTCATGTTTCTTGCATTGAGAGGCACCTACCACATATTAAAAAAAATTGCCATTATTATGTGATTTAGGAGATCCTAAAACCATGATTCAAAAAAAATGCATCAGCCCATATCTTATCCAAGATAAGGGTATATATAACCTGTCCCTGGAAATCAGAATGTCTTAGGTTTGCTGAGCCTAATCACCTTCACCCATGAAGGGATTTCTAGTAAATAGGCCAGAATGATTCCCAGAACAGCCTCATTTAAAAAGCCCAAACTCTCAACAAGAGAGGCTGGAGAAAATGCTACTCCCTGTGGTTGGAGGGAAGATACCAGGTTTACAATGGACAGATTCTTTTATTTTACAGGTCAATATCCCTTCAGTAACATTCTACCAGAAGAAAGTGTAAGAATACATAAATGATAGAAATTGAACAAAAATGGAGATATTTTATTACAGTTTAGGGTTCGCAGGGATGCTAGTCACTTTGTGGAGATGGCTGGCACTGCTTAAATTGATGAAATCACATTTTCAGACCACAAACTAAGTTAAGATAGCTCTAACCGCCATTCCCAAAAACAAGCCACCTTGTGAAGCCTCAGCTAAAATAGAAACTTGCAAAGCTTGTTAACATCTTTCTGTTTCAATGCATACAAAAAAATCTGTGTTGACATAAAATGAACGTCATCACTCAAATCTGCCTCTCCTCCCCCAACACTCATACTTATACACACACACACACACACACACACACACACACCCCGTTTGGGACTACCTTCATGAGAAGAAAATTGGATTCAAAGACATAAAATCAAAGAAAAGCCAAGACTGTTTTGTGAAGACAGCTAATGACTTTTGACAATACAAATATTATGGTGTCTTTTATCTCTTTGTGCTCAATGACTAGCACGTGGCCTAAAATATGCCAAGCACCAGTTAGGGGTTTATGAATTAAATCAGCAGGTTTTTGAGTCTGTGGTAATATGTGGTTGATAACCATTCAGCTATATCAATAAGATATTATATAAAATTCTTTTTTTTTTTTTTTTTTTTTTTGAGACAGAGTCTCGCTGTGTCTCCCAGACTGGAGTGCAGTGGCGCGATCTCGGCTCACTGCAAGCTCCACCTCCCGGGTTCATGCCATTCTCCTGCCTCAGCCTCCCGAGTAGCTGGGACTACAGACGCCCGCCACCACGCCCGGTTAATTTTTTGTGTTTTTAGTAGAGACGGGGTTTCACCGTGTTAGCCAGGCTGGTCTCAATCTCCTGACCTCGTGATCCGCCCGTCTCGGCCTCCCAAAGTGCTGGGATTACAGGCGTGAGCCACCACGTCGGGCCATAAAATTCTTTGTAAAACCCTGATTGAAAGATAAATATGAGAAGTGTGCTCATAGTAGTGAAGATTATGGGATAGCATGATGACTTCTAAACTGAAAATACATAGACAAAAACCATATAACATTGTACAGGGTCTTTATTTAAAACCACATTGTGTAAGAAGCAGCATACAGAAGGTAAAACTAAAGAAAAGATGCAACAAAGTCTTTTTAATGCATCATTGATAAAGAATTTTCTGCCGGGAGCAGTGGCTTAAGCCTGTAATCCCAGCAGTTTGGGAGGCCGAGGTGGGCGGATCACCTGAGGCCATGAGTTTGAGAGCAGCCTGGCCAACATGGTGAAACCCTATCTCTACTAAAAATAAAAATACAAAAATTAGCCGGGCGTGCTGGCAGGCACCTGTAATCCCAGCTACTCAGGAGGCGGAAGCTGGAGAATCGCTTGAACCCAGGAGGCAAAGGTTGCAGTGAGTGGAGATCACGCAATTGCACTGCAGCCTGGATGACAAAAGCAAAACTCTGTCTCAAAAAAAAAAAGAAAAAAGAGAAAGAAATTTTCTGTGTATTTCTACATGCATGGGCTAGATAAGGGATCCGAAAACAGGAATAACACATTCAAATGCTTATAAAGCCCAGGTAGATGATGTGTGCATCAGACCAATTGAAAGATAAAATATGTTCTATGAACTACAGTGAACTAGAGACCACTCATTAAAGTGACCAAAAAATTAATCTTTCATATCGTATACCTATGATAGTCAAAGTGGACACTACTAAGAACTCCTCCAGGGAAACAGGTATAAACCAGGACTTTCACAAGCACACTGGCCGTATCATCACCCTACCACTGGCCCTTCCAAAGAGAGTGGCCATCACTCAAGTCCAACTAATGTCGCTCTCTGGGAATGTAGGTTCAACTTTGCAGATTATTTTGAGTCTTCAAGAGATAATATTAATATAACTTCAGAGCTTTCCAAGAAATTTATTTACTTTTTAAAATATTTTCAACTTTCATTTTAGATTCATGGGATACATGTGCAGGTTTATTACACGGGTATATTGCATGACACTGAGGTTTGGGATACAAATGGCCCTGTTACCCAGGTAGTGAACATAGTACCCAGTTGGTAGTTTTTCCACCCTTACTCCCCTCCCTCTCTCCCCACTTTAGTAGTCCCCAATGTTTATTGTTTCCATCTTTATGTCCATAAGTACCCAAAGTTTAGCTCCTACTTATAAGTGAGAACAGAACATGCAGTATTTGGTTTTCTATTCCTATGTTAATTTACACTTAGGATAATGGCCTCCAGCAGCATCCATGTTGCTGCAAAGAACATGGTTTCACTCTTTCTATGGCTGGGTAATAGTCCATGATGTATATGTACCACATGTTCTTTATCCAATCCACTGGTATTGGACACCAAGGTTAAGTCCATGTCTTTACTATTGTGGATAGTGCTATAATGAACATACAAGTGTATGTGTCTTTTTGGTAGAATGGTTTGTTTTCCTTTGGGTATACACTGAGAAATGGGATTGCTGAGTTGAATAGTGGCTCTGTTTTAAGTTCTTTTGAGGCAGGAAATTAAAGAAAAACAAAATTAAAAAGAAAGAGAAATAAGCTTTCCTGTATTAGGATGACTTGTCCCAGAGGCAGCAACAAGCACAGCCCAGACCAAGGAAAAGTCTTGGTAATACTATCTAATGTGCTCTGGAGACTCTCCTGGCACTCCTTCAACATAGGGAGAAGAAAAACAAACTTTCCTTTGTTTTATGGAATGAGTTTATAGATTCCTGTTCTCTGTAACTAGTGACTTCAAGTATTCTGTTTTATTTAAGCAGTAGAATGAAGGTCATGAGCCTCTGAGCAGGCCTGAGTTACAGCTAACTGAGCACCATAGTGAAGGTTATGGGATAAGCCTGTGCCTAGGCAAACCTAGATAATGGACATCTGGGTTGCATAGCAATGGACATGTCCTATCTTGAGTTATGAACCTGTTACAGTTTGATTAACTGTCTTTGTCCTGCCTCTGTATCCCTGCTTTCAGGCCACTGTAAGCTTGCTTCAAGCTAGCCCACCCCCTTTTGTGAAGTGTGTATAAAAGTCAAGTGCTGGCTTTGTTCTGGGCCCAGTCTTTGGACGTTAAGTCTGCTGGGTCTGAGTGCACTCAATAATAAAGATATCCTCCTGTATACACTCCAAGGTCTCTCTCTGGTCCTCCTGATTCCACAACACTTTGAGAAGTCTCCAAACCGCTTTCAACAATGGCTGAACTAATTTACATTCCCACCAAGAGTGTATAAATATTCTCTTTTCTCCACAGCCTCACTAGCATCTATTATTTTTTGACTTTTTAGTAACAACCATTCCAACTGATGTGAAATGGCATCTCATTGTGGTTGTGATTTGCATCTCTCTGATTATTAGCTATGTTGAGCTTTTCTTTAAATATTTGTTAGCCATTTGTATGTCTTCCTTTGAGAAGTGTCTGTTCATGTTCCTTACCTAATTTTTAATGGGTTTTTTTGTTGTTGTTGTTTACTTGCTTTTTGCTTAAGTTCCTTAGAGATTCTGGATATTAGACCTTGTCAGATGCTTAATTGGCAAATATTTGCTCCCATTTTGTAGGTTACCTGTTTCCACTGTTGATGGTTTCTTTTGCTGTGCAGAAGCTCTTTAGTTTAATTAGGCCCTACTTGTCAATTATTATATTTTGAGGACACTGCCATAAACTCTTTGCCAAGGCCAATGTCTAGAATTGTAGGTATATCCTAGGTTTTCTTTCGAGATTTTTGTAGTTTGAGGTTTTATATTTAAATCTTTAATCCATCTTGAGTTAACTTTTGTGTATGGTAAAAGGTAGTGGTCCAGTTTCATTCTTCTGCATATGGCTAGCCAGCTGTCCTAGCATCATTTATTGAATATGAAGTCCTTTCCCCATTCCTTATTTTTGTTAACTTCGTCAAAGATCAGATGGTGTTAAGGGTGCAGCTTTATTTCTGGATTCTCTATTCTGTTCTGTAGGTCTCTGTGTGTGTTTTTGTACCAGTACTATGCCGTTTTGGTTACTGTAGCCTCATGGTATAGTCTGAAGTCAGGTAATGTGATGCTTCAACTTTGTTCTTTTTGCTTAGGATTACTTTGGCTATTTGGGCTCTTTCTTGTTTTCATATGAATTTTAGAATTTTTTTTTCCAATGTTGTGAAAAATGACATTGGTAGTTTGATAGGAATAGTGTTGAATCTGTAGATTGCTTTGGGCAGTATGGCCATTTTAATGATATTTATTCTGCAAATCCATTAGCCTGGCATGTGTTTCCATTTATTTGTGTCATCTATGATTTATCTCAGTAGTGTTTTATAGTTCTCCTTTCATCTCCTTAGTTAGCTGTGTTCCTAGATATTTCATTTTTGTATGTGTGGCTATTGTAAATGAGACTGCATTCTTGATTTGACTCTCAGCTTGAACATTATTGGTCTATAAAAATGCCAGGCATGGTGGCTCATGTCTGTAATCCCAGAATTTTTAGAGGCCAAAATGGAAGGATCACGCAAGGCCAGGAGTTTGAGACTCACCTGGGCAACACAGCAAGACTCTGTTTCTAAAGAAAAAACAAACTTTTTTTTTCAATTAGCTGGGCATGGTGGCACACACGTGTAGTACTAGCTACTCAGTAGACTGAGGCAGGAAGATAGCTTAAGCCCAAGAGTTCAAGGATGGAGTGAACTATGATCATGCCACTGCACTCCATCCTAGAGTTCAGACTCTGTCTCCAAGTGAGACTCTGTCTCTAAAAACATCAATAAATAAATAAAAAGGAAAAAAAGTGCTACTGATTTTTCTACACTTATTTTGTATCCTGAAACTTTACTGAAGTCATTTATCAGTTCTAGGGGCCTTTTGGCAGCCTTCTAGCATCAAATCATATTGTCTGTGAAAAGATATCATCTGACTTCTTTGTTTCCTATTTGTATGCTTTTTATTTCTTTCTCTTGCCTTAAGTTTGCCGGCTAGGACTTGCAATACGATGTTGAATAGGAGCAGGCATACTTGTTTCTTCCTTTTCTTAAGGAGAATGCTTCCAGTTTTTGCCCATTTAGTAGGTTGCTGGCTGATCTACGGCCATCCCACCTGAATGCACCCGACCTCATAAGTATGATGTTGGCTCTAGGTTTGTCATAGACGGCTTTTATTATTTTGTTGTATGTTTCTTCAACGCCTAGTTTGTTGAGGGTTTTTGCCATGAAGGGAATGTTGAATTTTTTTGGAAGCTTTTTCTGTGTCTATTTAGATGATCATATGGTTTTTGTTTTTAATTCTGCTTATGTGATGAATCACATTTACTGATTTATGTATGTTGAATCAACCTTGCACCCCAGGAATGAAGCTTACTTTATCATGGTGAATTAACTTTTTGATGTGCTGCTGGATTCAGTTTGCTAGTATTTTGCTGATTTTGTGCCTGTAGTTTTCTTTTTTCGTTGTGTCTTTGCCAGATGTTGTTTCAGGGTGATGCTGGTTTTGTAGAATAACTTAGAGAGAAGTCCCTCCTCCTTGATTTTTTTGGAATAGTTTTAGTAATGTTGGTACCAGCTCTTCTTTGTATGTTTGGTAGAATTTGGGTGTGAATCCGTCTGGTCCAGGTATTTTTTTGGTTAGTAGGTTTTTAATTACGGATTCAACTTTGGAACTCGATATTGGTCTGTCTAGGGGAGTCTGGTTTTGAGGATTCAGGTGCTGGCTGTAATGGGGAGGGTCAGCCTTGTCTTCAGGTCACTGACTGAACTCTCAGGTGAGGGCAAGCAGAGTTGCTTAGGTGGTAGGAGCCCAACGGAGATCACAGGCCTGTGGGGTAAGATTTTCAGAAGTACTTTGGGCCACCACTGAAATACCCAGGCCCGCGCTGGGTGGGTGCACTGGAAGCCAGAAGACCCCAAGCCCCGTTTGGGAAGGGACAGGGAGTCAAGCGAAAAGCAGTCTGGCTATCTCTCTGCAGGGCAGTTGCGGCATGCTAGAGGCAGGAAAGCACTCAGGCTTTCTGTTCCCTCTCCAGCCTGGGGGCAGCAGGGGTAAGGACCACGGCAGCAGCAATGGCAGAGGGCCTGTCAGTTACCTCTGGGAGCCCCACCACAAAAAAAGAAAAAACACACACACACAAGCCGAAACGTGCCAGAGTGGTCAGGCCGGGTGGGGCGGCTATGCTGGGAGCCCAGATCAGTGGGCTTTGTAACAGAGAGCAATATAGGGCAGGGACTCTCAGGGAAAGCAGCCTGGCCTCCTCTCTGATGGAGTCATGCAAAAGAGCTCAGGCTGTTTGTTCCCTCCCATCCTGGCAGCAACAGAGGGGGGCACAACGGCCTTGGCAATCACAGTAGGTCTGTCCCTTATGTCCCAGAGAAACTCAGAGCTGCAACCAACCAGAGTGCTCAGGTGAGGCAGGAGAATAGGGTCTGGATGCAGGGAACCTACTGCGGACTCATGCTGAGTATCAGAGGCTACTCCCTTTTTAACCTCTCCTTTTCCTGCGTGGCAGTCGAAAAATGAAAGTACCTCTGATTGGTCCCCTGCCACAACCAATCAGACTGGTCATGGGCCTACTTATCACTTGGAGTGGTACCCTCCCACAACGAATCAGACTGGTCATGGAGCTTTATTTGCATATAGTAAACCAAAGGGAAACATCTAGAGGGTATTTAAACCCCAGGAAATTCTGTAACTGAGGCTCCTGAGCCGCTTGTTCCAGCCGGCTCCTGCCCTGTGAAGTGTACTTTCGTTTACAATAAATCTCTGCTTTTGCTACCTTGTTTTGTACGTGCGTTTTGTCCAATTCTTTGTTCAAAACACCAAGAACCTGCACAACTGCCTTTGACCAGTAACACGGGCAAGTGTGCACACTGGAGGCCCAAGCCACTGGGCCTTGACTGGCGAGCAGCAGCAGAGGTGGGGTCTGTAGTCTGCTCCTCAGTACTGCGGCTGCTGCATCTATCCTAAGGGCATGCCGAAGAGCCTAGACTCCCTTGTTGGTGGGGCTACTGTAGCTGGCTCTAGGGTGCTCAGGGATCCAAGACCCATTGGGCTTCACATGGGCTTGAGTGGTGCCTCTGCACAGACTCCAGGCAGCTCTCTGTGTCTGTCTGGAGACCCTGGGGAGTCAGAGGGGCTCTTCCATGGCCAGGACCGCAAAGGCCTGTGGTGGAATTGTGGATCCCCCAAGAGCTTTTATTCAATCACCGTTTCTCTCACGATACGACAATCCCTCTGGCTGTGCAGCAATCCCAGGTGGGTGGCTGTTCTGCTTTGCTCCTCTCTTTTGGGTCCTGTTGTGTATTGCTTCCTTGGTGAATTCCAACATGGTCTCCTGGAGGAGGCACTTGAAGAGCTTAGTGTTTTCTCTCCACTGTTTTCTCTCCAGGAGCCGCAGGCTCTAGCTGCTTCTAGTCCGCCATCTTGAACCAGAATCCTCGATTTTTAAATATTGCCAGTTATTTCAGTTTTTTTTTTAAGTGCAGAATCATCTTAAGAAAGCTGAAGTGGTCTTATTTATTAAATGAATGAGTTCACGAGAATCAATTTACCATATGACCAATTTGCAGAATTCATTAATTTTAAAGTTTGCTAAAAACTTACTTTAAGAGATAGTCTTATTGAATATATTTAATTGATATAATATATTTTCCTATGTACATGTAGTAATTTTTTATTTTAGCAAAAATTGCTTTAAAAAGTTTAGCAATTTTTTTTAATTTTAGAAAATTTTCAAAAGCTAAAGTCATGGAATGATTTATTCTCATTAATGTGTTCTTGTGTGTGTAGTTATGACTCTGTTGTTCTTTAATATATTTTATTACTATTTTCTTCTTATGAATACAATTAAAATTTTAATTTGGAATTTTAAAAATTTATACAGATTTATTTTTAAAATTTTAAGTCGTTTTCTGTTGCTTCTAGGCCCTTTGGCTAAGATCAAAGGAAAAAAGTCATTTCCTATTTTTAATATTTTATTGTTTTTAGAATTTTCCCCAGTTTTTGCAGAGTGATCAAATGTACCTATTTTATGGAATATATTTTAAACAATTAAGATCATTTTCTAGAATTCATATTAATCAGACAATTGTAACAGCTCTCTGCTTTATCTCCTGAAACTAAAGAAGTCAAAATAGGGAAAATCAACAGTGAGCGCCTAGCACAATCTGAGCTGCGAATCCCAGAGTGGAAGACTGAAGAACAGAGAGAAATGGAAAGCCCCAGATCTCTGGAGTCCTGGCTCCCTGCAAGTCCATCTCGCAGGACTGCTATAAATTTTCTAAAGAATTAAAATAAACAAATTTTTGTAAATAAATGTGCTTATGAATTTGACAGACTGGTCATTTGGCAAACTCACCATCTGATAGATAACTAAGAGCCCACGGAAGGCTGAGGGCCACAGCATCAGATTTGCAACCTGGATTAAAGCTCTCTTCTAGTTGTAAATGAATCCTGGAGTTTAATCCCTCAACAGAATAAACCATTCCATGTCTTTTGCTTTCGAAAATTTGAAAATTCACTGAAATCAAAAATATCACTAAATATATTTTTAGTAAATTTTGCTAAAATAAAAAAATTGCTAAATGTACATAAGAAAATGTATTCATATCAGTCAAATATATTCAATAAGATTATTTCTTAAAATATGTTTTTAGCAAACTTTTACCCTAAACATTGTAAAAGCTTAAGGGTAAAGGCTGAGCTTCCTTTCACTAGTAAGAGCTATCCTTCCCATGTCAAATTTTGTGCTAAATCATTTAGGGAAATATTTTAGTACAAAGTCAGCTGTTAAAAAAAAAAAAAGATGTATTTTACCACATTCAATTCAATAGCTTTGGTGAATTCACTATTTGCAACAAATCTGGTCTGTTCTCCTTTTCATTTTGTAATACTCTTATTTAATATTATATAACATGTTTATTATGAGAAATAGATTAAATAATAAGAATAGGTATTCTAAAATGTTCTTATCTTTAGCCTTTTTAAAATAATGCACTGACACTGGATTCAAAGCTATTTTATATTACACATGCCTTTCCGGATTTAAGAAAAACAACAAATTGGCAAGATCCCACTAAGTTGTATCAGTTGTCTACTGCTACACTAAGAATTTTCTCAATCAGAGCTCATTCTCAGCTTCACCTCTCTCACTCTTGGCCTCTGACAGTGTCTTTTTGTTTACTCCTGTTTTACCATATCAGCTGCCTGCCACTCTTATCATCCTCTGCACCTGTCCTTCTTCTTGTTTTTATACCTCTGTCCACTTCTTCAGAATTTCCCATTCTCTTCTCAGAATTTGCTCCACAGAGATTAGCATAATTCCCCCGTGTGAGCATAACCTGCCCTCTGGTTCACTAATAAGCTATTCTCAAAACATCTCATGCAGTCTTATAAGCTCTTGGCCATCCTTAGTGATTGCTGTTGTTTTAACTGATCAGTGATTACAATTGCTTTTGTTTTATTTTGACACTCTCGAGTTTCAGATATTTGAAAACTGCTCTCTGGATGAATGTACAGTAAAAACCTCAAAGACCATCAATTGCCTTAAAAATAGGCATTTCCTTTAGAAATGAATGATCTGCTAGCCTAAGATGTGACACATTAAAGTTTCCATTTTTGAACAAGAATTAGTATAACATTTAGGGTCTGTGCTATAAATGATTATCAAGATATCTTGTTCCATTTTTGCCAAGCAGCAGTATATTTCTTTCTTTTTTTTTTTTCTTGGCTTACAGAATTTAATCCTACTGGAAATAATGCATATATAAATCACAATCTGCCAAAAGAAAAGAGTGATCCAAAAATAAATTGAGGTGTTCAGAAATCTATTAACATAAAACAGTAGCATTGCTGTAGATAAGTAATCACTCAGGAGAAGTACTGTACCAGCAAGCAGGGAGAAACTGTGTCAGCTTTTTTGGTGTCAGGGAACTCTATGATTTTAAATGAGATTATTATGTATCTCATGAGGGAAGAGAATATTCTGACAGGTAGACTCAAGACAAGTGGTTCTGAAGAGATGATAGTAGTGTTGAGAGTTTAACTTACTTCTTATTCACTTAGAAGTCTAAGATGCATTCATTCATCATGCAAGATTCTAAAAATACATCATGGATTTTTTTGGCTAAAATAAATTCTCATTTATGCCTACAAATAGATTAGATGAATTCTACAGGCTAATTTTTATTCTTAAACTGGCCATATGCAAGGGCTTTCTCTTTATTGGAGGCATTTCACCATTGTCGGGGCAGTTTAGTGTGTTCTAGCATTAATCTTTGTAACACACATTTATGCACTAGAAGATAGACATGATAATTCCACCATTAAGTGGCTTTCCTGTTCCCTAAATATCATAAAGCTGTAGGAATGCTAAGCACTGTAAAAATGTTGTGTCTTGGTGTATGATATCTAAAACTGACATTAAAAAAGAAAGATTTAGTCATTTGCCATAGCTTAGGTCAAATATCTGACTTTAAGACTACAGCTCATCCAATATTTCAGTAAGTAGTAGAAGTATTTTATTTGTAATTTCGAGAAAATAGATGAAGGTTAAAATATAGTGAAACTTCAAGTTGATAGTCATCTCTCCTGTTTTAAGGATTTAAAATTACAGAATTTTAAACATATAATCTTATAACAAAAATACTAATTTTAATGTTCCCGTGACAGCAGGCAGTTAAAGAAAAACAGGTGACCTTATGAAAAGATGGCCTTTTGAACATGTTTCAAGTAACAAGTAAATAATGGCAAGGATACATATTTTTTCTGTAAAAACATAGAAAAACACTTTTTAAAGAGTCAGGCTGTTGATAAGGACATCTAGAAACCCATTAGTGAAAAACAAACATTGACTGACTTTGTTAATTTCTCCATCCTGCATTGATGTTAATCATGATAATTATTTTTGCCACTTTTTCTTTCGAATGATATGCTATGAATTTGCTTTATCTCTAAACATTTCTAAAATAATTTATCATGCAAAATTCTTGGGTTGTGTGCACTTTCTGTAAACATTGGTCTAGAAGACTTGTGACAGAGTACAAAGAAAGATACTTTTTCTTTGCTTAGATCCAGCCTCACATCTTAAAGAAAAGTCAGAGGTGAGGGCAACAAAAACTACAAAAGAGGGAACACAGAAAGGCCCCAAAATGTCACGTTTTAAACGTGATTAAATAAAAATCTCTTTTGTCCCTTCTCCATTCCAATCACATGTCCTCCTAATTCTACATTTTCTTTCTTTTTTTTTTCTTTTTTCTTTTTGAGACAGAGTCTTGCTCTGTCACCAGGCTGGAGTGCAGTAGTGCAATCTCAGCTCACTGCAACCTTCGCCTCCTGGGTTCAAGCAATTCCCCTGCCTCACTCCCAAGTAGCTGGGACTACAGGCGTGTGCCACCATGCCTGGTTGAAGTTTTTGTGTGTTTTAGTAGAGACAGGGTTTCACCCTGTTGGCCAGGATGGTCTCGATCTCCAGACCTCATGATCCACCCGCCTTGGCCTCCCAAAGTGCTGGGAATACAGGCATGAGCCACCGCACCCGGCCTGATTCTACATTTTCTACAAAAATGTAATGTAAAGAACCAATTAAGCATAGAGATATTTAGCCAAAAGGAGTGGAGGTTTACGTTGGAGAGTTCTGTGCTGTTTCCTAATACCTAAGTGTTGCCAAGTGAATTTGTTTAGTCTGCAAATGCTAAAATTATGACAAATAGATCTAAATCTCTAAGTTTTTAATCTATAAATTAGAGAAAATAATAGCATCTATGTCACGGAGGTTATTATGAGTATTAAATGAGACAATTTATATAAAGCTTTTAGCACAGTATTTGGCACATCATAAACTCTCAGTTTTAAAAATGAGATATTGTCATTGTCTTTGTTATTGTTAACAATTACAGCTCTTTGAAGACAGATGAAGCCACCTCAAAAAACAATGAGTTTCCCAACCTTGAAACCCAAATAAGTTGAGTAATCACTTAGCTGGGGTATTACAGCATACGACTATTAAATCCTAACTTATTCCAAGTCCATGTTTTTGGAAGGAAAGCCCACTGCTAACATAGAAGATGAAGGGTCAAGGCTCTGGCTGGTTTAAGGAGTGGAGAGGGGCAAGCAAGAGTCTGGCTGTTGTTGTTGTTGTTGTTGTTTGTATATGGTATGCCATGAATTTTAGCAGCCTGCTTCATTCCCAGTGATATTTCAATTATTCCTGAAAGGAGTTACAGCATGGAGTCCCCCAAGATGAAAAGGTGGAACTTCAAATTACGTAGAGCAAGACTGTATCAGTCAACTGGTCCCGACTCCAACTCCCCTTCTTTCCTTTCCTTCATTTCTGTCAAAGACAGTAACACTGACAAAGATTAGGTTGGAAATTCTAACAGCAAACTCTGAAATTCTTACTCTTTTTTTAAAATACTGGCTTCAGTTCATCACACTATTATGCACATAAATTAATCTTGATGCCACTAATTGTGAAGATTGCTTACAAGAGAAAAGTTCTGTTTCTGGATCAGTCTGCTAAAGAGAAATCATCTACACTAGAGAATCATAGTAAAGAGAGGCTTGTGTTCTACTCCCAGAGTTGCAAATGACCCTATATGTGACTTTGGGCAAGTAAATTAAGCTCTTTGACTTTCAATTTCCTCATCCATAATGGAGATAATACTATATCTAGAGAGAATACATACTGCACTACAAAGTAAACATAAGGATTAAATGAAATAGTGAATATAAAAGACTAAACTCACTGCCTGGAACATTGTAAGCCCTCAATTAATCATTGCTGCTGCTGCTGCTGTCATTGTTAATACAAGTTTTGAAGAATGATATTTAAAACCTTAATACATTCTCTCTGAATTAGTTCTATTGAGTGAAACACTGGTATAAACATTATGTTCCTGGACTGTCATCCCAATTTATGTCAGTTTGAGCAGCCATCATCAATGACCCTTTGCTCTATGCCAAACTTTGTCAGATCCTTGGTGTGTATTATCTTTGTTTCTCATAACTCTGCAGAGAAGTTATGTTTTGCATTTGGTAGGTGAGCAAACTGAAGCTAGAGTTTAAATGACTTGTCAAAGATTACACTGCTGATAAGCAGCAAATCTGGAATTTGTGTGTTATTTTATGTCAAGACCCAAATTCCTGCATGAAAGGATGATAAAAGGGGTATTGTCAGAATTATTTGTATTTTTCATTTCATCAAGTTTGAAATGGTATTGTCTCATTGTAGTTCTCATTTTCATTTTTTTGATTACTAATGAGCATATTAAGTATATTTACTGAGCATTTTTAGTACATTTATTAGACAATCGTGTTTCTTCTTCTGTAAAGTACTCATTTGTATCTTTATTTTTGCTCACTTTTTATTGGATGGTTTGTCTTTCATCATCAAATATTAGACTTCTTTATATATTCTGAGTTCTAATAATTTTTGATAATATGTGTTGTAGGTAATTTCTTCTGACTTAAGAAAAGATACCTTCATGGTGTCTTTTGATGAAAATAAGCTTAAAACCTTGGTTTTAGTGTATCAAATATAATCAGGTTTCTTTTTGATCTGCAATGTTTGAATTTAAAAAAATCTTCACTATCAAGCTCATTAACATAGTTTTCTATATCTATGAAAATTTTAAAGTTTTCCCTTTTCCTTTAAAGTTTCAACCCAATGGTAATTGATTTCTACATATGATGAGAGCTAGGAATCTGCTATCAAGTTTTCACCTCAGTGGATAACTGATTATTTTGACACCATTTTATCAAATCTTTTTGCTATTGATCTTCAATATCAGCTCTGTCCATATCCATTTTCCTTCTATGAATATGTTGATTTTTTGTCTGTATGCTACTCATTTATTTGTCTATTGCACCACCAAACCACACTATCCTATATAAGATAATTTTGTAACATGTCTTGTTATCTAGCAAAGCAAATCTCTCCAAGTAATTCCTTTTTCAGGAATGCCATGTCTATTTTTTGCCTTTTGTTCTTTCATATACATTGTAAAAGAACTTGAATTCCAAATCAGAATAGTGTAGGTTCTGGTTAGGAATTCCCGAGGAATACTTTCTTGCTTTTTCTGTTGCTACACTAAGATCCAAGACCAAGACTGGCATTAGTTCCACCATTTCACTCTGCAAATATTTCTCCTAATTCTTTCACTGAGCATGTTGTTTCTTAAGGAAAATTTCATGTGGGTAATCATTCATTCAGTCTGCATTTTATTCAAACTCCAGTCTTTGTCTCTTTTTCCCCATGTGCATATCCTAATAAAACAGTTACCAGACTTCTAAGAATTAACAGCTATTTTCAGAAAAAAACACCAGCTTCAGTGTGTGTTTACCAAAAACTCTCTTAATTATATAACCCTACCCTACATTTCAAAATGTCTATTAGACGCAAGGACCAAGCATAAAAAACTCCCAATGGCCAAAGCTGAAACAATTTAAAAATCAAAGTAAATATTGATAGTATCCAATTATAACCTCTAGAATTAAATGAATATCTATGCATCCATACTGATATAAAAATAATTTGATAGATAAATATGTGGCAGATAAATAAAAGCTCTTCTTTACAGAAGACTACCAACTAATAAATGTAGAAAGAATGAAAGAAAATCAATATGAGTAAATACCACAGTAATAATTATTGCAGGCAAAATTTACTAATGGTCTTCTGGTTTCCAGTGTTATGCCCAGACCGTTTGTTCCCCAAAGAAGACCACCAGAGTCCAGAGTCAAAGCCAAGTGGCAAGGATCTTTACTGCAAGTTCGAACTTGGTCCCTCCATTCCACAGCATACAAGAGGGCCCCGAACAATGCGAGTGCTTGCTTTTTATAGCCCGATGTAAACAGGATATGTAAAGTTATAGGGAACAAGGTAATTCTCTCGGTTACAGCATTACAATTGGTTAACATTATACATTTAGCATTCCTTATCGGAGATCTCCCAGGTGATGTTTTTCTGAAGTTTGAAAGAAATATGGAGGAATGTGTTTGTGCTGGGCTCAGGAAGTTGGGAGATATATGGGGGATGTGCCTCATTCCTTTCACCAGTCCAGTTTGTAGGGAGCTTAGAAGTCATTACTCCACACTAACAACAAGTAAAATGCTGAACAAACTGAAAAAATCAACATCTAGACTAATCTGATTTTTTTTTTTAGATTAGTCAGAGAAGTGAGGTCACTGAGCAAACTACTGCCCCCAAAATTGGAGAGACAGACAAGTAGATACAAAGAATAATAGCTTACTGAAGGAGAAACCCTGAGTGGAAACCTCGTCAGGAACCACTACCAGGTACAAAACCTGAAATGTAACTGATGAATTGCTGGAAGCTCAATGTGGACAATTCTGAGAGTTAAAAAATCATGGAGGACCAAATTCAAATGAGAGATGACACTTAGGGTTTTACCTCTAAGAGCTATACCAGGTCCTTACAGTGAAGATAAGAATAAAAACCCCTCATACTTTTGGCAGGGGAAGGAGAAATGAAACCATTTTGCAATACACTAGAGCATTCTGTTCTTTAACAAGGCCTGCCCTCAGGAGAAACTAACCAGAGCCTAGCCTGCTGTGGTTTTATTAGGGCCTAATTTACCGAGAGAAGGGAAATATCCAGCTCCAGCTCCCTCTAGCCATCCTGTTGCACCTAAGAGTTAAAACAAAAAAAAAACAAAAAGAAAAAAAAAAGCAAACTGAGAAGCATTGGTCAAGCTCACAGTTCAAAGGCACAGGCTCACTAAAAGACTGAGATCTAATTATAGGACAATAGAACAATTCCCCTGCCTCCACACCTTACCACTACATTACTGGCAGTCTTTGTAGTCTTTGTACTGCAGTTCCTTTTACCCACTACATCAATAAAAACTTGCAAGGCACACTAAAAGGCTAAAAACACAGTTTGAAGAGAACAACTGAACAACCATCAGAGTCAGAATCAGATGTCGCAGGAATGTCGGAATTATCAGAACAGGAATTCTAAAAGAAACTGTGATTAATATGTTAGGGCTTTAATGGGGAAAGGAGACAACATGCAGAGACAGATGAATAATATAAGTAAAGAAATGAAAATTTTAAGAAAAAAATCAAACAGAAATTCTAGAGATCAAAAACGCTGTAACAGAAATGAAGAGTGTTTCTGATGAGCTCATCAGTAAATTGACAGGGCCAAAGAAAGAATCTCTGAGCTTGAGGATATGACAATAAAAACTTCCAAGCCTAAAAAGCAGATAGAAGAAAACACTGGAAAAAAAAAAAAAAAAAAAAAAAACACAGAACAGAATATCCAAGAACTGTCAAAATATCCAAGAACGGACAAAAAAGATGTTACATATGTGTAAAGGGAATAACAAAAAGGAGAAAAAGAGAGAAAGGAGCAGAAACAATATTTGAAGTGACTGAGAATTTCCTTAAATTAGTGTCAGACACCAAACTACAGATTCAGGAAGCTCAGAGAATAGCAAGATAAATGCAAAACAAAAACAACACCTAAACATATCATATTTGAACTTCAGAAAATCAAAGATAAGGAAAAAATTGTGCAAGAAACCAAAGGAGAAAAACACCTTAACTATAGAGGAGCAAAAGTAAGAATTAAATTCAACTTCTCCGCAGAAACCATGCAAGCAAGAAGAGAGTAGAGTGAAATATTTGAAGTATTGAGAGAGAAAAAAAAAAAACTATCTCAGTCTGTTTGGGTTACTATAACAAAATACATTAGACTGGGTACTTTATAAACAACAGAAATTTATTTCACACAGTTCTGGAAGATGGGGAGTCCAAGATTAAAGTGCTGGCAAATTCAGTGTCTGGTGAAGACCTGTTACTCATAGATGGCTCCTTCTGTGTCCTCACATGCTGGAAAGGGCAAAACGAAATGAACTTCCTCCCTCAAGCCCTTTTATAAAAACATTATTCCCGTTCTGGAGGGTGAAGCCCTCATGACTTAATCATTTCCCAAAAGGCCCACCTCTTATATTCTAGTTGGAGATTACAATACCCGTCTATCAGAAATTGACAGATCCAGGAGGCAGAGAATCAGTAAGAATATAGCTAAACTCAACATCAACAGCAACATCAAAAATTGGAGCAGAAATCAAGAAAACTAAATATAAGATATGAATAGAGAAAGTCAATAAAATCAAAAACTAGTGCTTTGAGAAGATTAATAAAATTTATGTTTCTAGCCAGGCTAGTGCTTTGAAAAGATTAATAAAACTGATGTTTCTAGCCAGGGTAGGAAAAACAAAGATTCTTATTACTAATATCAGAAAAGAAATAGGAGGCCAGGCACGGTGGCTCACACCTGTAATCCCAACACTTTTCGAGGCCTAGGTGGGCGGATCAACTGAGGTCGGGAGTTCAAGACCAGCCTAGCCAACATGGTGAAACCCCATCTCTACTAAAAATACAAAAAGTAGCCAGGCATGGTGGTGCATGTCTGTAATCCCAGCTACTCGGAGGCTGAGGCAGGAGAATCACTTGAACCAGGGAGGTAGAGGTTACAGTGAACCAAGATGGTGCCACTGCACTCTAGCCTTGATGACAAAGTGAGACTTTATCTCAGAAAGAAAAAAAAGAAAGAAAGAAATGAAATAGGGGCTATCACTACAGGTCACATGGACATTAAAAGTATAATCAAGTAACATTATTAACTTATCTATGCCCACAAATTTGATAACTGAAATGAAATGAATCTACTCCTTGAAAGACACAATCTGCCAAAATTCACACAAGAAGAAATAGACAATCTGAATAGGCCTATATGTACTAAAGAAACAAAATAAATAATTAATTAATAACTTTCCTAAACAGAAAGCATCCAGCCAAAGTGAGTTCACTGGTTAATTCTAACAAACACATAAAGAAGAAATTATACAAATTTTCCACAATTTCTTTCAGAAGATAGAAGTGGAAGAAATACTTCCAAACTCATTCTATGAGGCTGTCATCATCCTAATACCAAAACCTGACAAAGACATTACAAGAAAAAAAAATACTGCAGACCAGTACTTCTCATGAACAAAAATCCTTCCTAAAATATGAGCATATTGAATCCAATAATACCTAAAAAGAATCATACTCCTTTATCAGGTGGAATTTATTCCAGGTATGCAAACATAATTCAACATTTGAAAATAAATTGATGTAATCCATCATATCAACAGGCTAAAGAAGAAAAGTTGCATAATCATATCAACAGATTCAGAGAAAGCATTTGACAAAACCCAACAAATGTTCGTGACACAAATTCTCAGCAAACTAAGAATAGGAAGGAACTTCCCAAACTTATTTTTTTTTTTTAAAAAAGTCTACAGAATACCTACAGCTAACATTGCACTTAATGGTGAGAAACTTGAAACTTTCTCACTAAGCTCTGGAGCAAAATAAGACTATTACCTCTCACTGTTGCTTTTCAATATGTCACTGGAAGTCTTAGCTAATACAATAAGACAAGAAATGGAAATAAAATGCATAAATATTCGTAAGAAAGAAATAAAATTGTCTTTGTCTGCAGATGACATGATTATCCATGAAGAAAATCTAAAATAATCAGCAAGGAAACTCCTGAAACTCATAAATGATTGTACCATGATTGCAGGATACACCAATGATACAGAAAAGCAATCATTTTCCTGTAACCAGCAATAACCAAGAGGAATTTGAAGTTAAAATCATTACATTAATGCTATCATGTACATTAGTGCCAAAACAAATAAAATACTTGGATGTAAATCTAACAAAAGTATGTATAAGATCTATATGAGAAAAACTATAAAACTCTGTGGAAAGAAATCAAAGAACTGAATAAATGAGTGGTACTCCATGTTCATGAATAGGAAGACTCAAAACTGTCAGGATGTCAGTTATTCCAAACTTGATCCATAGATTCAACACAATCCCAATCAAAATTTCAGTGTTATTTCATTTATATAAACAAATTGACCCTAAAATGTATATACAGAGGTAGAAGACCCAGAATAGTCAACTCAGTATTGAAGGGGAAGAACAAAGTCAGAGAACCGACATTATCTTACTTCAAGAATTACTATAAAGCTACAGTAATCAAGATAATTTGGTATTGATGAAAGAACAAATAGATTAATACAACAGAATAGAAACTCCAGATATAGATCCACATAAATATAGTCAACTGATCCTTAATCCAGAAGAGCCAAAGCAATATAATGGAGCAAAGATAGTCATCTCAACAAATGGGGCTGAAACCACTGGACATGCAGACGTAAAAATAACGAATCAAGACACAGATCTACATCCTTTACAAAAAATTATCTCAAAATGGATCATAGATCTAAATGCAAAATTAAAAATTATAAAGCTCCTAGAAGATAACGTAGGACAAAATCTTGGTTATAATAATGACTTTTTAGATACAACACTGAAGGCACAATCCATGAAAGAAATAATTGATAAGCTGGAGTTCATTAAAATTAAAATTTTCTGCTCTGCAAAATACACTGTCAAGAGAACAAAAACAGAAGACAGACCAGGAGAAAATGTTAGCAAGAGGCATATATGATAAAGAACTGTTATCCAAGATATACAAAGAACTCTTAAAACTCAACAGTAAAAAAAAAAAAAAAAAAAAATCTAATTTTAAGAACGCCAAAGACCTTAACAGACACCTCACCAAAGAAGATATACAGATAGCAAGTACTCATAGGAAAAGATGCTGACATCATGTCATCAGGGAAATGCAAATTAAAACAATAATGAGATACCAACCACTACACACCTATTAAAATGGCCAAAATCCAAAACACTGACTACACCAGATGCTTCATTGCTGGTGGAAATGCAAAATGGTACAGCCACTGTGGAAGGCAGTTTGACAGTTTCTTATAAAATTAAGGCATACTCTTACCATAGAATCTAACAATTGTTCTCCATGATATTTACACAAAGGAGATGAAAACTATGTCCACCTGAAAACCTGTATACTAATATTTATAGCAGCTTTGTTCATAATTGCAGACACATAAGTGCAACCAAGATGTTCTTCAGTAGGTGAATAGATGAACTTTTTGTAACATCTAGACAATAGAATACTGTTTGGCACTAGAAATGAGCTCTCAAGCCATGAAAAAAAAAAAATTAACTTATCTGCCTATTACCAAGTGAGAAAAGCCAGTCTGAAAGGCTACCTATTGTACAATTTTAACTATATGACATTCTGGAAAAGGCAAAATATGTAAAAAGATCACTGGTTGCCAGGGCTTAGGAGGGAGGGAGGGATGAGTAGGTAAAGATGGAGATTTTTAAGGAGTAAAAGTATTACATGTGGTACTATAATGAAGGATATATATCATTGTACATTTGTCAAAGCCCATAGAATGTACAGCACTAAGAGTGAACTATAATATAAATTACAGACTTTGGGGGTGATGTAAATATAAGTCATCAATTGTAACAAATATACCACTCTAGTGAGGGATGTTGACAGTGGGGGAGGTTGTGCTGGGTTGGGGAAGAGATCAGGGAGTATCTGGGAACTCTGTACTTTCCACTCAATTTTGCTTTGAACCTAAAGTGTCTCTGAAAATATAAAGTTTATTAATTTGAAGTAAATTTTTTTAAAAAAGTTTTTAAAACATCCACTAGTAGATGCTAAAATCAATGAGCAAAAGTTTGAAAACGTATTTGCATAGTCTCAAAATATGTCCTCCAATTACTTATCAATCACAAAAAAATAGCTGTTAACTTTATGGTGAAGAAACCCAGCAGATACCACCTTGGGCAACTGGCCATATTTGCCATTTGATAATAAGTGATTAAGTAATCAAAGTTAATAATACCACTAATAAGACATCACCATCACATACTCACTGACAGTATGCAACGAAGACACAATATCACTTTTATGGTGGTCTCGCCTAAAATGTATAGTTTATCATGAAAAAAAACAGACAAAACTAATTTGAAAGACATTCTACATAATAACCAGTTAGTACTCATTAAAAGTGTTAAGGCTATGAAAGACAGGGAAAAATGTGGAAATGTCAAAGATTGGAGAGACTAAGGTTATACAACTAAATTGGATACTGGAAAAGAAAAAGGACATTAATGGAAAACCTGGTGAGATTTGAAAAAGTCCATAGTTTAATATTAATGTACCCATATTAATTTCCTGGTTTTGTTAATTGTATAGTACTATGATTATGTAAGTTGTTAAAGTTAGATGAAGCTGGAGACGCTGGGTGAAAGGGTATACATTAACTATACTGTTTTGTAACTTTTCTATGTATTTAAAATTCTTTCAAAGTAAAAAAAAAAAAAAGTTGTTGTTTAAAATAGCTTATTTGTTATGTTTGTTTTCAGTCCATTATGTTGAAGAGTATCAGCTCTACTGGGTAGGGTTTCTCTGATTATCTCATCCACCATATTCTCAAATTTGAAAGCCAAGACTTAACATTTCAAGACATTTTTATCAGCTTTCTCTCCTAGCCTATTTTGGGATATCCTTCTTTGCCTGCTTTAATTTAAGAACATGTTCTTTTTCTATACATTATATCTCCTACAGATTCCAACTTAATTTTAGCTTCTGAAGCTTATCCTGCTATTCTTTTATACTCTCTTTCTTTAATTACCTGAATCATAAAATCCAGTTCTGTTAGAACTGAAGCTAGAAGATCAGGATTAGCAATCCAGTTTTAATGTTTACAATTGTATTTGCCCCAAGAAGACATTTAGCCTTTGTGGCAAGTAAATAATAATAATAGTATTACCTAGTCTCACCTTTCCAAAAGTTGTTATAGGAATCAACTCTCTCTTTTCCTCTGAATCCTCCTACATCACACTCTTCAGATTTTTTCCCCATCCCCCTGACTTTTCTTTCCCAATCTCTTACTACTCAACTCACTGCCTAGAAACAGTATTTCCAAAGGTTCTATCCCCTTTACTTTTTTAAAGAATTGTACATTTTCTTTTCCTTGGCCATTAAGTATCCCCTTCTGACTTTAAGTAATCAATATACTAATGATTCCCATATTTATGTCTACATTCTCAGATCTTTCCCCTCAAGCTCCACCTCTATATATTCCAGCACCATCTGAATATTCAAGCACCCCCATTTGGCTGTATTACAGGCATCTCAAGCAAAGCATGTTCTAAACTTAACTTTTTACTGCTCTCAAAAACTTAACTCTCAAGTTTTCTAATTGCCTAACATAGGAGATTAATTAATTAAATAGTTAAAATGCCCACAGAATGCAATGCAATCATTTTAATTAATGCTACAAATGAATATTTACTAATGTGGAATATATTAGCACCATATTGTTAATTTAGGAAAGCAAGTTAACTATATATGTAGTATGCTTTTTATTTGCAGTACAAATTTGAACGCATCTCTTTCCAGACTAATTACCTTAAATGGCTCTCCATAATCTACAAAATAATTCCTGGCCAGAAAAAAAATTAAAAATTATCTTGTAATTAAGATTCTGTTTGTCACTCTGGCCTCCTTTCCCATCGCGCACACGTGCACACACGCACTCTCTCACACACACACACACAGATTTCAGTACTGAAATATTCCCCAAGCACGGCATGTTATTTTGTGCTTCCACACATTTGCCTATGCCATCTTCTATGCTCAAAATAGCTTTTTCCTCTTTAGTCACCTCTGAAACCCTTCTCAGGACCTATCTGCCCTAGTTTCTCTGACTCTGCTTTCTCCCAGTAGAATTAACTCCTCGTTTTTTGTACTATCTATCGCTATGCCTTGTCTATACAGCTGCTGGTGCGTATTCCATGAATGCCAATTGAACTTAAAATAGCATGGGTTTCTTGAGAATGTAGAACTGACTTATTCACCAAGAGTTTCTTCGACCAAAGGGGGCTCCTTACCAGTAGTCACATACTCTTGGTATCTAAATCTTGAATCTAATTCTAAAGTAGGTAAGATTTCCTTAGAACAGGTGTCTGTGTATTAAAATACAGAATAAAAGGGGAGTTCCTTATTCCAGACCTTTAAAAAAGTCAACAAAAGTATTTATTGGGAATTATGTGACCTAGACCTTGTAATGAAAAGTTTATGGCTTTTGCTCTATGTCTTACATAACTTGAATTTCCCTAAGCCTTATTAACGTGTGAACACAAATTAAATCACAAGAACTGCAACAGGTCAATATTCTAGCTTATATCCCCACCAGAATAATACAAGACTTCAGTCCCCCCAGCTGTCTTCTGGGATTACTGGTGGCCAGCTAACATGCATTCCAGACAAGAATAGAGCAGAACAGCATGGTACAAAGAGGTTAGCATATTAAGCGGGGGAGGGGGAAAGAGAAGAAAAGCAAAGAGGTAATGTCAGAAATATCCTTAAAAGTTTTTTGTATCATCTGCTACTATGTGCATGGTTTTGTGTATACAACCTATACACAAATATGCTCACATAAACATTTAATATTTATTGTAATTATCAGTATATCATGCCACAGGAAGATTATAATCAGAAGCTGTCACTCAAGGATTTCTCTGCTTGGAATACTTCAGCAAAGTAATGAAGATACTATCCTGTTGGCTCTTGCTGTTCATCATCATCATTCTGTCTTTCACAGATGACTTTACCTGTCTAGCAAACTCTTCCTTAGCCCTGAATTAATTACTGCTTTTTATCCTGGATGGCTCAGAGGCCCACCCACTTGCCTGGAAGGTGTTTGATGTATTTGCCATTGATCAGGGAAACCCTTACATCTATCTCATATTTTAAAAATAGGTTTCAAATTTGCAATGATTATTGATGATTGGACTGATTCCATTCATTGCCTGTGGGCTTAACCTTATTGAATAGAATGGCAAGCCGGCACTTGCCACTACTTAAATTTTCATTTTATCTCTTTTTTTTCACTAATATTTTAAAATCCAACTAAGCTTGGATTTTAAACCTGCATAATGTAGCCTTGCTGTTCATTCTGTTTTGGGATCAATCTTCAGCCTCTGGATCCCTTGCCAAGGAACTGGGGATAAGCCCCAACCACTGAATTCTCTCTCTGCTAGTATAGTGTGGATACTCTTGTAGGGATTCCAAAACATTCTTTTTCTGGGTTTGTTGTGTTTTAGGTGTAATTGCTCAAAAGATTGTCTTTGAATTGCCTCTATCAAGAGATTTCTGTAAAAGATTTTGCTTTCCTCAAATAAATTCTGTAAAATTTTGGCCATGGCTGTAAATTCCTAAATCTTCACTTATTCCCAGAGCACAGCATTGTCTCTCAGGGATGCAAGCTCCAACCCTTTGATGGGAGGAGTCCTTTCCTAAATCAGGAAGAGTGAAAATGGATCCCATTTGGGCAGGGCCTTGAGTCTTCTGATGTCCACCTTTGATCACACCCAGGGCAGTAGTAGCTGCTCAGAAGTACCTTAACAGGGTCACCATTAATTCCCTTCTATCCAGGATCAAGTTGATTATATAAACCCAGTAAGAAGCAGAGTCATCATGCCTGCATCATGAATATTTTTTTCTTGTATTTAACACTTTCCCCCGCCCTCAATCCTCCCCACCAAGCCAACACACACACCCTAGAGTCCCCTACCTTCCTTCAAGGGATATGCTTTTTCTCTTTCAAGTCCTCATAAAATTTGAAATTTTGTTAAGAAGCTCTTGCTGCACTGTCTACTCCTCTGTGAACTGGTATGGTTTCTTTCTTCACTCCCAAGAAAAACTGTTTATTGCTTTCCTTAAAAGCAACTCACATGAAAAAATACTTCCCAGCTGTTATTGCTTTCCAAAATTATTTATTTATATTTTAATTTATAAATATGCTGCCATTACTTAATGCCTCTGGGTACATTTGCAAAATTAAAAACACAATTTTTAAGAAGACAAATATCATGCAAGCTGTGGTTTTTAAAATAGAAGGAAAAAGAGCATCATCTGCCTGCATTACCCCCCTTCAAGCAAATACTCAAAATAAACAAATGAGTATTGTACTGTGCCACAAAAGGAATGCAGAATTTTCCTAACGCCCGTACCATGAACTAGTTCAAGGGTGCAAAAGCTTCTAAGGAGAGGAAAGGGGAGACTACCTTGTAAATTCAACAACTGTGGTAAAATAATTCAGTTTCTCAGTTCTCCCATGTATTCTGTCTCTAAAGCTCAAGTAATATAAATACTATAAACACATATAATGAGCACGTGATAAATAAAAAACTGTTTGCTTTCAACACACATAGCATTCCACTTCCCAACTCCATAACTTTGCCTATGCTGTTCACCATATCTAGATCCCTGTTGCTTTTTTTCTTCAGCTCTGTTTGTGTCCCCTTTTTACCTAAGGAACAGTGTATAGAAACTTGCCTTTCTGTTATCAGTGTTCTTGTGTGTGTTGCATAATCTGTGAGGTAGTGAAATGCATCTAAGTGTTTATTAGCCCAGTTTCTGGTTTAAATGTATAAATTAAAAGCTAGAAAATATGAGTTTGGAAAGCACAATTTCAGCATAAAAATCAAGGTTGCTATGGATTGCATCAGATAAATTCTATAAGAAAGCCATCCAGCAGTTCAGCTGACTGAAGATAAATACATGTTATCTCTAAGAAAATATATACCTCATAGGAAGAAAAAAAAGTGTGCACGTATATGCATTTTTTTCTGTAGGTTCTTAGGGGAAAAGTTCAATATAATTTAATAAGAATTTATTGCAGCCTATTATATAATCAGCTCTTGTTAGGAAGAAGGAATAGGAAAAGGAGAAAATGAGATTTCTGCCCTTGAAGAGCTTACAATCCTAGTAGAGAAAGGATATATCGTTCTCTTTGTAGAGTACTAAACAGGTATATTTAACCATGGAGCCTGGCTGTACAATGTGCAAACACACTCTGAAACATCTCCCCTGAGAGAATAATAGGCGTTCACATAATTTATCATTGAAATCATGACATCTAAACCCCTTTCAGTGAAAGGGGCCTTATTACCCTAGGACAAGGATGGACTAGGACTATCTTGGGAAAACCTAGGTGTATGGTCATCCCGAGCAAAGGATCAAAAGTGTGGGCATCACAGTCATGACCAGATAATGGAGATTTGTTTTCCTCTGCCCTTTATTTTCTTCTGCCCTTCTTCCACTGCTGCGCACTGATTTTTCCTTTAAATCTCTTAGTTCATACATTTTTATTGCTAGTCAAGCATGGTTTGACCAAGATTTTTGGACTAGATGATTTCATTGGTCTCTAAAACTTGACTGCCACCCTGGTCCAAACAGAAAAGGGGAATGAGATCACCTAGACCTGCTTCTTCATGAGAGACATGAGCAACGCATTTTCTCTTAGAAGCGGACTAGTTAAGACCATCACACTTTATTCACAATTGCCAAGAGCATAACACTTTATTCCAGGTACTCGGACATGAATTCTGTGATCAACACCTTTTCATATCCTTCGTGTCTCATGTGGCCCATCATCAGCCACAGTGCCCTTCATGAAGCAAGAGGTCAATAGCTTTTGGTTGAATGAATGAAGTGATACCTATGGCTAGAGACAGGAGACTATAGCTTATGAATACTGACCATCACTGTCCTCCCCTGCCTCAGAGAAATATTTCCAAACGAGCAAGTAAATGTACTAGTTTATGTATTATAGTTTGTTTCCCCAGTGCGAATTTTTTTCTGGAGGAATATATCTCAAAACGTTTAATGTAATCAGTGAAAATGTTGGTTTAATATATAGAATCCCATTTTTACTTCAACAGCACATCTGTGCCTCCCTTCATTTAACAAAATCACTTAGCAAATGTTTATTCACTTACTATGTCCCAATCACCATTCTAGATACTTGCTGATATAGATGGCAAGGAGCAAAACTTCAAAAATCCCTGCCCCTGTAGAGCTTATAATTATTCATTCATTTAATAATCACGTGGCATATGCCTGCACTGTTCAAGCATTTGGTGAATTCATAGTAAGTGAGACATGATCCCTGACCTCCAGCAAATTGCTTTCTACTGAAGATGGCTTTAAAGAATACCAATAGCTAATTTAAAAGAGAGAGTTAGAGGGCTCTAAGCGATGACATAAGCAAAGTGTTATGACAGAGTAGAAAACAAGAATATTCAAGGGTTAAATGTAATAAAGGTTAAAGAAGGCTGCACCAAAGAAATGGCATTCTCATTGTGGACTCACAAACCTACACTACCTGTGTTAGTTGCAAGCTTGTGTAAATTTTGCAAGCTCAAGAAAAAATTTTAATAACGAGATAATACCCTTTCGAAGCAATCTCAGTAAGCCTATTTGGGTATAAACTTTTCAACAAGTCAATGTGTATTTTATTTTCCAAACTATCAGTGTTAAGACTTGGGCAGAATATTAACTGGGAAGTTACCACTTACTGAGTACTTCCCAAGTATCAGGCACTGCTAATATGCATTACATTTAACAGGGCATTTACTCCACCTGACAGCTCTAGGAGGTTGGCAACTATTATTATCCACATTGTACTATGGTGAAACTGAGGCTCAGATAGGTTAAGTAACTTGACCAAAGTTACACAGCCAGGAAATGACAGGATTAAGATTCAAACAAAAGCTGTCTAGCTCCCAAGTCAGAGTTTTCAACCTGTATGCCGTATTGTCTTTCTGTTATTCTGATGAAAAATAATTTATTCAAAATTATTAAGAAGAAATAATACCTTCACTTTCCAATGAAACACAAATGTGCAATACCACTTAATATCTCAACCTAAAGAAGTAACTGTCATTTTATGGCAGTTTAAGTCACTGAGGGAAAGATTTGTGAGCCAGAATATTTTTTGATGCCTCTGAAATTACCTACTTATCTCTAGATGTACTGTGTACTTGAAAAAATTAGATACAGAGTTGATACACTTGGATGGATATTTGAGAGAGGGAAAGATTGAATCCTATAATACTGTCCTGAGGGACCAGGCCTAGGTGGGTTTCACAGTGGAAGATTTTAGTACAAGCAGAGCACATTGGAAAGAAAGAAGATCCCAGAGCAGAGACATGGACTATTCAAAGGGGTCTAGAAAAGTGCTGAAAGCAAGTTTAAGCACATCATAATTCTGCCTGATGTCTGCTCTGAATATATATAATTCATAAAATTAGCACATGTTTATATGTTATCTTACAGCTGTCCTCTATCTTGGCAGAGTGCACACCTGTAATCCCAGCACTTTGGGAAGCTGAGCCAGGTGGATCACCTGGGGTCAGGAGTTCGAGACCAGCCTGGCCAACATGCAGAAAACCCCTCACCACTAAAAATACAAAAAATTAGCTAGGCGTGGTGGTGGGTGCCTGTAATCTCAGCTACTCAGGAGGTTGAGGCAGGAGAATCACTTGAACCAGGGAGGTGGAGGTTGCAGTGAGCCAAGACCACGCCATTGCACCTAGGTGACAAAAGTGAAACTCCATCTCAAAAAAGACAAAAAAAAAAGTGTTATAAAGTAAAATTCAACTTCAAAATATTAAGCATCCATTCCATCAACCTTTAATGTGCCTCCTCTTCAGAATCTCCATGAACATCTCTGAGTGGATCTCAGCCCCTCCCCATCTCTTGGAAAGTGAGTGAGGGTATTTGGGTGGCCAAAGTAACTGGTAAGCACTATTGGCATGTTGAGGGGGCACCTAGAAACACAGCTTCCTGCAATGCACAGGACAGCCCACACAATACACAGTGTAGCTACCTAAAGTTTACAAGAGTGACTGCAGTTGAGAAACACCGAAAAGGAAACCTGATTCTACTCAGTTTAAAAATTCAGACGTTTTAAGTCACTTTACCCTTTTATTTAGTTTTATTTCACTGGCAAAACATTGCATAACTGATAAACGTGTATCATTTCAGTAAACTGGTTTAAACAGATATTTGTAGGCTGCCTTGACAACCTTACAACAGTGTATAAGATACTTTGGTTCTATTAGAAAATGGACTCCAAGTTTCAAAGAATCAGTTTACCATATCAGGGCCTGTCTATGCTGGCTAATCACTGTTTTCCTCACTCTCTCCTTCTTTGCCTACAGGTCTCAGGCTCTTGAGAAATAGGCAGCAGAGTTTATGACTGTGGTTGAGTTGCACTATTTGCTAAATAATCAGGATATTTTATCAGGCTGTATAATCTCTATATCTTCAGAGGGATTTTTTTCCTACCCAAGCAGAGATCAGGAGATGGAGTGCAAGCCACACCCCTCGACTTGCTACAAGCCTTAAGATTGTGCTTTGATTTCTTTACTTCTAGAGAGTAACAAGACAGTTAGCTCTGGCTACTTTCTCTGTAAGCTGTTTCTCTGCTGTGAATGGGTTTATTTTCTGCTCTAAGTCCTCTTATTTCCAACTGCTTTACATTTTATATTGGCTCCAGAAACTACTGCTGTGAATAACTGAAAGCAAAGTTAAATTCAGGATTGCCTATTTTTGTACAGCCAGGCTCTCCTCTAGCTTTTGTCCCCTTTCAGCATGACCTAATATGACATTTTTCAGTTTTTGCTAATTGTTCTCTTTCCTTTGATCCCACAAAACGTTAAATAAAATTTCAGGATCATGTTCAAGATGGGAGAACCCTACATTCCGGATTTCCGTTCATACCAGAAGGTGAGGGTTCCCTCTGCTGGTAGGGAAATGTTCCAAGAATGGATGCTTGACTCTCCATCATGGGAGGGTGACCCGGGATATGGTGGGGCAGGAGACAGGTCACTGGTAGGAAAAATTCCCTGTGGGGATGCTCCAGGAGGAGCTCTTGAAAAATGAGTGCTAAGGAAGCGTCTCTAAGGCTTACCAGGTACCATCAACACTCCAGAGAATCAGAGCAACAGATTATTTAATTTGACTGCTGGCCTGTGATTACCAGTGAGTCTCCACCGAAGAGTTACACAGTTGGCTTCAGGCCGAGCCCATTAGCGTTTTATCATTTATGGTTTCCTTGAGTATCAGATATTAGTTCATTCATCTGGAAAAGGAAAGAAGTCAGTTTTAGGTTTTCCTTTCCTCACAAGATTAATAGGACTATTAATAGGAACAATAACTTCTTCAATGCCTCTTCCTCTATGAAAGCCCACCCTAGTCTGAGACTAAATCACACAGGACCTGGAATGTACCATATTTAAGCTCAAAAATGCCTTCTCCTTACATTCCTTGTTAGTTGACTTTGTCCTTAAGAATGGTGTCATTATCTCCATTTCCTATGTTCTTATAGTCACTGCCCTAGTTTAGACTTGTCTACTGTCCCCCAGAATTCCTGCAATCACCTCCCACCTCCAGTCTTCTCACTCAAACACATCCTCTAAAGCGTTATCAAGGTTCTCTCTCTCAACCACAGAATCGCTTTCTATTTAATACCATACAACAGTTCCCCATTACCCACGAGATGAAATCCAGCCTTCTTTATGCCTTTCCTCTGCCTTCCCTCCCCTGCTCAAAATGCAGCAAGATGGTACTTTTGGAGTTTCCTGCTCTTCCTCCTGCTTCTAACCTCTGCACCTGTGTTCAAGTTGTATGCTAAGCCCAGAATGCCCTTCTCGGGCTTAGGCTCTCTTTGCTTGGCTAACTCCTATTCATCATTTTAAGCTGACCCAGGTCCCCCTCCCTGAATACCACCAACCCTCTCAGCTGCTTTAGTACATATATTGATTTATCCACTTTACTCACTGTGATATAATTATATTTCCTTCCTCATTAGACCTTAATGATAGGAATGGCTGACCCATCTTAGTATCCTCATCTTTGTGGAACAGGGAAACTCATTAAATATGCAAATACAAATCCAGTACTCATATGTATTTAGATGCCTTCCTATATCCATATGGCCCTATCAGGACCCAACAACAAACAACAGTAATACTACTATTACTATTTGTAACAGCAGCCAATCAATATTTACCGAGAGCTTAGCAATGTACATGGTAAGACAATCTTCTTCATTCCAGAGAGCAAATGGGATCTAGATATTAAGGACACCACTTATAAACTCATACCTAAAAAGCAAAATACAGATAACCCTGGATTGTTCCCAATATAGCTAGAGAGTGTCACTGTCCCTATTAAACACAAGCCTGGCAGGTCGTGGCCAGGTAAGACCTCCTTCCCATTATTAAATCCAGACTAGCAATGGCTGAGATTTTTAAACTAGAAGTTCCCATGTTACCTCCCTCCAAAAACTCAATTGTCCCTTGCATCTATAGAATAAAGTTTAAATTCATCTGCCTGAAATCCGAGGTTTATCATAATCTGTCCCCAACATAATTTTCTAGCTTTGTCCCCTCTCTATTCCTCTACACAAACCCTCTGCTTCTCCTAAGATTCTGCATTAATACCTCTACTTTCAATTCCCTAGCATGTGAAGTGTCCCTGCTCCCCAACCAAATAAAAAAAAAAAAATGCTACCTTTTCTTCATTACTGTTTAAAAAGAATGCTAGCCATTCTTCAGGTCTCAGCACTGAAAATTCCATTACAGTAAAAAGTAATCATTTTCCTCTTTAAAATTCTATAGCACTTATGATCTGTACTTCTTAGTTAACATAATGTACTTAACATTTGCATGGTTCTTTGTGGATATAAAATGCCTGATATTTTGGCATGTCAAATATGCTAAATATGGACGTCATATTGATAGCCCAATTGGAAGCTCATAGAGATCAGCATCGTGTCTTCATACTTTTTGCATGTTGCCATGACTCCAAATCTTGCCTATTATAATAAAACAAGAAACATTTGCTGATTTTGGGCTCCACACAGAAAAGAAATCAAAAATAAAACTTCATAAAAATATCTGAAATGAGTTCTATTTATCCATTCCTCTTCAATCAGGCATATATTTTCTGTAGATATAATAACACCTCTCTTGACACAGCCAGAAAAGAAAAAAAATTGACCATGTTATATTAATAAGTCAGAACTAAGGATAGGACATGTCTGCTAGTGAGACAAGCATGAGTGGGGGATAAGGGAGGAGGACCAGGCATCACCAGGCGATAGCATTACACACAGTTTAATCAGCCACAGTGAACATAGCTTTTAGAGAGTACACCAACAGTCAACAGCTTGACATGAAATTAGCATCAGGCACCCCATATATCTAGTTGAATCCTGACTCTGCCACCTACTTTTTAGAAAATTAACTTCCTTAAACCTCAGCTTCTTCAAGTTATAGCTTGGTTTTAGGAATTAAATGAGATGTAAAAGCATTTGCTATGTACATGGTAAGCTCTCAGTAAATATCGGCTGCTGTTACAAATAGTAGTAGTAGTACTGTTTTTGTTTGTTGTTACCAGTTGAGAATCTAGGAACAGGCAATATTTGAAACTTCAGACTAGCAGGCAGGCAGTAAACCTCAAGGAAAATTCCCATCAATGACCTGTTAGTCATGCAGGAGCATGGCTAGAACTCCAATAATCATCAGAATCTAGAATTATAATCAAGGCAGGAACCTATAAACTCGATTTGGGCTGCAATAGGTAAAGACTCAGTCTCAGGAAAAATTTCCAGATATTAGAGTCAGGCAATTAGGCATAGAAGAAGGCTTGTTACAAAAGTCCAGAGACCGAAAAACTTCTTCAATGACCACCAACTACGGAAACACCTGAACCCAGAGCATTCCCGAAGCTGAGTCTCCCTGTGAATTATTGTCAAATGACTAGGGGCAGGCAGTAAGGGGGAAGGAAGATGGATAACTGAGGGAAAGCCCAAACACAGCACATATGAATTACTGATCACTTAAATAGACAAAGTGTTTATTTAAAATTTACTGAGCAACAACTATTACCAGGTGTTGTAGGAGGCGCTGTAATGGTAGGCTCCGGTAGCTTACAGTCTAGATCAGCACTGTCAGATAGAACTTCCAGAGATGATGAAGATATTCTGTGTCATTCAGGATGATATCCACCAGCCACATAGGGCTACTGAGCACCTGAAATGTGCTTGTGTACCCAAGAAACTAAATTTAAAATTTTAATTTTAATTCATTTAAATATAAATAACCACAGATGGCTAGTTGTTCCCATATTGGACAGCACAGGACTAGAGAAAGGAGGCAATAAGCAAGTAAACAGAGGTAATGACAAAATGTGAAGCTTATTTAGAAAAAGCACAAAGTTCTGGTTTAGGAATAGCAGGGCGGGGCCAAGGGGTGGGGTTGGGGGCTTGACCAGAGGGTTATGGAAAATGTGTTGAAGAGGAAACAGCCTGTTAAGAATTGGAGGCTACCGTAGGAGCTTGGGTTTTGAGGTAATTTTCCTTTACATTTTTTGAAAGAACATTGTGACTGGCTGCTGTGTGGAAAATATATGAGCCTACATAAAAATGTTTCGTGGGTGTGTGTGTGTGTGTGTGTGTGTGTGTGTGTGTGTGTTGGCTTGAATGAATTTACTAGTTTAGCTCTTCTCCCCATAAGAATATCATCTTTAACATTAGTGTGTACTTATATTCAAAAGAAAAACATACTCTGCATCAATATTAATTCATCTAAAATGAACAATGTACATATATATGTTCTTGAGCTTTTTTAAGTACAGGAGAAAGGAAACAACCTCCTAAACATATTGATAATACAAAAGAATTCTGTAGTTCGATCTCATACACACACCTTTAAGAAGTACCTATACAATTACGTAAATGAAATAGATGCATATAAAGATAACAGATTATCCTTAGACTTGTGAGAGTTCAATTTCCAATTGTAGAAGGCAGAAAAGGAGAAACTTAAATAAATTGGAAATGCAACCACAAAACTGACTCAAGGCAAAAAAAAAAAAAAAAGGACACTTTTGAGAAAATGGAAGCAACTGGGGTTAATTAATTAACATAGGGAAAAGAAGATTAATAAATTATTGTGAGGATATTTAGAACTTCTATTCAGAGAATATGGCGTAGTTGAGTTGCATTAACACTGGAGAAAGAACTAAAGCCAGCAGACTAAAACTGCAGAAGATGCTATTTATGGCTGTGAAACTCTGGAATCAGTGAGGAAAGCAGAGCAATGTCCTTCTGTGGAGGTCTTTAAAACAGAATAGATTCTCATCAGTCTCATTTGAAAGGTTTAAGTGTGATCCTGCCTAAAGGCAAGGTGATGAACGGAATGACTTTTCAAGGTCTCAGCCAGTCAGCCCAATGAGACCACACAGCTGATTGTGTGCTGTGATTTTTTTTGTTTACTCATATCTTATTGTTTTACACCACCATGTGGCCACACTGAGTAGAAATGTTATAAATTTTGAATCTGAACATAGGCCTTGAGACATGTCAATAGTATTTTCTTATACTCTTAGAATTGCACAGTCTGTTTAGAAATATTCAATCTGTAAAAGCACCTAACATAAATGTGCTTGTACTCATAATCCTTTTGTGGCATTCATTACAAATAAGCAAATAAAACTGGTACCTATTTGATTAATAATAATATGTCACATTATTTTATTGTGTATTTGCCATTCTATAGAAACAAAATTTGATTCACAATAAGCTGAGTTCATAAAATAAAAACCTTTTATTTTATATGTGTATATATTTAAAAACCAGATTCTGGCCCTTTTATACTTAACAGATGTATTAAGTAAATAAAATGTGAACATTTCCTTGTGGGAAAGCAATAACTGCTGACATATGACTGAAGGCATCATGTAAAAAATAATTTTAGATACGACATATTGGGCCAATGTGTTTCCCAATACCTTTCCTCTTCAATTTATGCCATAAATACATCAGCATCAATTAGCATTCATTAAACTCTCATATGAGCTAAATTTTGCACTGGACAAATTAGACTGACAAAGCCCATTCTGTCGCTCCACTACCATGCCACTTTCACTACAAAAGCATTCTCTTCAATATGGACTGTGAGATAGCTCTAAGGCCAGACTGCTTCTGCTAGAATGCTAGTAAGCCATGTAATTCTGTTCGTCTCAGGCTCTTTGTAAGATAGAATTCAATTTTTTGAATTTGTATAAATAAATAAGATAATGCGTAGTTGTTAATTCAACAAATATTTATTGCGTGACTACCATGACAGGCACTTTTCTAGGCACAGGGGATACAGCAGTGAATAAAACAGACAAAAGTCTCTGCCCTTGGGGACCTTACATTCCAGTAAAGAGTCAGATAGCAAATATTTTTGGCTTTGTGAGAGATAGGATTTCTTTTGCAACTGCTCAACTCTGCCATTGTTGCACGAAAGCAGTCATAGACAACGTGTAAGCAGTGCACAAATGAATGAGCATTGCTGTGTTCCATTAACACGTAATTTATAAACACAGGTAGCAGACCAGATGGGACCCACAGACCATAATCTGCTGACCCTGCAGTAAGGGAAGACAGCAATAAACACCACCAAAACTAATACAAACGAAATAAACTTTATGTTGAATGGTGATAAGTAGCATGGAAAAAGCACAACAAGTGAGGGTATGAATAGTGTTGGAATCTGGTCAGGGTAGTTCTCACTGAGAAAATGACACCTACAAAGACCGAAGGAGGTGAGCAAGAGAGTCATAAGAATGTATAGGGAAAGAGCATTTCAGGAGAAGGACTGTCATGTGCAAAATCCCAGAAGCAATAGTATGGCCATTCTTTGTGAGGGACAGCGGGATGGACCCTGTCTGGAGCAGAGTGAGCTAAGAAGAAGGTAGTTGAAAATGAGGTCAGAGAAGCAACGTGTGTCCAGATGATACAGGACTCAAATGCCATTATAAAGAGGTTAGTTTTTTACTCCGAGAGAGACAGGAAGCTTTGCAGTTTTAAGCACAGGAGTGACCTGCTCTAGTACCCTAATTTTAATGGGATCAGTCTGACTATTGTGTTGAGAATAAACTGATGGAGAAGCATGGAGCCGTTGCAGTAATCCAGGTGAGAGATTATGGACCAGATGATAATGCTGGAGATGGTGAGAAGTGGCAAGATTCTCATGTAGGTTAAAGAGAGCCTGACCAGGATTTTATCTTGCAATGGATAGGGAATATGACAGAGAGGAGTCGATGGTGATGCCAAGGTTTTTTGTCTGAGAAATTAGATAGATGGAGACTACTAGAGGTTGGGGAGATGAAGTAAGGAAGATCTGTGTCTCCAGTGTGATTAAGTTAAATTTCATACCTTTTAGGTGTCTAAGTAGAGATGTCTAAAAGACAGTTTCTACAAGATTCTGCAGATCCATGAAGAGGTTTAGCCTCAGGATATACATATAAGACTTGTCAATGTATAGATGCTATTTAAAACCATGAAACTGATGAATTCACCAAGAAAGACAGAGAAAAGATCCAGGCATTGCATCCTGAGACACTCCAAAGTTAGGAATCTAGGAAGATGAGAAGATAACTGCAAGGAAGGCTGAAAAGAGCAACCAGAAAGATAGGAGGAAAATCCAAAATAATGGCACAGTGGAAGCCAAGTGGGAGAGTGTACACTGGATGAGGGCATGAGCTATTGTATGACTTGCACCTGAGAATGCATAGAAAATGAAGATTGAAAATTAAACCATTACATTGGGCAGTACAGAGACTATTAGTGGTACGGACAAGAGCAGTTTCAGTGACGTGGTGGGAATGAGCTCTGCTGGAGTGAGTCGCAGAGACAACAGGAAGAGAAAAATTACAAGTAGAGAAAGCACACAGCTTTTTCAAGAGTGCAAGGTTTTCCAGTTTGCTTTTTAATAGTGAAGGGAAGAATTCAGGTGATAATTGGAATGGAGGACACGGAGCAAGAGAAGCTTTTGGGGTATTTTGTTTTGTTTTAAAAGGAAGAAACAACAGCATTTGTGTATGCTGGAAGAAAAGCTCCAGGAGAAAATGAGAAATGAAAAGAGAGAGAAGAAACTAGAAGAGTGAGAGACTTGGTGGAGCAGTTTCCATGAGTAGACGCAATTGGATGAGATCTAGTGCAGAAGTAGATGGGTTAGGTTTACACTCTGCTCCATAAAGTGCTTAACATGGTGCTTATCACTTCGTAAAGCCTCACAATTAGCAGATGTTAAGCCACCGACTGTCAGTTAAAAAGATTTGCCTTACATGATCTTATAGCTCCAGTGCAGGTACAGCATTCAGTACATTAATGAAAATAAGATGAATAGAATCATGACAATGAAATGAAAATAGTTGGAAGCTAGCACCTAGATATTGTTCTAATGGTAGAGGGATACCTGAAGGAGAATAGAAAGAATGATGGGTTACTGTTTACATTTGATTCATGGGATGAGTCTGCTGGAACCAGGATCTCACATGGTACTTGACTCCTTATGGATGCTCAGTGGGTTGATCAATTAATTATCTTGCCTTTTATAAATTCAGCATGATGAAAACCCCATGGCTCTTGCCTCACAAATGTTGCATGACACAATGTTATTTCCATGCACTTTTAATATCATTTCACCAATTTTCACCGATTCATGAGGGCTGAGCAGTAGGGCAGAGCTACAATAGAGAACCAGACAAAGGAAGGTGGGTGGTAAAAGCACAGCTGCCATTTCCACGGGGAAGAAAAAGGGGCTTGGAGCAACTACAATCTGAATTGTGTTCCAAACATGAACACAGCTCTATGAATACATGCCAGGTATTGAAAGAAATGCATCATACTTATGAAATATATCTCAGCTAATATGGAGCTTTAGGAAATCATTTTTTGTTATTTAACTTTAGTATCCTTTTGCTCTTATAAAACTTATGCTTCACTGAGGTATGGCAGGTAAGGAATTTCAATGCATCTTAATTCTTCATGGTTTCAATATAAATTTGGAGTTGTGTTCCTTTAAAAAAAGACTTGAGCCCCCAGGTGAAAAAGCACACTTAAGAATGTAGCAAACAATGTGACAACATATAATTATAGAAAAAGCAACTTTTGCAAAACATTAATAAAAATGCTAAAAATTCTAATTTTACAACAGTGAACACAAAACCAAATCACCAAAAGCATTAAAAAAATCAAGAAAGCTTTGGAAACCCACTGGGGTGATCTACCTCCTTCTCTTTCACAATTGTCCTAACCCAAAAATGACAATAACTAACATTATAAAAATTCTTATCAATTTATCTTTTACTTGACTCCAGCCCCTGTGTCTATGATCCAGAATTATCTTTTACATTTTTTGTGTGTTTCAAATTGTGAAGTTTAGTTACTGGACTCTGCTCGGTAATATTAGTGCATGTTATATTGTCCCTTGAAGAGAAAATAGCAGATTGAAATATCTAAGGGGACCTGTGGCTGGAATGTGTGCATGCTGGCATCGGATATTGATTGACAGTTATATAAATGCCCACCATGGCTTGATCAACCTACTAATTTTCTTATGTTAGAGTTAAACTACCCCAATTTGTTTTTTGTAAATAAAATCTTATTGGAACACAGTCACACTAATTGGTTTATGTATTGTCTATAGCTGCTTCTGCAAAGCAAAGTTGAGTAGTTGTGAAACTACATGGCCCACAAAACTTAAAATAGTTACTATCGACCCTTTACAGGAAAAGTTTGCCCACCCTTGATTTAACTAATGGCGGATACTTCTTAAGCAATGTTTGTTGAACCATATTTGTAAATCCAAATGCTAATGGTAGAAGGAATCATATTGCAGACCAAATTGTCACCTAAGTGTACCCTACTTCTATAAATATAGGGCGTGTTGTCCTTGAAAGTAAAATTTCTATATTTTCCACTGATTTCTTAAATTCAGAATTTATTAAATGAAATTCTATTAAATAACAGGCACCTCCATGTCAAGTAAACTTTCTTTTCAGGTTGTTAAGAAAGGAAAATGTTTCCATGTGCTTCTATCACAATGTAAACATTTGAAATACACTTTTGTTCCTCTACAGTCCATGATTTTTATACCTTGTTTCTGTCCCATTCATATTCACACAACATCAAAACCTCCTACCTCTCTTTACCTTATCATTAAGAGCTTTGGAAAATATAAAAGGATTCTTAAAATATTAGCTATTCTTAAATTATTGTCATTTATTTTGAAATGTCAGTGGGCAGCTTCTTTCCAATACTACGTGTGTTATATATATATATATATATATATATATATATAGAGAGAGAGAGAGAGAGAGAGAGAGAGACAGAGAGAGAGAGAGAGCTAAATAATCCTCCAGTTAGTGGTATTTGTTTCCACCGTTGATTTTTAGAGTCCTGATTTTTCTCTGTCCTGAAGAAGAATCTAAACATTTAAATTATGTAAAAAGAGTAAGTTTATAGCTGCTATGCCTTAGACAACTTATATTTAGAAAAGGAAAATTTCTAATTCAGTTTACAATGATGTCAAGAAACTACACATATCTGCAGGCAAAGATAAAAAAACATTCAGGGGTACACAGTCACAGCTCTACTTAAATAAATAAACTTTTGGTACTAGTGATTAGGTACACAGGATTCTTATATGTTTCATTGGCTAACGTGACAATTTGGAATTACTTCTAGTCACATTTAACTGGATCTGGAATCTCTGGAGAAAGAAATAGAGAGACCTAGCAGAGAAATAGTCATAAAAGTAAACTGTTTATCCAAAGGGTACTAAGTAATGAATTAATATCCATTGCACAATAGTTTTTAATATCCCCTCAACTTAATAAGACTAATGCAGCAAGTGTACACACTAGGCATTAAAATCAATTCAATTACACACAAATTTGTGGGGAGAGGATTCTTCCTTGAATTGGAGATTTTTTTTATTTTCCATTTTCAGGAGACTAATAAGAAGTGAATAATATTTAACTCAGATAAAGTCTGAGATATGCTTAAATACCAATCTAATAGTTAGCTATATATGCTATGCTAGGTTTGAAGACCTAAAAGTTCCTAAAATCTGTGTCACTCTGTAAGTGCTTTGAAGCTTAATATAGGCCAACCAAAACAAAACATTATTTCATAATCTTTAAATATTCTTATACTGTACAAATTTAAAGCCACCTAGAAGACAAATAGCTTATTGCTTCTCTTTTATAGTTTTGGTTTATCTACCCCCCCAAAAAAACCCTACTTTCAACATTCTAAAATGTGCTTTGTGTTTTGCTTAATATTAGTCTAGACAAATTTATACATTAAAAATCATCTTCCTCCATATTTGTATATAGTGCCTGTTATGGTTTTCCTTCTGTCCTATACATTTGTGTGTTTTTTTTGTTTTTTTTTTTAATCTGTCCTTGTTCTTAGGAGTGCCATGATTGCTGACTACATGTTCTGGCTTGGTGGAGGAAGGGAACAGAGCATAAGCAAGCTCATCAAACTGTATTGGCAGGTAAAAATTGATGTCCCAACTAGGGAGGAGAAACCCATCTCATTTTTAGAACTAAAATGAAAGATTGGTGCTTAAAAGACTGCAGGGAAAGGTAGCTCTGGGCATATCAATCAGAAGGAAGCTACTGAATAATAATGTATTTATAATGAAGTAGATTTTCTAAGAGTAATTCTAGGGGCAAAATTCAAGGTTGTTAACCCATGGCCCATACTTCAGTTTTACAACTCAATATAAATTTTAGAGATCCCAGGAACTACTTTTCCAGGCTTGCTATTATAATAATAGGATTTTTTAAAATATGAACATTGTATTTTCATAGATTCTTATTGATCTATGGCCTGTAAAAACAGATGCTAGAAGTAATATTAATTACATAATAAAGGAAAAATGCAAAGATCAGATGTATTTGTTTACTATTTACTATTTGAAACAACCAATAGCAAATTGCAAATCTTGTTTCTAATTTATTATTCAAAATGGCAGCAAGAAGTCATACCAAAGGTCAATCAGATGCCAAGATGAAAGTAATAATTTCTTAGACATATAAGAATAATTTTGGATTTATTAGTTCAGTCTCATTTATAAGACATGAATCTGTTCTTGCTTTACCCTCCACCAACAAGCTGTCAATAAGTTTCTGCTGAAGTATACCCAAAATGAAGAGCTCACTTAACCCCCACAAAAATAACATCTGGTTTGCTAACTATTAAACTGTTTTCTTCATTTAAAGTGAATTTCTGCTCCCTTAAACTTCCATCCCGTTGTTTCTAGTGAGTCCACATGAACCACATGAAACCCATTTCCAATGAAGTTATTATAAATATTTGAATATCAACTACAAAAGCCAACTTTCTCCTCCATGTCTTCTCTTCTCCAGACTGTGTGGAGCTTTTTCCGTGTATTTCAAGATGTTTTAATTTAATTGAATGTGAACATTTTGAACCAACCAGAATAAGATGTTCTAAGCCACTAACTGTAAAGTAAGAAATAATCATCAACAGCCTTTTGAAGCGTCCTGGTTTTTTCCTGTCTTTTTTTCTTCCCCCTACATTTTCACTACTGTGTCTTGGTCCCTAGTTTTTTGTCTCTCTATATTATATGTTATCTTCATTAGACATTAAAGTGTCAGGTTTATCATACACAATTTCCAGAAACTCACATGGTTCTATCTGGAGATCAATTTACCTTCTATTGAAAAAAATTTAGATTAGTCCCATTATACTTCAGTTCTGTGATTGTTTTAAAATAAAAAAAACAAATGTTGATCTCCAAGTAGACAAACCTTTAATCCCAAAACAACCTATTACTTCTCTGATAATTTTAAGACTTTCCTAAGAGAATCTGGAACATACAAACAGCAGTAATTGCTGATGAACATGTAACTAAATAGCTGTTAAAAAATGCCAGATGGGGCCGGGCGCGGTGGCTCAAGCCTGTAATCCCAGCACTTTGGGAGGCCGAGATGGGCGGATCACGAGGTCAGGAGATCGAGACCATCCTGGCTAACATGGTGAAACCCCGTCTCTACTAAGAAATACAAAAAAAAAAAATAGCCGGGCGAGGTGGCGGGCGCCTGTAGTCCCAGCTACTCGGGAGGCTGAGGCCGGAGAATGGCGTGAACCCGGGAGGCGGAGCTTGCAGTGAGCTGAGATCCGGCCACTGCACTCCAGCCTGGGCTACAGAGCGAGACTCCGTCTTAAAAAAAAAAAAAAAAAAAAAAAATGCCAGATGGGAAAAATAAGCAAATAATATGGGCTATAGATATACAAAGAGGACTTTTTTATAAGGATTTCAGAGGCTTTTATAAAGGATTTAAGAGAGGTGGGAAAGGAGTTGTGAATCTTGAGGACTGGAAAATATTCAGCAGGCCTGGCATATACTAGGTCCCCAGCGAATGCTTGACTTAATTCAATTATTCATTAAACAAATATAGATGAGTACCTATCGTGTTTTCTACATTGAACTAAGAAAATAATAGATCCAGTGTCAGCATAACCTAAGACAAAGTAAGACCTTGGCGGTTTCGTAAATAAAAATTTTGTCTGACCATGTTGTGGTTCGCAAGCGTGATAATTCAGTTTATACGCTCACGTATGAGACACACCTCCTTCAAATCTTGTTATGTCATCACATTATCCATCTGATGTGAAAAAACTTTTTCTGTTTCCTTTAGCTTTCAGAGAACATTAATATCTCTATTTTATTTACCTCAGACTAAGAAAACAATCTCCACTTACCAAGGCATGCATGTTTGTGATAGAAAATGAAATAAAATGAATATTTTACTATTATGCATTAATAAAAGATAAAAAATAGTTCTCTTTGTATTCCCTTTTTCTTGATTGGACGTAACCTGGTGTAAGAGAAAAGAGCTCTTGTCTAGAACTCAGGTCTGATTTGGTACAAGTTCTAATACTAACTAGATCTTGAACTTAGGGCAAGTTAGTCTGTAGAGGAGCTTTAACTGGAAAGTGAGAATGGCTGGAACAAAGTGTTTGAGAAGATTTATTCTTAAAGCCCATTTTAGCACTAAAATCTTATCCAAAATCTTAGGCACATCCAAAGATGATGTCACAAATTTTGAGGAAAAAAGAAGCAACATAATTAGAAATCACTTCCTGCAGATAAATTCTATAAATTAACACTCTCTATCAAGCCCCAACATCAGCACAACAAACCATCACTCACCCATTATATACTTCCTGCTGCTAACCGCTCTCCTTGATCTTGATTCAAATGTATACATTCAAATCCCTAAACCTTGTTCTGTCCCAAATCACAAGGGGGTATTTAATCCTTGCCAGAGAGTGCCAAGTCTATGCCATCTTTAAAGATATATATGCCCCACTACCCAATCCACCCTAGCAATTTCACTGATGACTTCAAGAATGTCCCCAAACATCACAGACTAGAGACTGTATTTGCACGCAGTTTTGTAGGCATCCATTCAGGTTAAATACATAGACACTATTTTCACCACCTTTGCCAGAAGTTACTATACTGTATATCTTCCTTTTCAACCACATAAAATCCATACTATTTTAGTTGGTTATTCTTCTTAACAGGAAATGGAAAATTTCAGAATGTAAAAATTTGAGAACATGTCTATATTTACTCTTATACATGGTTGACTTACAAATTCTCAGATGCAAAAGAATGGACCTTTGCTTTGGTGGACTCAAGAACCTTTCAATTGCATTAGGAACATTTTTCATATCATCAACGCAGCAAGGAAAAGAAAGGCATTAAGCACTGTACTATATGACAGCTCACACTGGGATATATCACTTCGAATAAGTGTTTGCACAAGTTATTCTATAATAGTGTCACCTCTTCAGAGCTACAGAGGGTTGAAAATAACTTGTCATGACTGTACTTGCATGCAATGCCTCTGCAACCCGATATCCAGGCATCTGTAATCAGCCAGTCTCCTTGAGAACACCTGGAGACCTCACCACACTCCTGAACTAATTAGCAAAATAGAAAGTACCAAGTCGGGCTGAGACTAAGCTATTTTTGAAACAGCTGCCCTATAGTGTTTATATATTGGTCCTACACTAATTTTATTACAAGAAGAACTTTATATTAAACCCTAGTCCACCTCTCCCTGCTCCTTACATCCAGGACTAGTTTTAATAACATGAGGAAAACAAGCAAGCAAGCTTACTCCATCTTTCACTCCCCTGTTCTGTCCTGCTGCATTCACTTTCAACCACATTCTGAGGCACAAAAGTTTTCATGTGTGTGTCTTTAACTCATGTAATGTGAATAACAGAGCCAACCCTGGTCTGCACTGCTCAGCGAAGTGAGAAAAGGTAACAGCTAATTGTATCACAGAACTCCCACAAAACGAGTGCAGAGGAACCCCACTAAACAGCGGCATGCTGCCTGATCAGCTCATCCCCTACCTTAATGGTTCTTTTTTCCTTTAATTTTTTTGAGTTATAGACCTCTCTGAGAATCTAATTCATTTACAAGCATCCACCTAGAACAATACTCATAAACACATACACACGAAATATGTGCTTACTTTTTATCTCATTGGATTGGAAATTGATCTCCTATACATAGTCAGAATACCAGAACAGCATTTACAGAAAAGTATGGTTTTCTCACTCTTGTGAGAAGGCTTTTGTAGCTTTTCTAGATCAAGGAATTGAAATATTTCATATTGCATCAATTTCAACATTTCATTTGAATGTCAATAACAGGTAAAATCCTGATTCACAAAGTCTCTACTAGCAAATGGAGTTAGAGCTGTATCTGAGATACTACACAATATCTCAGATGGGTCAGCATGAATCAAGAATTACCAAAATTTTCAACTAAAATTTATAATACGTCATTTCCTTTGTCCTCAAGTAAATGAGGTCATCTTTGTTAGGCTTATATCATCAAGGCTATCTATGTCAGCAATTTGTTTCCATTTTAAGGCTGTCTGAACAAAAAGTGACCTTCATAAGAGATAAGCCACTTGCCAAGTGTCTGTAAATTTTTGTCCCCAGAAACTCTCAAGTCTTCATCAGTCTCACCTTCAGTGTTGCAAAATCTATATTGTTATTTGACTTCAGTCACCTCATTTAGAGTAGCTGCTTGGCCAAAAAAAGAAAAGCTTATAGTTTTTCGGCAGGATCTCTAATAGTAACTTCAGCATTTTCAATCAAAAGATTTGTTTAATTTATGTGCCTAAGATATCAGCCATTACAAAACTAGTCCTGGAATTTCTCACCATCAAATTATTCTAAGAAGGAGTTTTCTTTTTTCTTAAAAAATTGTAAAAAAAAAAAAAAAAAACAACCAAACTAAATCAGATCTAAATCTCTTCACTGGATTGTCAACAAACTTCTCTAAAAGGAAAGAACCTCATGGTGTGCTCTTGTATCTTGACAAAGATCTACTGAAAAGGCACTAATTCAAGCTCTTGGCTCCGAAGAAGCTGAAGACTTTCACAGCAGTAGAAAGACCTCTTTTGGGATTGCTGGAAGAGCTGTTGACACCAACACAGGCCCGTGTAGAAAGCATGACATGTGGAGCATCTTTCTTCAGTGAAGCAGCAGAGGCTGAGGCAGTGCCAGCTTCACAGGTCTTCCATCTGTGCAGAGAACACCAAGACTTCCCATCCAATTCAAGTTGCACTTGGCATTGAAATGTTTCCCATCTCATAGCTATCAATGGCCTATATGGTTTCCAAAGGCAGCTTACCAAAAAGAAATATCTCTTTGGCGTGATTAGTCCTACTCTCAAAGGACAAAACCAGGAGCTGGCTGAACTGAGAGACAAAAGATTTTCCACAGCCACATGCTCAAAGATGGCCCATAGTTTGTGGGCCCCTAATGCCTTTCTATGGACTTCAAGGTTCACAGACCACAGGCTAAGACTCTTTTACAACTCCTTCTCTTTACATCATTGTCACTATTGCAACAACCCCTTTTCTTTTTGCTGTTAGGCCTACCAGGAGGCATTTACTGCTTCTAACACTCAAAGCAAAATACAGCACCCACAATGTTATTGTCATATAGTGCCTCCATAAACTGCATCATGGTCATTCAAGCTTGAAACCTTTGCAATAGTGTCCAGACTCTTCTTAAGGTGGTGGATACCTTTATTATTTACTCTCAAACTGTATTTGTCATTCATACTCATTCAACAAATATTTAGTGACTGTATGTAAGAAACTGGGGTATATGTTGGAGATAAAGGAGTGAACAAAATAGGCATCACCTGTCTTCAAGGAGCATATATTCTAGCACAAACTATTTACCAGGAAAAGCTACAGACTATAAGGTACTTAAATTATATACCACCTCTTGTTAATCTGCTTTCAAAATGCACCGCCATAAAAATGCATTGCAAAAAGCAGCTCAATAAAGATTTGTTAAATCAATCAATCAAATTAAATATTGGTTTGACATGAAGCTCAAACCAATAACATTTGACATGAAAATATTTTGGCATAGTTGTTTCATGATTTTTAAAACCAGTGATTATGAATCCAATGAACATTTTGCTAGGTATGTGTACATGTGTTCTAAGTTCACAATTGTAAACAACTTTTGTACTTCGGTTGAGTTGAGGATCAATAGAATTTTTGAAGAAAGTTGCATATTTCCAAGAGATCTTTTAGGCTCATTAATTTTTGTGCTCAGAGGTGTCTTCCTGGAAGTTCCAAGTTCTTAGCCTACTAACTGCTTCTTTCAAACATGACAATCGAGGGAGCAGCAAGTAAATAGATTTCTCTAAACAGACCAGAGAATTATGTACTATAAATTAATACTAAACATGTTTTGATTACATATACTAATAATGATGACTTTTTCTCTTCTATTCTTTGTTTCTCCTCTTGATATTGCAAAATCATCCCAATATTACTCATTTACATGGTAAACATGTACGATAACCCCAAATACATACAAAATCTTCAACATGAAATTACAGGCAAAGTAAGGTCAAGGAACTGAAAATATTTTTTATCTTTAACAAAACACCTATATTTTCTGGAGAAATGTGCTTTCTCTGAAGATTTGCTTCCATGTGAAAAATTTTTCCACAGAAAGGAACAAAATAGCAATACCATCTGAACAGTTCTCTTAGTGGCCTATATTTATAGTGCATTTATTTATTTGGCCCTGTCAGGCAGAGAGTTTCTAAATTATTTGCATGAGGAATGTCTGAAAGCAGCCCAGGTCCTATAGTATTTAGATTAGATATAATTTGAGAAGCACTAAAGACACTCACCCAAAAATATTTTCCCCATCAATTCCTATGTATCATACTTAAATTCTTATCATTTGGCATTGAGTCTCCAGTCAGCCTCAGGTCATATGCAGAAGAAATTTTATCTAGAAGTGTTTAACTAAGTATATTGTTACCTCTGAATAGAATTGTAAAAATTAGTTTATTTGAGCTTTCTTAGTCTTCTTTGAAAGGTGAAAGAAGAATTCTATAAGATATAGGGAAAGGTAAAGTCTAATGAGAAAATTTGACAGAAATATAGGAATATAGGAAATGTAGGCCAACCAGAAGTACCTTTTGAAGGCAAAGGACATCTGTGCTTAATTCTGTCAAGGAAAGGAAGCAAACGAAAATAGGTATCATGGAGCAGTAGAAAAAGGTTGGGCCTGAGATTCAGGAAATTTAACTTCTAGTTCCAAAGCTGACTCAATTTTTAATAAATCACTGCAATTTTTTATTAGCCAGCTACTGCTGCAATAATACTGTGTAACAAGCCACTCTAAAACTCAGTGGCTTATCAAATAAACATGTTGGCTCAAATTTGATTAGTTGAGGCTAATCTCAACTGGGCTTGGCTTACCTCCAAGCTGCAGAGAGATCCAAGTGTATTTCACATATCTTTCACTCTCTTTTGTCCAGTGATTACCTGATGCAGGTTCTTTTTATGGCAAAATGCAGGATTCCAAGAGAGAAAGCCAAACCATACAAGCACATTTTAAGCCTCTGCTCATACCATCGTTGCTAACATTTTAGTAGTCAAAGCAAGCCACACGATCAAGCCCAAAAGCAAAGGGTAGATCCTTCTGCCCACTAGAAAGCCAAGACAAAGGGGTGGAGTTGATGTTGCAACAGGGAGGGGAAACATTGAGACCCACAACTCAATCTACCAAAATTGCTCTAGGCCTTCGTTTCTGCTTCTGTTGGCCTTCCAATGAGGAAGCTGGCCTAGGTTAGTGGTTCTTAAACACCAGTCTAGTAACCAACTGCATCAAAGTCACTTAGAAAAACATTTAAAATATTAGATTCCTAGAGTTGAGTGGGATACTAAAAACTGTATTTTTCTATTGTCCCCCTTCAACCAGGTGATTCTGATGCACAACCCCAGGTATATGTCTCAAAAGCTATTTCCAATTTTTAAGTTAGTGACCAACTTAGCCCACCATAGAGTTTATCTGGGACTGCCCAATGTGCAAAGGTATGACATTGGATGACCTGCACAGGTGATCCTGCCTACCTGATAATGCAATTTAAATAATTTATAAGACCCAGATTCTCCCCTCCATCTTCCCACTATGTAGATTACCTCCCAGTAGATTAGGCAACTTATGTTTCCCATTGTTAACAGTTAACAACTGCTGTCCCCTTCTCCCCATGATGTAAGTCAGATTTTTCTGTGTACTTCACATCCCTGAAGCAAACCTCTTGGCTGCTTAAGTGTCATATCTAGACAACAATGGGCATGCAATATTCTTTAGTCTCTTGCCTACAAAGAAATTTGTCTATTAAGCTAGATAATATTAAAATTCATAGTTTATGAATTATCATATTTTTCAATTAGAAGACAGACTAAAAAGGAAGTATCCAAATTGAGGTGAGAGGTAAAAGAGAGCTTCCTTTCCTGGGTCCTGCAAAAAGATAAATGTAGAAATAAATTTCTCATCTAATTATTCATTCCTGTTTATATATTCTTTAATGATATGTTTCCATGGTTACCAGTGTTGTTAAACGCTGCCTGTGTTTCATTTTGCTTTGATGCTATTTGAGGTAGTATGCCAGTAGGAGAGGTTCACTTTTAAATGAAAGATGTAATTGAGGCATGTATTTGATCCAAGGTTGAGTGTTCCCATGAAGGAGATAGTGACCGTGACATTATTTGCTGGTTGTATAGTTTTGTGTAGTTCTTCTATTGATGTTCTGTGAGTGCTGCAGGCATTAGAAAGGAAGGGAAGAAAGGAGGAGGGAGAGAGGGAAGAACCTGAACCATACACATATATAAATTAAAGTGTATATATTTTCCTACCTTTACACACACACACACACACACACATATATATATATATAGAGAGAGAGAGAGAGAGACATTGATTTAACTGGACTGTCAAGTAGGTGAGGTTGCTTTTTACCACCCCATTCCTCTCTTCTCCTCATGCTATCCCCACTTCAACCCAACATGTACATGCCAACAGGCAGTTTTTTTTCAAAAATGGGTTGAGTATTCAATTGCTTTGCCTCAGTGTGAATTTCAGCCACAATGCCATCTCTCTGGAGGTTTTTTGCCTTTGAAGCCCCAACTCTCACTGAGATGGGCTTTATCACCTGCTGCCAACACAGTGTCAGGCATCCAGATCACACAAGAATTTGAGGGCAGTAATCCTTGCTAGTGCCTCAGAATATGCCCTGCAAGGGGCAGCATGCTTCACTTGCACATCAGCCTTCTCTGTACATTGATAATTAAGGCTTGTTAGAAAATTCAGGCATCAGAGCTGATACAATCCCCCCTTCTCAGGTGACTGAGGCAGGAGAATCACTGGAGTCCAGGAGTAGTTAGAAGCTATTGCAGTGGTCCCCAACCTTTTTGGTACCAGGGACCAGTTTTGTGAAAGACAATTTTTCAATAAATCAGGGTAGGGGGATGGTTTCAAGATGATTCAAGCACATTACACTTATTGTGCACTTTATTTTCATTACTATCATACTGTGATACATAATGAAATAATTATACAACTCACCATAATGTAGGATTAGTGGGAGCCCTGAGCTTGTTTCCCTGCAACTACACAGTCCCATCTGGGGATGATGGGAAACAGTGACAGATCATCAGGCATTAGATTCTCATAAGAAGCTCATAAACTAGATCCCTCGCCTGAGCAGTTCACAATAGGGTTCATGTTCCTATGAGAATCTAATGCCACTGTTGATCTGACAGGAGGTGGAGCTCAGGCGGCAATGCCAGCAATGGGGAGCAGCTGTAAATACAGACAAAGCTTCTCACCGGCCCGCCGCTCACCTTCTGCTATGTGGCCTGGTTGGGGATCTCTGAGCTACAGTAGGCTGTAACCACACCCGTGAATAGCCACTGCACTCCAGCCTGGGCAATATAATGAGACTCCATCACTATAAAAATAACAAATAAATAAACCAAAAAATTCAGACATCATTAAAAGCAAAACAATTAATCCTCAGTGACCCCTGAGTAATGTTTATTTTGTATCTTCTTCAGAAATGTCTATTTTTTCAAAATATTCCTGGTTCGGTGTTTCAGTATTATTAGTAGGTGACAGCAGAAGCCCACATCATTTAAATGCAGCTTTTTCGTTACCCTTTTTGCCTCCTAAATAGCATTTGGGTTTCTGGTAGTTTTTATAGGAGGAAAAAAAAGTTACTTCCAAATTTCTTTTCATTTTCTCTCATATGAGAAAGATATGAGCTTAGAGATGTAAAGCAATTCAGGCCTTTCTTTCCTTTAACAAATTTAGGTCTAGATATTTGATTCCCAGGAGGCCTGTGGCTATTCTGCATGGTTTCCATGAGGTTACTTTATTTTCATAGAGACTTTGCCTTCCAGTCTAAATTTACAAACATGTTGATTCCTTCTTTGTGCTTGTTTGCATCTGAAAATCAAAACTTGTTATGAGCAAAACCAAATTTAGAGGGTTTTATGGTTATCTATTCTATTTTCCATAGATTTTTATGGGTTATTGATTTACAAGCTTGCAGAGAAATTGAGGTCACTTTTTTTTAGCAGCTGGAGATGTGTAATAACGATTCCATGAAATCATGAAATTTTTTAGGCTGTGTTCACCCAGGTATAAGATAATCTGCAAAGCTCAAAGCTTTTAATGTTTTTATTTATATTCAGTCATTGTTTTGGTGGTATTGCACACCAATTAAGATAAATTCTCCTCTTTTCTTGAATTCATATGATTGTATTTTCCTTGCTAATTTTTGAAGACTGCCTACTCTATCTGTACCTGGACTGAATCATTCTCTTTTTCATGGTAATTTTCTCTTTTCCAGATAATGAGACCTTGGCATTTCAAATGTCAGCCTTTAACATGTGGCATGATTTCGTTTTTCTCAGGATTATAAAGTAACTGCTAAGCTCACCTATTTTTATTCAAGAAAGCCTAGGTGCTATTATATATATAGTGCAGCCTACACCAGGAACCAACAACCTATGAGGAACAATAACTTCCAGAAAACCTCAGAAGGATTCTTTCAAGCCCAAACCTAGAGGGATGGAAAATACCATCTTTAGCATGGCAAGCCTTCACTTCATTTATTATTTATTCTTCATCAGGTGGAGGTTGGCCTGCTGTAACATTCATATAAGATGCAAATCAGAGATGTAACCAGAGACTGGACAGATAACTTGTAAAGTATAGTGGCAGGTCTCTTGAAGTTAGCACTTTATCTCATTTCATTTAATATTATGTGAAGTTGTGATTTTTTCTTATCACAAAGCACATAGAAATATATATGTATATAATGTATGTGGATCTATATATTATACATGTGTTTTGACAAGTCCATTGCATTTCTCACAGGCACAATTGTTTCCCCTCTGAGACATTTTGATGTTAGGATGAAAGCATGGGAAGTCATGTATAGGAGGCCACCTGCCCCATAAAATTATCCTCCTGCGATCTGTTCTTTTTAAAATATAAAGTCTTCTGGGAGAGGCCACAACCTGGAAGACATTAATTGCAGACAAAGAAATAATAAAGAAAGGGTTGGGTGCGGTGACTCACGCCTGTAATCCCAGCACTTTGGGAGGCCTAGGCGGGCGGATCACGAGGTCAACAGATCGAGACCATCCTGGCCAACATGGTGAAACCCCATCTCTACTAAAAATACAAAAATTAGAAAATCGCTTGAACCTAGGAGGCAGAGATTGCAGTGAGCCGAGATCGCGCCATTGCACGCCAACCTGGTGACAGAGCAAGACTCTGTCTCAAAAAAAAAAAAAAGAAATAATAAAGAAAAATAAAAGGTGTCTGATTGCCAAGCAAAGCTGAAACTTATGTGAGAAAAGAAATTACAGGGAGGCAGGAGAGGACCAGGACAAACTGTGAGTAATATTTCCACAGCACAGTCATCCCTCTTACTAGATTCCAGATACACTCATTTCTCTTGATCTGCACGCCACCAAGGTCATAGCTACTAGCTTCTAAGATGAACAATTCCCTTCTTAGAAGCCTCCATTAGAACTTTCTTCTTCCTGCGAAAGATTCTGCTTCTGCCCTCTGAAGCTTTGTGCAAGAACCTTTCATATATTTGGAATCCTATCTTAGTGCTGGACAGGACTGTAAACATCATTTACAAGTCAGCACAGCATAATGGCTCAGAGGAAGAGGTCCTAAGATGTAACTGATTTGAATCCCATCTCTGTCATGAAGTAGATGTGTGAACTACACCATGTTGTAGAAGCTCTATACAGACTGAGTTTTCCTCAACTATAAAATGGAGTAACAATGCTTGCTTTCCAGCATAGTTTTAGCAAATTAACAGAATAGTTTACCTACAGCACTTGGCCAATGCACAGTGAAGGCTCATTCGATACATAAATGAGTTTTTCAGGTTTATCAGTAAGCCAAATAAAGTCTGCATAGAGAGAATCTGAGAACACTTTGCTACCTGATGACAGAAAGTTAGTCCTTGAACCTAAATCTTGTCTCCAGATGAAACGTCCTCAAATCTTTCTAACTTGTTCTCCAATATACACTTCTTCAAAGGTAACCCTGACCTTTCCACTCAAAGTCATCTCAAATAATAGCCCAAAAGACAAAACAAATTCTGAGTAGAAAAAGCAGTACAAGTTTGAGAACCAAGTCACCAGGTCTTTGTCTCAACCCTGCCATAAATTAGTTGTGTGTACTGGCAAGGCATACCCCACTTTAAAACCAATGGTCAAGAAATACAACAAAAAACAACATACAGTTAGGAATAGAAATACCTACCTTCATACAACTAAATGATATAGAGAGATGAAATGTACAATGACAAAAAAGGGTCCCAAGCTGTGTTGACATTTACTACTGAACACAGAGGCTAAAGCTCATTGGTAATACCCAGTTGTCCTTAGGAAATAATTGCAGGTAATGTAGCTATTTATTTCTGCAATACCTTTTGGTGATTCATTTTAAGTCATCAAGAATAAAAGCTCTGTGGCATCCTAAAGAGTCTGGAGGCTGCTGAAACCCACACTTGTAACTCTGAGTTTCCTTCAGCTGGTGTTTCTCTAATGTGCAAGCAGAAAATTATTTGGGGTCTATAGAACACGAACATACTTAAAGTTCTATTTATAAGTTATATATGCTTTGCCATTAAATAAGCTAGACTGACCTAAGCACGTTATTATTTAAGCTCCCCTATCAAAACACCGTACATCTAATTTTTGTAAATGTTTCTCCTTGACACTGGCATGCTAGCTGATAACATGTCCTAAATCTAATGAGGGGCCAGTGGACAAAACAATCTTACTTGTGGCCAATAGGTGTGAGTGATGAATATTCCATTTTGTGTCAGAATTCTTATAAAGAGGATCTTGATCTGGTTACGGTTTGATGTGGTCTGTTTGTTTCTCTGTGCTAGAGTCAAATTCTAGCTGTCTGTGGAGACAGAAATAGACAGTGATGGAAAAAGAAGAAGGGAATCAATGCTTGACTTTATTCTTCCAAGAATTTACAATCTAATTAAAAGAATAAAACGTTGCTCACCGTAGAAGAAAGATTGGCTTAGGGGACTTGGGCTGTCATCTTGCTTTCATTTCTGATTTTGTAACCTCAGAGGAATCACCAGTACTTACCAAGCTTTACGTTTAGTGATTATAAAATAATATTTTAGATCCTTTCCATCTCCTCAGTTCTATCTTGAAGGACCATGGAAATAACATTTTACTAAAAAATATAAATGATTAAAAGTTAATTCAGGGTAAATGTTAGGCCTTAAGTGCAGAAGTTAGTTAATGGATGCATCACACGTAATGAAAACTCTAACCCTAACCATAGTGAATGGTAGACAGTAGCTCAAATAATATATTTATACAATTACATGCATGTGTACATACATATATGTGTTCTAGAATTCTATAGCAGTAACACACTACAAAACTAAATACTTTAAATTTAATATTATATTTATTATGACTATTTTTAAACAGAAAGGGTTGCAAAGTAGAGAATTCAAAAAAGCTAGGCCGGGCGCGGTGGCTCAAGCCTGTAATCCCAGCACTTTGGGAGGCCGAGACAGGTGGATCACGAGGTCAGGAGATCGAGACCATCCTGGCTAACCCGGTGAAACCCCGTCTCTACTAAAAAATACAAAAAAATAGCCGGGCAAGATGGCGGGCGCCTGTAGTCCCAGCTACTCGGGAGGCTGAGGCAGGAGAATGGCGTAAACCCGGGAGGCGGAGCTTGCAGTGAGCTGAGATCTGGCCACTGCACTCCAGCCTGGGCGACAGAGCGAGACTCCGTCTCAAAAAAAAAAAAAAAAAAAAAAAAAAAGCTATATAAAAGTCCGTTTCCCTTGCTACAAATAACCTGTTTACACAATTTTTAGTGATTTCTAAATAATGCAAATAAAATTTAAATATTTTTATTTAAACTGCATGAAATATTTATAACTTTCACATCACTGGACTGACAGAGGTAATGGCAAAGCTGCCAAATATTCTTTTATATTAAGAAAAAATGAAACTTAAAGTGAATGTTCTTTCATAAAATAGCTTCCATAAATCCAGGGTAATATTTCAGAATCAAAATGTTGATCACTGCAGCAGGGACAATCAATCAATCATTACATATTCTATTCTGACACTCCATTATATTAAAATCATCATACAAATGTAAATCTTGACAGTTACATAAATGATACAGTGATTGTGTTTATAGGGTTGTCTCAAGGTAACATATTTATGAAAATCTGTTTTTAAAGTCAATTCTAAATTTCAAGAAAATTGAAATCTTCCAAATTAAACCAATATGTATATTTTAAAAATTGAATTTGAAAAACGTTGCTCACAAAATTTTATTTTTCCATTTTCTAGAAAATTATTATCATCATTTAAAATTGCATTATTATTAATGCAATAACAAAGAGCATTATTAGCCATTAAATACTAAAGGTACCTATCTCGATCATTTATAGCTTGCAAGTATAGTACTGCTTCCTTTGAATGTAATAATGTTAACTCTGAAAATAAAACAATAAAACTGTAATATTCAATCACTAGTAATACCTACCTAGATGGATTTTATGAGGACTAAAGGAAATAGCCTATATAAAAACATTTATCACACTGCTAAATGAAAGGTTGTTGTTTCATCTCTTTAAATGCCATGTTTTTCTTTACTTTTCAAAATAATACACAAGTCTTAGTAGATAAAAAGGGATTATGAGAGAGATTCCAAGTTTTATTTATTAGTATTGGTGTGTTAGGGTAGGCTACCGTAACAACCCCAAATTTCAGAAACTTAAAACAACAAAACAATAAATTAGATTTCTCACTCGTAGTCCAACATGGGTGTTTCTGATTGGATCTACTCTAATCAGCAACTTGGGAACTGACACTGCTTCCACTCTGTAGTGCCATCTTCCTTCCCACCTGTGAGTCCTCTCTGTTTTCGTTTGTTTGTTTGTTTGTTTGTTTGTTTTTGAAACAGAGTCTCACTCTGTTACCCAGGCTGAAGTGCAGTGGCCACAATCTCAGCTCCTGCAACCTCCACTTCCTGGGCTCAAGCAATTCTCCTGCCTCAGCCTCCCAAGTAGCTGGTATTACAGGCGCCCACCACCACGTCTGGCTAATTTTCATACTTTTATTTGAGACAGGGTTTCACTATGTTGGCCAGGCTGGTTTCAAACTCCTGGCCTCAAAGGATCTGCCTGCCTTGGCCTTCCAAAGTGCTGGGATTACAGGCATGAGCCACCACGCCCAGCTGAGTCCTCTTTCTTAAGGCAGCCTGACAGGAAAAGAAAATAGAGGATTATGCTAGGCAGAGTTTCGTGGGCCTGGCCTGAAGAAAGTTAATGTCTCTCCCGCCTCCATTCCATTGGTCCACATTCTGCCATGATTCACTGTAAGGGAGTCTGGAAAATGCCTATTATGTGCCTGTGAGGTAAAGTCATAATTTTCAAAAAAGAAAGTGAAATACAATATTAGATACCCTAATTCTAAATTCTATAGAATTTTTTAAAGTCATTTAATAAGTCCTTAGATGGCCGGCCATGGTGGCTCACGCCTGTAATCCAGTACTTTGGGAAGCTGAGGCAGAAGGATCACCTGAGGTCAGGAGTTCAAGACTAGCCTGACTAACAAGGTGAAACCCCATCTCTACTAAAAATACAAAAATTGGCCGGGCATGGTGGCAGGCACCTGTAGTCCCAGCTACTCAGGAGGCTGAGTTGGGAGAATCGCTTGAATCCCGGAGTGGGAGGTTGAGGTGAGCCAAGATCGCACCACTGCACTCCAGCCTGGGTGACAGAGCAAGACTACATCTCAAAAAAAAAAAAAAGCCCTTAGCAAAGTCACTTAAACCTCTCCAAATCTCAAGAAATTGGGCTGGAAGATTCCTAATGTTCCTTCTAGATATAATCTTCTAAATAAATCAGTTTACTCTGATTATGGTCAACCCTAAGACTGGAAGCAATAAAGGAATAATTTGATGATAGTCTATAATAATCATCACCACATTTTCTAATTTTAAGTGACAAGTTTCCCTCTTACTAAACCACTTTCACCAAGCATGTAGTTCAAAAGTTAAATTTACCCAACTCCTCCAGAAGGAAGGAAGGGAAGGAAGGGAAAAAAAGGGAAAGAAAGAGAGGAAGAGAGGGAAGGAGGGAGGGAGGGAAAGAAGGAAGGAAGGGAGGGAGGGAGGGAGAGGGGGGAGGGAGGGAGGGAAAGAGAAAGAAAGAGAGAAAAAGAAAGAAAGAAAGAAAGAGAAAGAAAGAAAGAAAGAAAGAAAGAAAGAAAGAAAGAAAGAAAGAAAGAAAGAAAGAAAGAAAGAGGTTCACACCTATAATCCCGGCACTTTGGGAGGCCAAGGCAGGTAGATCACAAGGTCAGAAGATCGAGACCATCCTGGCTAACACGGTGAAACCTCGTCTCTACTAAAAATACAAAAAACCAGCCGGGCGAGGCGGTGGGCGCCTGTAGTCCCAGCTACTCCGGAGGCGGAGGCGGGAGAATAGTGTGAACCCGGGAGGTGGAGCTTGCAGTGAACCGAGATCTGGCCACTGCACTCCAGCCTGGGTGACAAAGCGAGACGCTGTCTAAAAAGAAAAGAAAAAAAAGAAAGAAGGGAAGAAAGAGAGGGAGAGAGAGGAGGGGAGGGGAGGGGAGGGGAAGGAAGGGGAGGGGAGAAAAGAAGAACAGAAAGAAAAGAAAGTTACATAATTCTACCATCCCAAAAATGTTTGAGGTTTATAGTTTCTGCCAGCTTAATTCTGGCTACGTTGAGTGCTCTTAAAATTTTACCAGGAAGAATCGGCCCTCTTAAGTTTAGATAAGGGAGACAAATTTTGTTTCTTTCTTTTTTGCTGGTCATGTTTCCCTCTACTTTTGTTGCTTTTCTTTTCCTCTGGATGGAATATCTCTCCTTTCTCTCCCGTGGTCTCTCTTGTACAGTCATCCTGGACAAGTTGATTTCTAAGGTAGCAAGGGGTTCTTTTTACTAAGCTACAGTACAAAGAGAAATTATTATAAGTTACTGTTTGTAGAGAAAATGAGCTGCCCACATACACTCTTGGTTTTTGTAACTTGGCTTTAAAACTTGATAAATGTGAGAGTAACAATAGAGAGTTATTAACTCCCAAATGTAAACACTTAATTTCACAGCTTATTTTTGAGTAACAGCAGAGAAAACATAATTAACAGCAATGTACATTTAACAACAGGGCACAAGGACTGATTGTTTTCTCCATTCTCTGCACACGTGCAACATTTACTGACATCAGAGAAGTTCACAGGTCCAGAAAGAATGATTCAATTACAGAATATTTATGTCAAATTAAGAAGTATCATTTGAAATCTGCTTCCATTTTAAGTATAGCTTATTTTTTACAACCAGAAATTCCTTGTCTGGTCTCTTCCTTTATTTGCAAAATCAAGGAAAATCTTTGTTTATAAAAAGTAAATTAAAATCTATCTTTTATATTTTAATGTCTATGATTATATCAAATCATTCTAGTTTTTAAGTATAATTTTTTAATTTACACATATTAGACTCTTTAAAAAGACAAGTCTAACTCTAAATTGCCAAATTATTACCATCACAAAATGAAAATTTAATCTTTGGTGTCTAAACACAAACGGTCAAAAAAAAATCCTACTATTTTAATTAAACACAAAGGCTAAGTTTTTTCTAGATTATTTCACTAGTTAGTTATTCAATGATGCTATTCAATACCAATAATGCTAAAATATATATGTTATATATGTTATATATATGTTATATTACTCTATTTCTTTACAACAGTAACGTAGGATAGGCTCACAGCCTCAAGATTGTCTGTCTCTAGAAGAATAAGAAATATTAGTACACTAAAACACAAAAGGATGTTTCAGGATCCGATGCAAGGGTCATCTGTATTCTCATTTCTACTCTATGTTGTACTATTTCTTCCTGGGGCTATAATAATTTCCTTTAAGAAACATCTCCATGGAGAATACAATTTCTATTTGTAAATTACATACTCTCTATTTACTCACCCACTTCCTTACCCATCATCTTCAGGTTGGAGGGCAGAATCCATGGAAGAACCCATCTCTATTGGTTCTCAGTGGAGAAAGAGGGAGGCCACTCTCCAGCGCATACCCTCCTAAGTGAGAGCCCTGTTAAGGCCCAAAGGCAACGCCTTGAGCATTAAGCCAAGAGTACAGATCCTTCAACGAGCAGATCAAGCTGCCACATGAAAACCTACACTTCTGCCACTTTTTAAAAAGCTGGTGTAGGTTCTTGGGCACGAGTCTTACCATCCCCACTGTGAGATGGCTTCGCCAAGCTACCCTGCCAGCAGTCACTTAAGCTGCCAGCCGTTGGAAAAGAAATGGGGTGGAGAGAGTGTTTTCTTCTATCCTGGCCTGACTAGGATATCGCTAATGTCTTTCTGGAAGCAAACTGGAGGATGAGGTACCTTTGCTAAATTTTTTAATCCAGAAATTAAAGCAAAATACCCTTCAGCAAGATATTCAGAGACCATCAGAAAGCTGTTTATGAGTTAGAAACTGTTACGGGCTGAATTGTATGCCCCCAAAATTCATCTGTTGAAGTCCTAACCCCTAGTACCTCATAGTGAGACTACATTCCATTAGCCCACACTCAGCCACAGTTGGAGACAGAATCTTTAAACAGGTAATTACATTAAAATGAGGGCTTTAGAGTGAACCCTAATCCAACATGAGTGCATGCTTATAAAAAGAGAAAATTAGAACACACACAAACACACATGCGCGCACACACACACACAGAGGAATGACCATGTGAAGACACGGGAAAAGACAGCCATCTACAAGCCAAGTAGAGAGACCCTCAGAAGAAACCAACCCTGCTGACACCACAGTCTTGGACTTCCTGTCTCCAGAACTGTGAGAAAATAAATTTCTGTTGTTTAAGCCACCTAGTCGGTAGTACTTTGTTGTAGCAACCCTAGGAGACTGATACGGGAACCAACAGCTTACAAAAGCAGTAAAGTCAGCCATGACCTTAGAGCTGAGGTCTAGAGCAGCTTTCGTCCTTGGCACATCACTGCACACATGCCTGTGCAACCACACGCCTGATGGTCTGGACAGGCCATCCCAGAATCAGTTCCAGCAGTGAACATAGGTAAGCACCAAACTGGAGGAATTATTCCTCCTCCTCAGTATAAAGGATCTTCATTTTTGCTGAAGGACTAATACTTGGTGCCTAAACACCTTATTTGAATTCCTAATCCACAACTCAATCCCAGACCTGCTGCCTGCATTATCCCCAGTAGCCTTCCAAAGCTGGCATCCAGGTCTCCACATTCAGCAATTCCTTGTCTTGTCTCTTCCTTTATTTGCCATGCACTCCATCACTAACTCCATCTGAGGGCTGGCTCCGGGTTTGGAAGAACTGCTATGTATTTTCTGTTCCCCATTCAGTTCCTTGAACTTGAACAGGACAATGTTGAAGGCAATGTAAGTTCTAGCATTCAATTATCCAATAATTTGTTGAATTTCATTGAGAAATTTGTCCACTAATTTTTACATAATTTTAAAGCTAATCTCAGAGAAAGGAAGACCCTTTGCATCCAGAAAATTATTGCAAAGCTGCTCTTTTACAAGCAATGTAGATGATCATAGAGGCATTCGAAGTCACTAAGAAATGAAGTAAGCAATGAACAAGTTTATTTGGACTTCTCAGTTTAAAATCAACTCCTTGTTGCTTTTATTATCAATGGAAAACTTGTTTTCAAAATACTATGATGGTAATAATGTAAATTGTTGTTTGTTAAATGGTTTTTTCTCTGTTGAAAAGTTTATATCTATTGTTTTTCCTTATTGTTTGTTGGCACCTTATTTGTCTGGAAGAATTTCATTCCTATAAATAAAAATGGATTGTTTTATAATATGCTTTTATGCCATATTAAAAAACTGAGGTAACCATAGACACTTCCACATTTTATTCAATGTGCAAGCCTCATTAGAAGGAAAAGTTGTAGGAAAGGAATAAATTCCTTTTAAAACTTCACATAACTTTCTTTTAGGTCTGTTACAAATAGTAATGGACCTATTTAAAACAGGAAGCTGAGGATGATGGCTGGGCTTTATCAAGAATGGTACATGAGCAAAAATAATGTAAAGAAATTCTTAAATAGCCAAAACCATCCTAAACTGCTCTTGTGATCTGGAGGGAAGGGAAGCTTTTCTAGGAGGAAGCTGAGGAAGGATATTTTTAATTCCAAAAGGCTTTCCCAGGTATTGGAAAAAGAAAACAAAAAATACCATCTGTCTAGTTCGCCGTGTTATTTACAGAATATACTTTAGATATTTAATTTATTTTTTAAAAGAAATCTCTCCATATACAAATTGCTCACCAATGTCTGCTCAAGAGTAAGTTAATTATGTCAGACTTAAGAATTTGACTTTTAAAATCAAGTAAAAAAAATGACACCTTAGGAAATAGAATTTATATTTTTATCTTAAAACAAGCTCAGTTTAGAGGTGCCTGTTTACAAACTTCCTTCATTTAATTGGTTTTCTTAATATGAAATAGTATTTCCAGAACTAATTAAAATTTTGTTCTAATGAATATTCAAGACCAAAATATGTTATCTTTGCAGTACAGTATATAGATTTTTAAGTCATCCATAAAGGTAATTATATTTTTTACATTCTTAAAAAGTCATGTATTGTTATTGATGCCAAATGGGTTGTTTGTTTCATCTTAGGCCATGATTGAGGAAGCCATCACCAGAGCTGAATCTTTCTCAGTTATGTACACACCATTTGCGACAAAAATAAGAGCTGATAAAATAGAAAAAGTAAAAGATGTTTTCACAAAAACTCATCCTGCATATGCAGAGTATATCTACACAGGTAAGATTCAATATCTTCGAGTTATCAGCTGATATTTTGTTTCCAATAAAACAAATACAGGGTTCTTTCTGGTTTATTAGTTTATTGCTTCTGTTTTAGGAGTATGCTGTTTTAATCTGATGATTTGAAATGGAAAGTAATTTATAAGGTTTTAATAGGGCTAGCCTTATCGTTCTAGCACAATATTTCTTGTACTTTCTTTCTATATTTTAAGAAGTAGGGATAAAACCTAGAAAATCTAACATTTAAAAAAATGGAGGAATGACCTGTGGTAAAATGCTATCTTTCCCTTTATCCTTTATTGGTAAAGGATAATCAGATGATTATAGTATTTTCCTGCTGATGGATTATTTTTCCAGTCCCTACTATTTTTACTTTTTCCCCCATCTATCTCATACCTCAAACCTTCTCTCCTTATGCTCTTGAATCACTGGTATTCAAATGAGATCTGGAGAGCTAAGGGTCCCACAGAGGACACAACCACTGGTATGATGTTTTTTCCCTTTTTCATCTTTGGAAATCACTCGTTCTCATTCATTTATGCAAAAAATATTTTGTACTACCTACTGTGCATCAAATGTTATTTTAGTTTAACGGGAGGATTTTTTTTGGCACTAAATTAGGAACTACTCGACAATGACCCCCGTGTTAAGAAAATCTCTAAATGCATACACCTGATATTGCATCCTTCTATTCAGGCCCCTTCATCCCTTCTCTCAGAACTTTGGGGCTGAGTCACTGAATTATAATGTTAATAATATACTCTATCATTGATCACACTTAAGGCGCCAGACACTCTACATTCATTATCTCTTGTTATTCCCATAATCCATGAGATAAGGTGCTTCCCATTTAGGAACAAGAAAACAGTAACCAGAGAAGACACATAGCTTTTCCAAAGATGCACAGCAAATTAGACAGGCCTTGGATGTGAACCCATGAACATGCCATCAAGCTACACTATTTCCATGTGACAAAAACATTAAATGTGGGTCCTATGGATTTCATATTTTTCTCCACATTCCCTCTTGCTCTTCAGAAGAAAGATGTTAAATAAATCCCACTAGTGATGACTGAATAGTAAATCCCTAAGGAACAATGGTAATTTGAGGGCAGAGAAAGGGAAGAGAAGAAGGCACAATACAGGCCATAGTAACCATTTGTGCTGATTGAGCATTTCATAAGAAAGTAGGTTAAAAAAAGTCTTCAAACTCATATTTTTTTGTTAATTGCTACAAATTATTCATTACTCTTATGGATATTTAAAGGATTTTTTGGAGGGCATACACTAGCAGCACATAAAAGTCATATCTACCTAGCATTATGGAAAAATGAGTCCGATTCAGTTATTTCCATTTCCACCCCCAGATCCATTGGTAATGAAGAGAAATTCATTGAGGAGATCACCAGTTTGCCAATTTCTCTTCTGGTAGAATAAATTTAGTTATATTTAACCTATTTCACAGAGCAGTCATGAAGATTAATTAATAGTTCAGAAGCACCACTGCCAAGAGTTTAAAAACAATAATAACATTAATGAGCCAGACTCATGTCTCGTGTAATTCCATCAAACCTGTTATCAAGATGAATTATGATCTGTTGGCAAGACGATTCATGCTAAAGAATCTTACACTTTGGGAGAGAAGATAATTATAAGTTACTAATGATTGTTTCTATTATTTTATAATTACTAACTGCTAGAGTATGCTAGTGCTATATGAGAATCTTGATAGAAAAGACAGCTTCTGGAGGAGGAACGTGAGGTAGAGAAAGGAGTCTAGAATTTAAGTTTCACTGGGACTGATAAAGTTCTTTGCTCTGTGGAAATTGTGCTTTGGCTTAACAATGCTACTGCATTGGTGACATTACTTACCTCTGTTGCAAATTATTAAAGGGTTTCCCCAAAGCCATTGCTGGAATAATGGTGAAACAACTGTTACTAACCGTATGTGCACAGTCTCGGAGGTATAACTCTTTCCCCTAGGCAATTCCAGGGTGGCTGAGGGCACACAGCATGGGAAGAGGAAAGGTCATGTGTTATTTTTAGCTCTGGATGCTTCTCCCAGAAGATGCAGAGAGGTATTTAGAGCTGTATCAGTAGCCAAAGGTAATAACTAAGAAGTAAGTAACATAAAGACAGATAGGGCCTAGAAGAGTAGACACTTTGTTTTCTTGGCAGTTTCCAAAAACCAGAATCCTCTGATATCTTTTGGCTGTGTCTCCACCCAAATCTCATCCTGAATTGTAATAACCCCCAAATGTCAAAGGCATGGCCAGGTGGAGATAATTGAATCATGGGGGCAGTTTCCCCTATACTGTTCTCATGGTAGTAAATAAGTCTCACAAGATCTGATGGTTTTATAAATGGGAGTTCCCCTGCACAAGTTCTCTTGCCTGCTGCCATGTAAGATGTGACTTTCTTCCTCCTTTGCCTTCCACCATGATTGTGAGGCCTCCCCAGCCAGTGGAACTGTGAGTCAATTAAACTTCTTTCCTTTATAAATTATCCAGTCTTATGTATGTCTTTATTAGCAGCATGAGAACAAACTACTGCATCCTCCTATTATCAGCCTTGTAGATAGAATTTAAGAAGCTTCTATCCTGATGAAAATTTATTCAGCTGTTTATTGTAACATGTGTTCATGCAACCAGTATGACTAGACAGTCACACAGTAGATGTGTGCAAACATAAGAGTCTATACATTTTACCTACCTATTTTCTTCTTTGCTCTGCCCAGAGCCAAAATATATTCTGTCTCATCCCAGGGCACTCCATATAATCCAGTCATTTCTAAAATTAGTCTATCTTTGAAACCTATCTAACCACATTCACCAGTTTCCTTCTCCTTTTCATGGGTTTTTCTTCTCCCTGTGGTCTGGTTTAGCTTTCGTAGACCTCAAGCATACCCCATGTCCAAAAGGATCAGTGAACACATGAGGGAGACATCCTCTTCTCAATCTGTAGCAGGCTGGTACAGCTGCTTATCAGATGGCTGGTGGTACTTGAGATCAGCTCTGGTGTCTTGAAGAGGACCTCATGGATTCATTTATGTGGCCCATTAAGTGACTCAAGACACCTACATGGATTCTCCATTCTGTTTATTGATGTAGTTGCTTCTTCATATGTACACCAACCACCCTTACCATACCAGTTGGCCCAAACTAGAGACACTCTCTGAGATTTCCTCTTACTGCTGGACTGCTGACTTGTGAACCCAGCCATTTTCTAAGTCTTACTCAATAAATCCCCTCCATTCCAGAGGAGACTGGAAGTCATCGTAGCCCTCTCTTCAACTGGCTATGTTACTCTGCCATTTTTCCCTTGCTGCATGCTCCAGCAAGCCAGGACCCTTAGGACAAGAAGAGGATCTACAATGGAGATTGGGGTGGGGGTGGGGGTGAGGGCGGTTGTTCATCTATTTATTTATTCAGCGAACATTTATTTACACAGTACTCTAGGTGGTGCTGAGAATATACCTGCTCCTAAGAAAGGATCCGACTTTAGTAACTTATACTTCAGCATGAATATTTGACTATATTTTTCCCTTTTCCCAGAGAAAATTTTCATCTAAAACCAAAGCTCTAATTGTGGAATAGAAGGCTGACTCTAATTAAAAGAATTAGGTAGCATAAATAGAGCAGTTTGAGAATAGAGGTTGTTGCCACTTAATATCGCAAAAACTGGCTGGTTGTTTACCAAACTGTTTTTTATTTATTTATTTATTTATTTATTTATTTATTTATTTATTTATTTATTTTGAGATGGAGTGTCACTCTGTCACCAGACTGGAGTGCAGTGGCATGATCTCAGCTCACTGCAACTGCCGCCTCACGGGTTCAAGCAATTCTCCTGCCTCAGCCTCCCAAGTAGCTGGGACTACAGGTGCACGCCACCACACCCAGCTAATTTTTGCATTTTTAGTAGAGATGGGGTTTCACCATGTTGGCCAGGATGGTCTCTATCTCCTGACCTCATGATCCTCCCACCTTGGCCTCCCAAAGTGCTGGGATTACAGGCATGAGCCACCTTGCCCAGCCCAAACTGTTTCCTTTTTACCTCGGTCATAAATCTAGAATCCATTTCCAGCCTCCCTTCCAGTTAGATGAAGATTTCTGACTGAGTAATGGTCAAGGGAAAACGGACAGATATAATATATGTCACATCCAGGCCTGGCCCATAAAGCCCCCCTATGTAAAACTGTCTTTCCCCATCCACTGGCTGAGTAGAGAGAAGCATGGAAAGCGGCTGCAAAACAAAAGGAGCTAGATTCCTGAATGTCTGTGTAGATGGTCACCCTCCGAACACTCTGAATACCCACATGAACAAAAAACACAGTTATCTCTCTTTAGACCACTGAAATTTGGAGTTTCTTTGTTAAATCTGGTAACTTTAACATCTTTATCTGCCCTGCATCATAACAAGTAGGCAGCTTCCTACTCCAACTACAGTGTATACAACAAGTTTTTGCTAACTCGATCAAATAAACACTCATCCACATGCAGCCTACTCCATCCTCAAAAATACTCAGCGTTTGTACATCCATCTATTCTTCTAACTCACACTCCCCTCTCCACAGACAGCTACAGATGATGTTTTCATAAACATGTGTTTGTACCCACCCACAGAAAGATAATGTTTCCAGAGAGATACTGATGCTCCAAGAGATAAAATGCAATTATCAAGCTTTCACTGCAGCAAGAGAAATGGAGGCTATATGTAAGAATTTCTAAATTATAGAAGTCATCTAAATAAATAATCAACAGATGAAGGTCATACAATCTGTACCTTGAAGATTTTGGAAGAAGAGTCTACCTATCAAAGTTTTGCTGGAGAAGTAATTATTATCATTAAAACTTGGAGACTAGCATATTTAATTCGCCCAGTGGAGGCTGGCAAGCAAACCTCCAACTCAGAAACTCTGCCCAACTTTAGGTCACCTTCATCAAGCATAGAGAGTGTTGAGTTTATTGTTCCCTGGTCACATGACAGTGCCGTGAGCCCAGCACAAGCTGGCAGAGGTGCTGGTGATGAGCAGGAAGAGTAGTCACAATGGACCTCCTCCAGGCAATATTTTCTCTCCAGCCAGCCCCCAATTCACAGTCACCCATGTCGGGGATTTCCACAGGAAAAACAGACACAAGGGGGAAAAGCATAAAATTAACTCATTCTGAAATATATTTAGGTTTAAATTTTAAAAAAAATTTTATTGAATAAGCCAATCACATTATATATTAACTTTACAGTGATTTATCATGAGAAAATCCATTCACCTTCAGTGGCAGGTATAGGATTATATTACCCATATAATTTCTATGAGACTGATGAGGGAGAGTCAAAATTCAAATCTGCCTTGTAGAATAACCAGGTTTATACATGCTCAGGAACTTACTGTGCATCCTTTTCTGTTTCAGGAATATAATAAAACCCACCAAAATCTTAAAGTCATATTATAATAGAGTTGTATTGTATTACATTTCATGGAGAAAATAATACTGATTTTTTTTTTAGCAGTATAGCTATCCATTTTTATTATTTAAGAAAAAAACCTGGCTTGATTCATACAGAGTAGTCAGGGTATATAAAACAAATAATAATGTACCAGCCCCAGAATTTTTATGTTTTCACTTATAAAGATTTGACTTGAGATTTTTATTCATATATTCCAATGAAATAATGCAATTCTGCATAGTTCTTATTCTTGCATGGTTGTATTTTAATAATAATAAAGTAATACAATCAGCATATCCTGTCTCCTCTTGATGAAAATATCAAGATTTATTTGCTAAGTAAATAAATAATCAGTAATGGATCTGTGGTTAGTAATGTTTAATAGGAAAGTTTTCTGGATCAGATATCAATTACTTTAACACTTAGGTGGATAGAGTCATATTTTGTCTTTCCAATGCAATTTGAATCCCAAGAGTAAATATGTATGTTTGGATAAATAATACATTGTTTTAAAATAGACCTTTAAAAATAACTTTTCATCGAAATTTATAACCTTGTTCTTGTTCAGTCATCATTTACCAGTAAGAATAATATATTCTTATGGTCTCTAAAACATGAAGTTAACATTTCTCATTTTATTCTTTCTTCTTTAAATTATTGTAATTTTATCATGATCAAGAGTTTTCAAAATCAAACTATTTTCCTCTTTGTAACTAGTTTTCTCAAATAGAAAACGTTATAGAATTAAACAGTCTTCATCCCCAATATTTATGAAAGTGTTAAAGTCGGGTTGGTTATAAGATGATAAATCATCTAATATTTGCGCCACAGAATTCTTCTTAGAATCAGAAAATCATTCCCAAGGTAAAGAAATCCCTCACATATGGGGCTAAATTCTCTGTTCTTAAAATATTAAAATGTTGACCTTCCCAATGGGAAGCGTGGTGCTCTGGCATTGCTCCATCTAATGGAGTTCACCTCCATGTAACCACTTCTCAACCAGCAGTTCACTTGTCCTTTGCATTAGCAGGTGATAGTGCTGTTTGCCTCTGGTCTCCATCATCCACTGCACCTGAAATCCCTGAAACTATAATACCTCTTGCTTAGCATATTGTCCTAGGGGATCTTACTGAAGAAGGCAGGCAGGTTGCGTTTAAAGAAACAGCAGTCAATAATCCAAAAACAAGTGGAAGTGATGTAAGTTTTTCCTTCCACCTCTCAAGAAAGCCCATGAGTTGAGGTAGGGTAGGGCAGTTGTAATGCGGTATGTGGTAGAAATTAAACAGATATTGTAAGTATTGTATCCGTAATGCTCAGCAAAACCTTGTAAAATGCACATGTACATAAACACAAACATTCACATGGCAGCTTCCCTCAATTTCCTTTCCTACTCAAAATTCTCCAGGTATGTCCTTTAAATTTATTCCCTCATGAATTGATGAGTCTCTTCCAGTGTCATTCTTGATGGTCTTACCAGTTTCTCAGGTTCTTACCCATCCCCACTATCTCAGTCTACATAAGAAAGTCCCCATGACCATTTCCAAACAAGCAGAACTCATTTTAGCAGGTGAGGGAGTTCTCAATATGAGTGAGGTAAGTGCTCAACTGTTAACACTTTATTTTTCCTGAATCACTTTACTTATGCTTTCTAATGTAGCCTCTCTATAACAATATAGTTAATCATTAGGTGCTGCAGTCTAATAAATCATGCAGCCGAGCATTAAGATCCCTGAAGACTGAACTCTCAGTAGTATATAACAATTTTAAATTGAGAATTTTAAAAAATTTTGAAGTCAATGTTGCACAGAATTACAAATTTTTTATTTTGTAGAGTTATCTTTTATTCTTTGCATATTCAGCATCTAAATCCTATTTATTTCTCCTCGAATACTTGACTCACAATAATCTACAACTTATGAGCATTAGCATTTTCTTAATGATCTTATAGTCTACAAATAATCACTGCATTTGACAACTAAGATAAAGCCCCATCCAACCCATTTATTTATTTATTTATTTATTTATTTATTGCTTTTAGTAGTTTTATTTTTTAAAACATTTTATGGTATCACACACATATAAAAATCCATTTTTAAATGCAGCTTAACTAATTTATTATGGAGTAAACATCAAGTCAGAAAAGAAAACATTTTACCAGCTCTCCAGATATCCTTTACTGGCCCTTTCTTAATCCCAAACAACTCCCTACCCCCACCAAGGTAACTACTGTCCTAAAGTTTAGAGTAATTACTTTTTTACTTTACAGCATTACCACCTATCTATTCCTAAACTCTAGACTTCAATTTGCCTGCTTTGAAATGTTATAAACATGAAATTATATAGAGTAGATGCTCTTCTGTATCTGACTTCTTTTGCTCAATAATTTATGAACTTCTTCCATGTTGCAAAAAGCATTAGTTTATTCATTTTCATTGCTGTGTAATATTCTGTCCTATGAATAGACAGGTCTGGTGTTGATGAAATCCCTCAGCTTGGCTAGGCATGGTGGCTCACCCCTGTAATTCCAACACTTTGGAGGCTGAGGTGGGAGAATCACTTGAACCCAGGAGTTAAAGACCAGCCTAAACAACATAGCAAGACCCCCGTCACTACAAAAAATTAAAAATTAGCTGGACATGATGGTGCACATCTGTAGTCCCAGCTACTCAGGTGGCTGAGTAGGAGGGTCACTTTAGCCTGGGAGGTCAAGCCTGCAGTAAGCCGTGATCACACCACCGAACTCCAGCCTGGGTGACAGAGCAAGATCCTGTCTCAAAAAAATAATAATTAAAAAAAATTAAAAGAAAAAAAGAGAAAAATCCCTCAGCTTTTGTTTGTCTGGGAAAGTCTTAATTTCTCCTTCATGCTTGAAAGATATTTTTTTTACCAGATACACTATTCTAGGGTAATATAGTTTTTCCTTCAGCACTTTAAATATGTCATGCTACTTGGACCTGGCCTGTTAGGTTTCACCGAGAAGTCAGCTGCCGGACGTATCGAAGCTCTTTTGTATGTTATTTCTTTCTATTCTCTTGCTGCTTTTAGAATCCTTTATTTATCCATGGCCTTTGGGAATTTGATTATTAAATGCCTTGAGGTAGTCTTCTTGGGGTTAAATCTGCTTGGTGTTCTATAACCTTGTACTTGAATATTGATATTTTTCTCTGGGTTTGGAAAGTTCTATTACCATTTTGCAGAACTTCTACCTCAATCTCTCTCTCTCCCTACTTCCTCTTTAAAGCCAATAACTCTTAGATTTGTACTTTTGAGATTATTTTCTAGATCTTGTAGGCATGATTCATTCTTTTCTCTTTTTTTAATTTTACTTTAAGTTATGGGATACATGTGCACAACGTACAGATTTGTTACATATGAACATATGTGCCATGGTGGTTTGCTGCACCTATCAACCCATCATCTAGGTTTTAAGCCCCACATATATTAGGTATTTGTCCTCTCCCTCCCCATGCCCCCCACTCCCTGACAGGCCCCAGTGTGTGATGTTCCCCTCCCTGTGTCCATGTGTTCCATTGTTCAACTCTCACTTATGTGTGAGAACATACGGTGTTTGGTTTTCTGTCCCTGTGTTAGTTTGCTAACAGTGATGATTTCCAGCTTCATCCATGTCCCTGCAAAAGACATGAACTCATCCTTTTTTATGGCTGCATAGTATTCCATTTCTAATCAGCACCTTCACCCCCACACCACTGTGTTGCTATTGTAAACAATGCAGATGGTTGTTCAGGTATTTTGTGAATGCAAGCCAAACGTAAGCTAATGTAGAGAAGTGTTTCTGGAAAGATATGAACAAATCGAGTCAAACCTACATGTACTCAAGAGTGTGCATTACATAAAGGAAATCCGAGGTGGGTTCCCTGGTGCCTTATTTAGTTGGTTTAATGAGGTCATGTTTCCCTGGATGTTCTTGATGTTTGTAGATGTTTATCAATGATTGGGCATAAAGAGTTTGTTTGAAGAGTTATTCAAGAGGTGTTTATTGTTGCCTTTGCATTCTGGGTTTGTTTGTACCTATCCTTTCTGGGAAAGTTTTCCAAGTATTTAAAAAGAATTGAGTGTTGTGATCTAAATCTTTGGTCCCTGCAGCCATCTCTGCATTAGGGGACACCCAAAGTCCTGTAACACTGTGACTCTGGCAGACTTGTAGAGGTACCACCTTGGTGGTCTTGGGTAAAATCCAGAAGCATTCCCTGGATGACCAGGTAGAGACTCTAATTCCTCTCTTTCCTTTCCCCTAACAAATGGAGTCTGTCTCTCTGTGCTGAGCTGTGGGAGAAGCTTGGGAAGAGGTGATACAAGCACTCTTATGGCCACGACAACTGGGACTGCGCTGGATAAGACGCAAAGGCAGTAAAGCACTGGGTCCCACCCCAAGACCCACCAAGTCACTACCTGGCTACTGCCTATACTCACTCAAGGTCTACGGGCTGTTCAGTCCGCAGGTGGTGAATCCAGCCAGGCTTGCGTCCTTCTCTTCAGGGTGGTGAGTTCCCTGCTGGCCCAACTCTAGTCCAGAAATGCTGTCCATACTCCAGGGCCTGGAGAGGGGAACCTTTGGAATCTTCTTGGTGCTATGTTCTACTGTGGCTGAGCTGGCACCCAAGCCAAAAGACAAAATCCTTCCCATTTTTCTGTCTCATTTTCTCATACAGAAGGAGTCTCCCCCTGGGGCCATTGCTACCCTGGCTCACGGCTAGTACTGCCTGGCTACTGTCAATGTTCACTGAAGGCCCAAGAGCTCTTCAGCCAGCTTGTGGTGAATGTTCCCAGGTCTGGGTCTCTCCTTTCAGGCCAGGAGGCTTCCCTCTAGCCCAGGGTGAATCCAGAAATGCTGTCCAGCAGCCAAGGCCTGAAATTGGGAACCACAGGAGCCTGCTTGACTGAGCTGGTGCCCAAGCTGCAAAACAGAGTCCCCTTGACTCTTCTCTCTCCTTTCCTCAAGGAGAAGGAGTCTCTTCCCATGGCTACCATAGCTGGGAATGTCCTGGGTCACAGCTAAAGCCAGTACAGGCCTGGGTTTTACCCAAGGTGCCCAGTGAGTACTCCCTGGGTACTTATGATGTTTACTCAAGGCCCGAGTGCTCTTTAATCAGCAAGTGTTGAATCCCTGCTAGGACTGGGTTCTTCCCTTCAAGGCAGCAGGTTCCCCTCTAGCTCAGGTTGTGTCTAGCAATGTTGTCTGAGAGAATAGTGCCCTATCCTGTGGCTGGGCTGGTATCCAAGTTGCAAGACAAAGTCTTCTTTACTCACCCCTCTCCCTTCCTGAAGCAAAAGGAAGGAGTCTATCCCAGAGCTGTGAGCTGCACTACCTGTGGTGGGGAGAGAAGTGACACCAGAACTCCCATAGCCTCCCCAGCTGGTGTCTCCCTAGTGTCATTTACCCCAAGTCCACTGACTCCAAGCCCAGCATGGTGCCAGAGCTACCCCAGAATTTAGGTCCTTGAAGCCTAGACTACCTTTCAAGTTTATTTAGAACCCCAGAGCTTCTTTAGCCCATGGTGGTGGGGCTAGCCAGAATTCAGGTTCTGACCACTGGGATGGAGAATTCTCCCCTAGCTAGGGCTGATCTAAATGCTCTCTCCATGGATGCTGACTGGGTTCTGCCCCCATGTTGCTTTCCATTGTGACAAGTCAGCACTGAGTTCCAATACAAAGTCCCACAATTACTGTATTCTCCCTCCACCATGCACACAGAGTCTCTCTCTGCGCCACTTGGCTGCTGCCAGGGAATGGGGGAGGTGTGACATCAGCAATTCAAGACTATCAAGTACTGTAATGGCTCGTCTAATTTTTTGTTCCTATGAAAGTGTTTCTTGTATGGACAGTTGTTCAATTTGGTGTTCCCATGAGGGAGACAATCACTGGAGAGTTCTGTTTGGACGTCTTGCTCTGCCTCCTCCTTCTTATTAGCTCTTTGATGTTCTTAGAAAACTCTACTTTTTAGATTTCTTCTAGGAATATTAGTTGTCTTCAGAAAGGAGGTTTGTCCAATTTGTCTGTTTTGAGATTACAAGAATCAGAAGCTTCTATTTTTTTAGTTATGTAATACTTGAAATATGCTAAAAGACACAAAAATAATATAATGAATGCCTACATAATTACCACCTTATTTGAGAAATAAGGCCAGGCGCGGTGGCTCACGCCTGTAATCCCAGCACTTTGGGAGGCCGAGACGGGCGGATCACGAGGTCAGGAGATCGAGACCATCCTGGCTAACACAGTGAAACCCCGTCTCTACTAAAAAAATACAAAAAACTAGCCGGGCGTGGTGGCGGGCGCCTATAGTCCCAGCTACTCGGGAGGCTGAGGCAGGAGAATGGCGTGAACCCGGAAGGCGGAGCTTGCAGTGAGCTGAGATCCGGCCACTGCACTCCAGCCTGGGCGACAGAGCGAGACTCCGTCTCAAAAAAAAAAAAAAAAAAAGAGAGAAATAAAACATTAAAAGTATTGTATAGTTGAAGTTCCCAAGGTTTTTCAGATCCTAATCTCCTCCCTCCCCTCCAGAGGTAATCACTATCATAAATTTGTTTATTACTCCTTTTTTATTGTAGTAAAATATACACAACATAAAATGTACCATTTTAAACACTTTTAAAGTGTACAGATCAGCGGCATTAACTACATTCACATTATTGTGCAACTATTACCACCATCCGTCTACAAAACCTTTTCGTTTTCCCAAACTGAAACTCTACCCAGTAAATAATAACTCTCCATTTTATTCTCCTCCCCCACGATCCCCTAGCAAACACTATTCTATTTTCTGTCTCTATGAATTTGACAGCTCCAAGTGGAATCATATAGTATTTGTCCATTTGTGTCTGACTTATTTCACTTAGTATAATGTCTTCAAAGTTCATCCATGTTGTAGCTGATGTCAGATTTTCCTTCCTTTCTATGGTTAAATAATATTCCATTGTATATGTATATCACATTTTGTTTATCTATTTTTCCATTGAGAAAATCTTGGTGCTTCCACCTTTTGGCTACTGTGAAACATACTGCTGTGAACACGGTTATACAAGTATTTCCTTGCTTTCAATTGTTTTTGGTGTATAAATTGCTGGATCATATGGTAAATCTATTTTTAATTTTTTGAGTGTCACGTCATTTCTTGTGGTGGCCACACCATTTCACATTCTCACCAGAAGTGCATGAGTGTTTCAATTTCCCCATGTCCTCATCAACACTCGTTATTTTCTGGTTTTTGGTAATAGCCATCCTAACAGATATGAAGTGGTATCTTGCTGCTGTTTTAATTTGCATTTCCTTAATGATTAGTGATGCTGAGCATCTTTCACGTGCTTATTGGCCATTTTTATGTCTTCTTTGAAGAAATGTCTGTTTAAGTCCTTTCCTGATTTTTTAATTGAGTTGTTTTTTGTTGCTGTTTTTGAATTGTAGTTCTTTATGTATTCTAGATATAAATTCTTTGTCAGATGTATGATTTGCAAATGTTTCCTCCCATTCTATAGGTTGCCTTTTCACTGCATTTCCGTGGCTGTTAATTAGGGTGAACATCTTTGTTGTCATTATTTGTCCTGTGGTTACATTTCCTTAAAAAATAAACAGAATTCTTAAAAATTTTCAAATTTATAAAAATGGTATTTTTACTATTTCTCTATTCCTACAATTTGCATGTTTGTACCCTTTGTTCATTTGGGTTTTTTGAATAGTTTTATTATTGATTTATTGGAGTTTTTATATTTTATCTCATTAAGAAGCTTGACTTTGCTGCGGTGACTTTTGATGAAGTGAGATTTAAATTTTAATGTTATTTTATAATTTTGTTTCTGTTTTTGTTTTCGCTTTTGTTTTTGAGATGGAGTTTTGCTCTGTCACCCAGGCTGGAGTGCAATGGCGCATTCTTGGCTCACTGCAACCTCTGCCTCCCAGGTGCAAGCAATTCTCATACCTCAGCCTCCCGAGTAGCTGGTATTACAGGCATGTGCCACCATGCCCGGCTAATTTTTGTATTTTTAGTAGAGACGGGGTTTCACCATGTTGGCCAGGCTGGTCTCGAACTCCTGATTTCAAGTGATCTGCCCACCACAGCCTAATAGCTTGTAGTTTGGTGTCATATTTAAGAAACCCATCCCTGTTCCAGTACCTAGGTATTCATTCTTTCTTTTCGGTTTGTTTGTTCAATCTTCTACTGTTATGGCTAGGAACACAACACAAGGTTGAATAAAGGAGTGATAGCAGGCATCCACATGTTGTTCCAGAGTTAAGACTTTTAAATTTCCACCACTAACTATAAAGTTTGCTGCAGATTTTTGATAAGTATTCTTTATCAGGTTTAAAAAGTTGTCATTTATTCATATTATGCCAGATGTTTTAACATTGTCGAACCTTTCTATTGTATCCTTTTTCTTACATTTAACTCCTTTCTGCTCTTATATTTATTATTTCTTGTATGTCCTGTTTTGGAAACTTATTCTTTTATTGCTTAATTTTCTTCACTGAATTCTGGGGTCAATAATTTTCAACACTCTCCCTCATTTTTAGTAAAGACTATCAATTTCTCTCCAAGAATGATTTTTATTGTGCCCTAAAAATTTTGTAAAACATTTTCATTGTATTTCATCTCAAAATATTTTCTCACTTTCATTGTGAAATCTTCTTTGAGCCATGACTTACTTAAATATACAGTTTTTAATATCTGAATGTACAGAAATGTTTAGCTATCTTTGTTATTAATTTTTAACCTAGTTGCATCATGTTCAAAAACATAGTCTAAATTTTAATAATCCCTGAAATTGTTAAGGTTGGTTTATGCCCTAATATATGGTCAGCTGTCATTAATATACCATTTGTGCTCAAGAAGAATGTCATTTTTTAATTGTTGAATGCAAGGTTTTTTAATGTATTCATTAGATGGATCAAGTTTGAAAATTACTCATACCTTTTAGATGCTACAATTTTTTGTCTACTTGACATCAGTACATAGGGAAAAAAAAAGGATGTTAAAGTAATCCAAAATAGTGGTAGATTTGTCAATTATTCTTATAATTTGTCAATTTTCACTTTTTGTTTCAGCATCAATGTGCCTATTGTTTTAAGATCATTAATTGTGTGTTATTGTTATGTAATTACATTCCTCACCTTAATGTTAATAATTTTTTTGTATTAAAATCTATTTTGTCTGATATTAATATAAATTCACTAGTTTTATTCTGATTAGTATTTTTCTAGTATTTCTTTTACACATCCTTTTACTTTCAACATTTTATATCTCCATGTTAAAATATTCTCTTAAATATGACACATTAGCTGACTTTTTTATTTATTTAATTATTTATTATGTAGTCAATCTCTGTCTTTGAATAAGTAAGCTTATTCTAATTCCTGAGTTGATTGATTGAGTTTTTCTGCCAGAGTATAAGTTCCTGAGACACAGAAATCTGTCTGTTCACCATTGGCTTAAATAGTGCCTGACAAATAGTAAGTACTAAATAGATCTTTGTTGATTTCTGTGTTATGTTTGGTTTATTTCTGCCATATTATAGGCTTTAGTCCACATACTTTTTCCCTGCTCCTAACCTGCCTTCTCTCATATGCTTCAAGATTTCTTTTATTCATTTTTTCTTTATTTACAATAACATTACATGTTATTGTAAACACAGATATCTTAACAAAATCGGAATTTAATGATTATCAACTGAAGAAGATAAAGGTCATAGAATACTTTAATGAAAATCACCCCCTAATATTATACATAATATATATTTATTTCAACCTGATATTTTCCCTGACACCATCCTTAAGTTAATTATGGTCATAAATGTGTTTACATAGTCAACATTTATCTATAATTATTATATACACATGTCTACCAAATTTTTCTCACATTTCAGTTCTTCTGAATTTTATTTCCTTCTTTCTAAAGTGCATCCTTTGGAAGTCCCCAAAGTGAGAGTCTGTTGGAAGTATATTCCCTTCATTCCTGATTGTCTAAAATGTCTCTAATTCACCCTAGTTCTTAGATAACAGTTCAACAGGTTATAAATTTCTAATCTAAAATATTGGTGCCTTGAAGATATTATTTCACTGTCTTCTGACTTGTGTCATTGCTATTGGGAAGTCAGATCTTATTCCTTTGTAGATAATCTTCTTTTATCTCTGATGCTTTTAAGATCATGTCTTCATTTGAAGTTCTACAGTTTAACTACAGATGTGTTCAGGTATAATTGGTTTTTTTCTTAACCTGCTTAGTCACTGTGTTCATAATCTAAGGGGTCAAGTCTTTCATAAATTCTGAAAAACTGTCATCCATTTCCTTTTCAAGACTTTAGTCCCTGATTCTCTCTATTCTCTCATTTAAGAACTTTAACTGGACATTTGTTACTTTTATTTATTCTATCCTCCAGATCATCAAGGCTGCTTATTAAATTCTCCATGTCCTTGTCTCTGCTTCATTTTGAAATGTTCTCAGATCTGCATTCTCATGACTTCCTTTAGCTCTGTCTAGATCACTCCTTAGTAGATTCAAGATTTTCATTCCAATAACTGTTTTTCCACTCCTAGAAGTTCTCTTGAAGTCTTCTTTTTTTATGTAATTTGCTTATTAATTTTTTATTTTTGTTTTTATCTTTTGAGACAGAGTCTCTCTCTGTCACCCAGGCTGGAGTGCTGTGGCATGAACTCACTGCAACCTCTGCCTCCTGGGTTCAAGCAATTCTCCTAACTCAGCCTTCCAAGTAGCTGGGATTACAGGTGTGCACCACCACACCTGGCTAATTTTTTGTATTTTAGTAGAGGCAGGGTTTCACCATGTTGCCCAGGCTGCTCTGTCCTGAGCTCAGACAATCCACCTGCCTCAGCCTCCCAAGTGCTAGGATTATAGGCATAAGCCACTGTGCCCAACCCTTTTGTTAAATTTAACATTTATTTTAAGTTCAGAGGTACATGTGCAAGTCAGTTATATAGATAAACTTGTCTGATGGGGCCCCAGTGTGTGTTTTTCCCTTCTATGTGTCCATGTGTTTAAAATCTTTTTCAAAACAACTTTTAAAAATCTAGTTTTAGTCTTGTGATTTTTATTATATTTAGTACTTTAAATACATTTTATATTTTGTATCTAATAGTGTTATTTCTCAAGATCTCAGAATGCTAATTCTGCTATTTGTTGTTTTGCCATCTCTGGGGTATTTCTCAAAAACCAACCAATTCTCCCATTCTGCAACACCAACTGGATGTCCGAAGATTCAATTCAATTCTGATAACTATCCACATAGAGTTAGTATCAGGTCCCACAAGTTGAAGGCTTCAGTATGACAAAACTGTGCCCATTTCAGATACCAGTTGCAGTACTTCTGATCAACCAGCTACAAATCAGGAGTTTTCACAACCCCCTCCTCATGTTCAATAATTTGTTTGCTGAGCTCAGGAAAATACTTTGCTTGCTCGTATTGGTTTATTATAAGAGATACCACTCACGAACAGCCAAATGGAAGAGATGCGCAGGGCAAGATCGTGGGGGTGAGAGATGTAGAGCCTCTAGGTCCTCTTTGGTGTGCCATTCTTCCTGTATCATGATGTGTTCACCAACCTGGAAGGTGTCCAAACCCCAACTTTTATGGGTTTTTATGGAGTCTTCATTATACAGGCATCCTTGTTTAAATTATTGGTCATTGGTGATTAACTCAGTCTCCAGCATCTCTCCTCTCTCCAGAGGTGGGGGAGGCATGAAACTGAACATTCCAAGCCTCTAATCACATGGTTGATTTCTTTGCCAAACTGCCCTCATCCTGAAGCTATCCAAGGGCGCAGCAAGGGTCACCTCATTAGCATATACTCAGATAGGGTTGAAAGGGGCTTGTTACGAATAACAAAAGATGCCCCTATCACTCAGGAAATTTCAGTCATTTTAGAAGCTGTGTCAGGAAGTGGGGACAAAGACCAAATATTATTTTAAAAGGACATTACTTTTAGCCCTTGCATTTCTATATTCTTTCAGTCTAATTGTAATTTGTGTTAGGGCTTTACCAACAAATTTTGTGCATGATGTGCATGCACCATAGTGCATGATGCTCCTGTGTCAAAAAATTCCATAACCTTTTCTTCACCATTTTACCTATTCATTTGCATAAGATTTTGGGTTTGCAGCTGGGGGTCAAGCTAAGAGACTCTGACCCTTCTGTCAATAATTATTTTGATTAGTCTGCCTGTCTATTGCCCCAAATGACTACAGACCAGGTTTCTCATTGTAATATTTGCCTTCCAGCTTTTTAAAATCCCCACACTTTTATGAACCAAACTGGGGTTCACTTGCTTGGTGCATCATGACCAGATATTTACATCAAGGTTTATAGTAGAAGAAAGAAAGGCTTTATTTGCAGGGCACCAAGCAAGAAGGATCAGGCAGTTAACACTTAAGTTCCAAACTCCCCAATGTATTAGAGGCAACAGTTTTTTTTTTTAAAGCAAGGGTAAATTTAGAAAGGCAGAAGTTATAAGCAAAATCATAATGCATGGAGAGTATGCATTGCTTTTGGCCTTAAAGGGCAGGATTTCTTGAAGCAGGGGCTTCCAGGTCATAAGTGGATTTAAAGATTTTTTCATTTGTAATTGGTTAACAAATAGAAGCTTTCTTTTAAAATTTGAGATCTGCAGAAAATAATGTTAGCTCTGGCATGTGGGTGTGACTTCCTCCAGGCCCCTCAAGAGGAAATTTAGAACCAAGAATCATGGTTACAGTTTAGTCCTCAGTTCTCCCTTATCTGAGGTTTACATGCCAGTGGATCCATTTGGTTAGGGGCAGCGGAGGGGGGAATCTGGATTTCTGAAAAACAACTCAGAGACATAGATTAAGATGTTATTTTTAGGTTTTATAGGAGAACCAAACGTTCTGTGATTCTAACGTTTTTGATTATTGTTTTAAGCTATTATATTTTTGCTTATCAAGTTATTTATGTACTTTTCAGGGCTAGCTATTTGCCTGAAACTTTTTTTAAAGAAACTCAAGATATTTTTCTCATTTTCATACTTAAGGAGGCCCACAGACTCCAAAGAGGGGGTCTCTGCTCTGTCTTAAAATTGGGGTAATTAAACTTGTTTGGGGCCCTTTATTATTGAGAGACTGGCAGAGGATCCCTTTGGTCCACCCAACTTTGTATAGTGCTGTATTAAGATTTTTGTTTCACCCTCATCAATGTTCATCTATGTATCCCATTTCTTAATAACCATTTAAAGATTTCCACCTGCAGAGGTGAGTCCTTTGACTCTCTCCTTCTTCCCTATTGTTTCCTCCTATCAATGTTTGCTTTATTCACCCCCCATTTCTTAATAACCATTTAACAATTTCTAAATCATTGGGACAAGTCCTTTGCCTCTCCCTTCTACCTCTCCTCATTCTGTTATTAAATGATCTAATGTTTTTACAGCATCTGTAAGACCCGTGAAGGGAAGCTGAGAAAGCAAATTTTGTTAAGAACTGTTGCTCCATTTTGCAACAGTTAAGTTACATGGGCACCAATTTACCATGACTTGGGTAATGAGCATATTTAGTGGATAAATCTCCTGATTATTATGAAGACAATCTTACATGGCTTGCATATGAAACATATCAGCTGCTTCATCTGGGATATCCCAATTGTCATTTATAGGGGGAGTTGGACAGTCCCCCTTCTCAGGATAAACAGATCTTACAGTCACTTTTATTTAGTCCACCAGGCTGGCTGTTCTTTCAGGAATATACCCATCTGCAGTGGTTCCACAGTGAGCAGTGGATCCTATATCCACCCAAACATGCCTTCCTACTCTACAAAATTTAAAGTTACTTTTTTTTTAAAGTTAGTCATTCTTACAATGCATTTTAGTAAAGGCAGCTGATGACACTGATCTACAAAATAAAATATACCCCCAGGTATATATATTTACACTCTATCCCCTGGTTTCAGTAGTTTCTTGGTTTTGGCCTCTCCTCATGTGGACCACCTTCTTAGTAATCAGAGATCTTAGAGGTATGCTCAGTTATTCCTGTATAATTTCTCCCCCTGAGAGACTTCGGGGGCTAGTGGCTGAAGTTCAGCTCAACTGAAATCTGTGCTTGGTTCAGCATTAAATTTTAACCCAGCAGTCACTTTTAATTTCTTTCATTTTAGCTCTTACAGATAATAATAGCCAATGGATTGTACACTTTATTTGTTCTGTTAGTTTGCATTACCCTGTGTATTCAGCAAACCAAAAGGCTGGGAATCAGATTCACCTCTAAATTCCATTGGTAACTTTTACGTTTAGTAACTAACTGAAGCACAGCTGCTGCTCCATACTATGGATAACAAATCAAAGGTTCCTCCTCCCTCACCGTTTCATCCTTCTCTTCCCAAACCACATGCTTCTGTGAGTCAGGGCCATTCTAGAAAATTCCACTTCTGGCACCAATTTTGAAGTGATTTTTTTTCCCACAATATTCTGATGTCAAATGTGTAGGGTTTTCCACATCACTATTTCTCTAGCTTTGTGACACTAACTAGGTGTTCAATATTGCAATTCAATTCTGACACTAACTACCTGGAAACCCTGCAGGTTAAAGGCTCAGTCCCATAGTACTGCCCTCCACTTTATATACCAGTTATAATAATCCCAGCACTTTGGGAGGCCAAGGCAGGCAGATCACTTGAGGTCAGAAGTTTCAGACCACCCTGGCCAGCATGGTGAAATTGCATCTCTACTAAAAATACAAAAAAAAAAAAAAAAATAGCTGGCCGTAGTGATGCATGTCTGTAGTCCCAGCTGCCTGGGAGGCTCAGGCAGGAGAATGGCTTGAACCCAGAAGGTGGAGGTTGCAGTGAGCCGAGATCATGCCATTGCACTCCAGCCTGGGCAACAGAGCAAGACTGTGTCTCAAAAAATAAATAAATAAGTAAATAAATAAATAAAGTCCTAGGCCTCCTATGCTTCTGACCAAGCAACCATAAATCAAGGGTTCTCATAATCCCCATCTCAGCTTTGACAGTTTGTTAGACCAACTCACAAAACTCAGGATTTACCATTTAGCAGCATAGTAGCAACAAGATACCATAATAGCAACAAAAACAGTCAATGAAGTAATAGCAAGTAAGGGATACAACTTAGAAACAGCCAAATGAGAGAAGCATGTATAGAAAAGTGTATGACAGAGGAGAGAGGACGCACAGAGCTTTCATACCTTCTCTGGGAATATTACCCTGCTAGAACTTCAATGTGTTCACCAACCCAGAAGTTCTCCAAGCCCTGCTGTTCAGAAGTTTTTATTGAGATTTCATCATGTAGGCATGATTGATTAAATAATTGACTATTAGTGATTAACTCAGTCTTTAGTCTCTATTTCCTCCCTTGGAGGTTGGTTGGTTTTTCTAGTGACCGGCCCCATTTGGAAGCTGTTATAGGCCTTCCAAATGCTGCCACATTAGAACAAAAGACACTCCAATCATCCTTATCATTCAGGTAATTCTAAAGGTCTTAGGAGCTTTGCAGAAACTAGGAAGAAAGACCAAGCATCTTTCTATGATACCACACCACCTCCCACTCATTGAAAATTGTATCTTTGAGTGTTTTTCCACTCTTGTGTGTAAGGTATAAGCCATAATTCAGTGGGGCTTGATCTGTGAGAATCCTGTGCAGTCTACAGTAATTTTGCATCCTTCCCCAGAGGATTTTCTTTCGCTTTTTCTATATCATAGAATGTTACCAATCAGAGCAGTTTGTTCCTAGACATGAGAGTTCCTAAACTACCCAGGTAGCATAAACTCAAACCTTAACCCACATGCTTATTGTTAAAATTCCCAGAGGAAAAAAATTTCTAGTCTAGGCCCCAAACAATTCAAACAAGTTTATTCTCCTTTTGTCAATCATTAAAATTTTTATCTCTATCATTTTACTCATACCCCGATCTCACCCTAATTTAATAATGTACTGTGCTGTATTATAATTGACTGTTTACTTGTTTACTATAGGCACCAAATAGTAAACAACACCATGCCCTCTATTATCTTACCTTTTCATTCTAATGTCTGACATATATTTATAGATTCTTGCAAGAAGAGCCTAAAAATATTTGTCAAGTAAATTAGATAATCAAATTATCAAAATTATATATCTTGCTAAGCTTATTTCTAATTTTTTTTTGCTATTATGGATCAAACCATTGTTTTCAATATACTGCATATTTTATTTTATCTACATATTTTGGGTTTTTTCATCTTACATGGTTTCTTGTTTGCTTGTTTGTTTGAGATGGGGTCTCAAACAATGGCTATTTTTGAATGGCTATTCGCAGGTATGCTCATAGCACATTACATCATTGAACTCCTGGCCTCAAGCAATCCTCACACCTCAGCCTTCTAAGTAGGTAGGACTATAAACATGTACCACCATGTCAAGCTTTAAATCCTACATGTTTATTTTTATATATTTTCTTTTTTGACACCTTAGTGAACTCTTGTCTATACTAATTGATTTTCAGTTTATCCTCTTGGATTTTCTACAACCATCTATTATTAAGTAACAATACAGTGATCTCTTTACTTCCAATATTTATATCTCTCATTTTTATTTCAGGTCTTATTACTTTGTCCTAAAGTTCCAAAGCTATAGATAATAATAATAGTGGTCAAAAACAGTTATTTTGTTACTGAGGTTAACAGGAATAAAACAGATTAAAAGTTGTTTCATCACAACCAAACTAACTACTAATAGTGAAGAGTGCATAGCAATATCTAATATCTATATATCAAGGTGTCTGTTCTTTTAGATTTCCAAATATAAAGCAGCATCTCATCTCAAGTTCTAAATCAAAGCCTTGCTTTCAAAATTGGTATATATGTTAACTGCAGGAAATTTCTGATAAGATTATTTGCTTATGAATCATGATAATTCATGAGTAATAATTTTGTACATGATAATTCTTTGTTTTTAAGTTATCATTAATAATACAGATTATTACATGAAAAGTTGTAGTACTTATAAACCAATTTCAACCAAAAGCAAAAAAGAAAGTCTCTGTTCTCAGGAAAGGAAATCACTGTGCTTTTCTGTGATTATAGAAGTTTTTTAATTAAGAACATTGTGAATGACATATTTGATCTTCTTTTAGCAAATATACAGGATTTCATAAAATATATTTTGTGTATTAATCTTACTTATGGCTTCATCATCTATTTTTAATTTTTCTTTTGATCTATTTTCTTCAAACATGCTACTTTTCACTTTTTCTTATCTCATATTAATTTATGTAAGGCAAGTCATTACACTTCCAGAACAAAGGGAAATATAAACAAACAAACAAGTGAATAGGTTACCAGTCCGGATAGAAAGGAAAATTAAGGCTTTGAGATCACATGACTTTTATTGTACAATTTTTAAATTAACTACCAAAGAATCATTTTCTGTGAGATGTAGAATTTAACCCAAAGTGGGAAAATAGTAATTATAATTTAGGTCAAGAAAGATTATGTTAAACATTTATTATTTTTATTATATTTATAAATGTAAGTTTAGTTACCAGTGATAATATTATAATAATGTTGTAATAATGGCATCACCAGAATGTATTCAATATTGCTACATTTGTGCTAGCTGTAAAAAGTAATAATTCCAAATCCCCCAACTGTTATTTTTCTTAAATAAGAAAAACTTTCTTCCTAGAAATTCAACATGACAGTTTCATCTCTGTCTTACATCTCAACTATAGTAAGGATCCTACATTATGTGTAAGATATATTGAACTACTAGCTAAACTCCTGTATGAGGAATCTTTTGTTTCAAGTGGTAGGAATTACAGCTCAAACTGACTTACTGAAGTCAGTTTTAAAGGGGCAGAACACATTGGAACACATTGACTTACATAACATAAAGATCCACAGGTGGGACTGCTTTTAAGCACAGCTTGATCCAACCAATAGCTCACTTACTGTCTCTCAGCACTCAGTTTCCACAGTCAACTTGAGAATTTATTCTCAAATTCTACCCGGTGTTCCACTAATTCTACCATGCCCTCAAGTGCTGGGTTCTTGAATAAAATAGCAACATTCTCAAATGTCATTACAGATCTCAAATCTCCCTGTACCAAGGAACAGGAGTGCCCCTTCCACACAATTCCAGAAGCCCACTCTTTTCCTTTGGCCCAAACTGCGTAATATGCTTATGATTGAACCAATCACTGGGACCGAGGGAAATGGCATGGATTTATTGACTTTGTCACTTGGGTCTCACTTTTAGAGTAGGAGGTGAGTGAGAGAATTAACCAAGGAATAATAAGGGGAGGAGGAGAGATAGCCAATTAACCAGTGATCATTCCAACTCTCAGACAGTGCAACAAGACATCAGTTTATTGGAATTATAGCAACATTGTATTATTTCAATGATAGTGAGTCTAATAAATATTGAGGAGGAACAGCCATACTTTAATGTTTGTATTGTCTCTAGTCTACTTTGATAAAAGTAGGATCAAGGAGCTTCAGTGTAATAAAGCCCAGAATAAAGATCCAGTACAGTTCATTAAACATAAAACTTTGGAATCAATAAGAATTTCAAATGAAAGAGAAATGAACTGTGTGTAAAATTCCTGCAGGATTATGTGTCTTTCTAAGTTTCTGTGTGTGTTGCAAGAGAAAACTTAAATATACAAAAATTGATCTTGGAGAAGTAGACCAGCAACCTGAAGTGAAAATTAGGAATCGTGGGAATGAAAACCAGCTTTTTCTATTTCTGTCTATAACTCTGAAATTACAATGAAGGTCAAAGGGAAATATAATTTATTGTACAATTTATTATCTATATAGTATACATATGACTTTCTCAGACATCAAATACAAAACTCAAAATATACTATCTGTTTCTAAAAGTAGAAACCATTTTATTATTTATGGGGGGCAATAATAATAACTTTGCTTCAAAGTTGCCACCTTTTGCTATTTTCTTACTGATGGGAATTTGTGGATAACTTCCAAGATAGAAGTATTAGCACTAAAAAGAGTACAAAATAAAACTCAGAACATGATTGAGAAAGAAGTAATGACCAAGTGTTGGCATTATGAAGGTACTATAGAAACAAAAGTCTGAAACTGATCAGTAAAAAAGAGTCTCATAAAACTTACATGGTCCTATCTCACACTAAACAATTGGGGCCTTCAAAAATGAGATTTTGCTTTAACCTAAATGTTAGAACATTTTGTTATGGACAAAGGGCAGGGAAATTACACAGACACCAGAAAATAGAGGATAAAATGAAACTTCTAGAAAAGTAATGATAGAACCCAACAAATCTGCATCTTTCTAAAAGAGTTTTTAAATCTCTATGATTTTTCTTTTTAAGAAACTGCTTTGCAATGTTCCTTCATGATCTGTTGGCTGTGGTTAGGATGAGGTGTCCAAGAGAAAATATAGACAACAATGGTGTCTATGCTTAGTGCTTTACTTCCATAGAGCTTAAAATGTATTTTATGGATATTTAACTACATAACAAATACAGCTATCCCTCACACATATAGATGAGTCTGTTCATCTACAGTCTATATTTTACATTTTTGCAGATGTTTTTCTGGCGCTGCCAATGGTTGCATTAAGCCAAACTCTCCCCATTAATCCAGTCTTTTGTGACTGAGTTCATATTTCCCAAAGAAAAAGCTGCAGCAAGCCAACTATGAAACTAATTTTTCCATCCAAGCAAAGCTGCTCTGTTCATTTCAGCATCTACTCTACTGAGTCACCCAGTACAAATTATTTCACTTCACTCACCCTTCATAAGGTGAACAGAACCCATTTTAGGCAAAATGAAGAACAAAGACAACGTGATTTTTTTTTTCTAAGTTTAGTATCAGAAAATAAATCATACCTCAGAAGCTCTAGATATTTTATTAGTTTTGATTTTTTGCAGTTCTATTCCCATTTGGACCATTAAAAATTCAAGATTTGGGAATGTGTGTTTTCAATTCAAATGTGTGTTTAAATTCAAATGTTGATTGAGCATCTGCTAGTTGCTTGAGGCGTGAAGATAATTTAAAGATGTGGCCAGGCACCATGGCTCACACCTGTAATCACAGTGATTTGGGAGGCCAAGGCAGGAGGATCGCTTGAGGCCAGGAGCTCAAGACCAGTTTGAACGACATAGCAAGACCCCATCTCTACTAAAAATTAAACAAAAATATATTAACTGGGCATAGGGGCATGTACCTTTAATCCCAGCTTCTCTAGAGGCTGAGGTAGGAAGATTGCCTGAGCCCAGAAGTTCAAGGTTACAGTGAACTATGATTGCATCACTACACTCCAGCATAAGTGACAGAGTAAGACCCTGTCTGCAAAAATAAAAACCGGAAATTAAAACAAACAAACAAGCTGGAATCTTCAAGGGGATTAAGATTTGTCAGGTTGTTAAGACATGCCCCCATGAAACAGGAGATTCACTCTGGAGTGAATATAAATGTTCTTTAAGAGTTTGAGGCCAAGCGCGGTGGCTCACGCCTGTAATCCCAGCACTTTGGGAGGCCCAGGCGGACCGATCACTTGAGGTCAGGAGCTCGAGACCAGTCTGGCCAATATGGAGAAACCCCGTTTCTACTAAAAATAACAAAAATTAGCTGGGTGTGGTGGCAGGCACCTGTAATCCCAGTGACTCAGGAGGCTGAGGCAGGAGAATCGCTTGAACCGAGGAGGTAAAGGCTGCAGTAAGCCAAGATTGCGCCATTGCACTCCAGCCTGGGCAACAAGAGTGAAGCTCCATCTCAAAAAAAAAAAAAAAAAAAAGAGTTTGAATAGAAGATTGGAAAATACTGTAATATTCAGGAAACCCTTTATGAGCTAGATGGGACTTAGACATATCTGGAAGGACAGTGATAGATAGAATAAAGAAAAAATGAGGAGACTAGGTAGTTGTTTCTGAGTGTGAAATCACAAGCAAATTTCAGAGGCCAGATAAGCACAGGCAGTGAAATCAGCAGAGCTGGTTATAAAGGTTGATACTAGAGAAAATGTAAGAATAATGGATAGATTGTGAAGTAGATGCACACTGGTGAGAGCCTTGAATACCAGGAAAGGAAAAGTCCCCAGAGTTCCTGAGGGAGGATGTGACAGTGAAAAAGGCAGGTGATGTATCAAAAATACTCATCGAGTGGTGACGTAGCGATGTATTGGCATGAAACAACACTAGTAGCAGTGAGACTGGTGGGGAAACTCTTCAATAATACAGATGTTATGTGATGAGAAATTTGACCAAGACAATAGAAATGATAATGCAAAGAAACAGGCTGATATGGGATGTATTGCAATGTGCAGGTTTAATTAGTTTTTGAGAGACTCACTAAATGGGGAGTAAGAGAAAAGAAAAGTCAACAATGGCTTCAAATTTTTAAGCAGAATAATTGGGTGAGTAATGGCTATCCTCATAACAGGCTGGTGAAAGAAAAAGGAAAAGAGAAGTAGAGATTATGAAAATCACTTTGGAAGAACATATTTGCTCTATTTTAACTAACTTTTGGAGTTATGAGCAAATAGCAATGTCCCAGTAGGTATTTGGAAATGCCATGTTGGAATTTGGTGGAAATTTCCAGCTGCGACTGTAGCTTTGATGTTCAATTTTTTGGTTAAAAATAGTAGCCAAAGACACAAGACTAGCGATATTCCCAAGGGTGTATGTATGAAGACAATATCAGTGAGCTGCGGACAGCTGTGAGGAGCACTGAATGAGAAGGCAGGAGGAGAAAGGGGAACATGTGTCTGTGTGTGTGTGTGAGTGTGTCAGAGAGAGAAAGAGAGAGAGAGAGACTACTGCTGAACTCCAGGAAGATGATTTTTAAGGAGGGGACAATAATACCAAAAAGTCAAGAAGCCAGAATAGCTTGAGGACTTGCAAGGTGGTCAATTTCAGCCTTCCGTAGTACAATAAGATGTTTCTGAAGAAGGGAAAACTGTTTACCTCTTTCAGTGAAAGTTTGACATCTTTCGTCTGGGGGGAAAAGAAATTGAAGGATTATATTTCTGTGAGAAATTTAATCTGCATAATCTATCTTTGATATTATTTTTTAAAGCATCCACTTTGCTGATGGTAAAAATTTGGAGCTGTTCACACATGCAAACTGATTTTTTTAATAATAAATTCAGTCATAGTCATATAAATTTCATCTCCAATTGGGATAAATTGTAAAGGAATACATTAAAAGATCTGTTTCTCCCAAGTTTCTTTCGACATGACAGGAGCAAAGAAGACATTTTTTTAATCAATTCTACTTTCCTACAGAAGGGTAATATAATCTGGTTAACTGTTATATCCATCAGAGGCACAGAGCTTTTTGGACATAGGTAGAGGTTTATAAGCACAAAATTGAGAACAATTAGCACTCAAATTAATGTTACATGAGATTCAACATCTGGTAAGTGTGTTGTCATTTGGGGTCATAGACCACCTGTTAGGCTAAATGTTCATACAACAGCAATTTACCCTGCATACAAATGGTAAAAGAATGATACTTGAAAAACATTTTTTTTCTAAATTTAACCTTATGTATATAGGAGCCTCTTACATTTTAAAACTTCAACTGTAAGTTAATAATGGGTCAAATACTCACAGGATGAAGCATATAGGATCAGAAGGAACAGAGAATATTTACATTTTTGCAAGCATGTTTTATAATAAATTAGCCATAGTATAGTACTAACATTAGTTTCTATTCCGTCCAATCACTGCCAATATTAGTATTGGTCTCCTCTTTATCTATCAAATATTTAAGGACAAGAAGAGGTAAACCACTCAAAGTCTTTAGGCTATCTATCTACATAAGCGAGTCCTCAAACATCAGGCTGGTTTTGGCAATAATGCGGCACCAGAAAATGCCAAATCTCGAGGTTACTCAGCTGCCTTTTCATACAATCCAGTTATTGGAAACTTCAGTAAAACTAGTAAGCTGTGCCCTTGCTAATATTTCAACAAAACAGTATTCGCTTGCAAAGAGAGGCGTGTCTGTGATGATCAGCTGCAGATTTCAAAAGCAAAGAAACTTCCTGCACTTTTGAAATTGAAAAGCAGAAATCACATTTTACCTTGTTTATAAAAATGAGCCATCCTTTTAAAAAGAGCCATTTTGTAATACAACCACCAACTAAAGAAGCATCTAAGGCTGGGTACAGTGGCTCACGCCTATAATCCCAACACTGGGAGGCTGAGGTGGGTGGATCACCTGAGGTCGGGAGTTCAAGACCAGCTTGACCAACTTGGAGAAACCCCATCTCAAAACCAATACACACCCCACCACACCAATACAAAATTAGCTGCGTGTGGTGGCAGGTGCCTGTAATCCCAGCTACTCGGGAGGCTGAGGCAGGAGAATTGCTTGAACCCGGGAGGCAGAGTTTGCAGTGAGCCGAGATAGTGCCACTGCACTCCAGCCTGAGTAGACAGAGCAAGACTCCATCTCAAAAAAAAAAAAAGAAGAAGAAGAAGCAGCATCTAATACTTACAATCTGTATGTTAAGATGCCTAAAAGTCACTCTGTTAGTTTGGGAACTCTTGAGCATTTGCTATACTTTTCTAGACAGAGAGCATTTACTGGCCTTCCTATAGAATGTTTCCCATCGATTTTTTATAACTATGACCCCAGACTATCACAAGGATAGTTTTGAGTGGTAAGCCTTTGTACTTTGGCATCCAGCTGCCTGATTTTCAATTCTGGTCCTTATGCTCAGTGTGTGATCTTGGGCAACTTTGTAATCTCTGGAAGCTCCAGCTTTATCATCTGTGAGGTGGGCCTGATAATATGCCCTGCTCCCCACTCCATGATTGAAAAAGATAACCCTGATAATGTGTGTGGCACAGAAGAAGCACCAGATGAATATTAGCCTTCATTAACACTAAGGGGTGACCTTGATCCTAAGTCACCAAAGAAAAACTAACGCTTGCTTGGGTTCATTAATATGTTTTTGCTCTGTGTTTGTGTTTAAAAGGCATTGTGTGATATTTTAATTATTTCAATAATCAGTATGTATTTTAACTCTCAATTTGACAGACACACACTGTTTACTTAACCAAACTGTGACAAATAACTTACTGCAGTGTTTTCCAAACTGTGTTTTGAAAAACGGAGGTTCTGTGGAGAAGCTCGAGGTGGCGTCTGTGAGTAGGGTATAGAACAGAGTACAGTAGTGAGGGTGGGTGATCAGTGTGCCAGGATTCAAACAGAATGTCCCTACTTTTTGTTGGCTTTTAATATTGGGCTTGTCAGAAAATTTTAGTTTGGATAAAAGGTTTTGTGGCTTAAAAAGGGGGATGGTGTTAAAAAACACACTCGTGGTGTACTATCTTATTTTTAAAAGAAGTATTACAGACAAATAGTGAAGGCTATATTTGAACCATTACCATTTGAGTTTGAGTCTACATTAAAATTTTACCTTTAAACCATCATTCAATGATATTTGGGATTTTGCCTTTTCCCCTTTCTGGTAGTGTTAAACAAAGAGGGCTTATTAAACCTCTCTGTTCACCATCCTTCATTTGAGAAATCTATTTTAATAAACCAAAGCCTTGTTACTCAAAATGGAAATGAATTAAGTGAATCTTGCCTCCAGACCCCCAAGAGGTTAGCCTTTGTACTTTGGCTTTCGATTCTGGTCCCTCTGTTTGCTAAATTCATGATCTTGGGCATGTTTGTAACCTCTTGAAGCACCAGTCTTATCATCTGTAAGGTGGGCCTTTATCCCTACCCCAAAAGTAACCTAGTGCAAAGCAATCTCGAAGAAGGGTGCAGTGGCTGTGCCTGTGGTGTCTGGAGTCAGACTACCTGGTTGTGAATCCGGCTTTACCCACTTTGGAGCTGTGCTCTTGGGCAAGTTACTTCCCGTGTGTGTCCCTCAAACTCTTATTCATAAAGTGAGGACAACAGCACCAACCTTGTGAAGTTATTATGTGGAATTGAAAGAACAGTGCACACAAAACTCTTAGAACAGGGGCGAATAGAAAATAAGTACTCAGTAAACATTAGCTCTTATGGTCATTAAGAATTGAATCTGTTTTAGAACCATTTTCATGACACGAATTATTTCCAAGTCTAATTACAGTAGTCAGTGCATTTATCATTTTAAGTTTCTTCCTATGGCTATATGAAGGATGGTAACTAAATTAATTAGCTTTATATTTTAATTCTCACTTGTAATTTTTCTCTTTCTTTTTTTTTTTTTTTTAATATATCTTAAGCTAGGAAGAGAAAAATCAAATTCTCATCCGAGCTCAGTGGCTCACGCCTGTAATCCCAGCACTTTGGGAGACTGAGGCGGGTAGATCACCTGAGGTCAGAAGTTTGAGACCAGCCTGGCCAACATGGTGGAACCCCATCTCTACTAAAGATACAAAAATTAGCTGGGCGTGGTGGCGGGCACCTGTAATCCCAGCTACTCAGGAGGCTGAAGCAGGAGAAACGCTTGAACCTGGGAGGTAGAGGTTGCAGTGAGCCAAAATCACACCATTACACTCCAGCCTGGGCGACAAGAGCAAGACTCTGTCTAAAAAAAAAAGAGAGAGAGAAAAAGAAAAATCAAAGTCTCTTGTAAATAGTCACAGCTAAAAACTAATAAGCATGTGAGCTGGTCCTGAATGTCTGTTATTCTGAAGATGAGGAAAGATGACCATGTGATCTAGCCATATTTTATTGTTATGCTTTGTGTATGCTTAGATTACTAAGAAAAGTATAATGAAATATGATTTTGACATGTTATCTATTCGACCTTTTGATACATATAATTTTACTTCATACCTTTCATGTTTATAGTTATCATTTTTTCCATGTACAATTCCTGAAATCTGAGGGGGGGAAAACCCTAAACATATTAAAACCATAACAAAGCCTCTTAGTTCTTTTTCTGTTATATTTCAGATCTTCAGACACTCCACATGTTGCCTCAAACAGTTGACTGGTCATCTTTTCCTCCCCAACAATATCTCTTGACTCTTGGGTTCAAAAACAAAGAAGATGGAAAATTTTTGGAAAAAATATCAAGCAGGAAGCTGCCGATATTCACAGGTAAATCATCTGAACCTACAAGGTCTAGCATGTAGTAGGACCTGTGATGAGTTTTGGGCCCCAAAAAATGTTTGAGTTAAAATTAACTCCTTCTAATCTTCTCTGTGGGTTAGTTAACAATACTTGGAATTCTGGTTCCAGGAAATCTTTCCCCCAAGAATACACACAGTCCTGGAATGCCCACCCCCTGACTCTAATCATCTAATCATCTTACCCCACCCACCTCTATCATCAATGACTAATCATACAGCACTTAAAGAATACAAGTTTTCATCATTATCAATTAGCAGAGGTAGAAGAAAATTATGCAATGAAACTGCTATATGAAATCAAAAATATAGCCAATGACAATCTTAAATTACTTGTATTATCTATTGTTGTATTAATGTCGGTTCCCCTGTTTTCTTATGTAATTAGCCAAGAGTTTAGATCTCCTGGAGAGTATCACAGTTAAATGGTGTTCAGTAATCCGAGTTGAAACTTTCAAAAATCAAGAAAATATTCACATGGAGTTGAAATCTCAAACTTATGGGCTGAATTCATGACCAGGTTCAATTTATTCCTGCAGCTCTAACCACATAATTAAGAATGTGTGTTTTGTCTGGCACTGTATCCTCTGAGGCTTATCTGAACTTCGAGCTACATTCAAAGTCAATGGATCTGCACACTTGAATAATACCTAGGAGGAACAAGACAAGAATCAGACACATTTATGACGCATTTTTTCACAACTCAGGAAAAACAGACTCTGAAGAGATCGGTGAATCATTATAGGCTGTCTCTTAGATCTCTCAATCAAGAAACACAACAAAAGAGATAAATGATAGTTTCTAAAGGGCAGCGTCTCCTCTGCCTTTCTCCGCATAGATCTTTCTTTGTTATACATATGGTCTAGGGATGGGACTAGTTTCTATACTAAAGATTTCGTATCTATTAATATTGAGATATCCGTTTATAGCTTGCTGAAGAAAACATTTTGAAATGGAAGTCTGGAGAAAATAGTATAAAAGTTTATTGTTACAATTTTTAGAGCATAAAACACCTTTCGGTCTGACCAGAGAAGATACAGTGAGACAAATGGAGACAATGGGGAAGCGAATCTTGCCAATATTGGATTTTATTAGAAGCACTCAATTGAATGTAGGTATATGAGTCTTTTATATTTGTCCAATGTACAAATATTAGAGAATTCTAGAAGTATATATAAGGCTTACATGGCAAACAGTGCAAGTGTTAGGGGATTTTGAAAACGTTCATAGTAACTCTCATTTGCAAAAACAAGCAAATTTTAGCTAATGATTTTATTTCTTTTCTTCTAAAACATAGTATAATGCTACACTTTGCAATTTCAAGCGCTTATTAGAGTAGTGTCTCTTTAAAGAACCTTTTCTTTATGCCTTCCTGATATCTAATTCAACATTGCAGTGAATTTGTCATTTCAAATCAATAAGAAATTTTAGCAAGCACAATGTTTTCTCTATTTCACTTATTGAGCTATTGCATATAACCATCTCATTACCTACACAAGAATTCAGAGCTTTTCAAGATAGTGCCTTTGTACCACACTGATGAATTGGATGCTTCTCTAAACATTGGCAATTGATCTTTATATAGCCATAAGGTAAATTATCTAATCTCTTTCTATGATCCAGGAAAAATATGCCTTTTCTACTTTTCAGTCTTAAAGAGTCCAAAATAAGACCTGAATTACACTGCTATTTTACAAAATTTAAGCCATTGTACTGAAAGTATATAAAGAGAGCTTCTCATTAACAGGCTATAAAGGCTGCAGATTTCTCCTCTTTTAATATTTTTCAAAAGACTTGTAAGTTGGAAATTTTAAAGAATTTCCTTCCTGTTCCCTCTTTTGTGTTACATCATTGATTTGATGTTCTTACCTTATAAGGGGAACCAAGGGGGTCATCACAAACAGCTACTTAACATCTGTTCAGCAGTTTATCTGCTCAGTAACATTATTCAGCATTTTGGAAAAGCTATAAAACACCTAATCTATTTGCATGATTTGCAATTCCATGCATTACAAATACAAAAGCACATTTTTACTGATGATCCTACCACAAAGCTACCCCTTCTCCACAACCACGTTTCAATTGTCTCCCCTATATTTCTGTTAATAAGAAATCTATCTATCTCTAAGCAGTTCAGGCTGCCATAACAAAACACCATCCTAAGAACCCACACACATCATTACCCTCATCATCAGGCCCGTGCAAGCAGGGAAAGCTTTGCTAACCAGAACCATCACCGTGTAGCATTATTTCATCTCACTCATGCATGGCTAGCCTAGCAGAGCCAGTGTGTCGGGTGCTGTGAATGTGATCTGCCTGTGGCCTAGCCCTTTGTTTTTTAGTTTTTAGTTTTTTGGGTTTTGGTTTTTTTGTTTGTTTGTTTGTTTGTTTGTTTGAGACAGTCTCGCTCTGTCAAACGGGTTGGAGTACAGTGGTGCGGTCTTGGCTCATTGCAACCTCCACCTCCAGGGTGGAGGTTGATTCAAATTCAAATGCTTCTCCTGCCTCAGTCTCCCGAGTAGCTGGGATTACAGTGTGCACCACCAGCCTGGCTAATCTTTTGTATTTTTAGTAGAGACAGCATTTCGCCATGTTGGCCAGGCTGGTCTTGAACTCCTGGCCTCAAGTGATCCACCTGCCTTGGCCTCAAAAAGTGCTGGGATTACAGCCATAAGCCACCATGCCTGGCCAGCCAGGTCTGGTTCTTTGAAGCAATGCCTGCCTTACCTTCTCACTTACCAGAAAACTGACCACATCATCTGTTGCCAGCTCAGATCTCACTGTGTGAACATAGGCTGGGCCTAACTAGGCATTATGCACTTTTTCAACGTTCTTAACTCATTTTCTTATCACCTTTTAAAGAGTATCCTGGCCATTTGGAAATTTGTTTAGACAGGTATCTTTTATGTGCCTATACAGGAGACTTTAAAACCATAATTAATGAGATTCTTAACATCTGATTAATAACTCAGTCTTCTCATAGTGAGTCTCAGTACCACTTTGCTGACTGTGAAGAATTTCATGAACTTTCCTATGTTCACTTTTAAGGGAAATAACAGTTTTCGGAAGATTGTTTCAAAAAGTTTTAATGAAATTGAAGTAGGTAAGCCTGAAAGTGCCTAGGGATCACAAATATATCTAAATATCAGGTATTAGGTTTCTTATTATTTGCCCAGCAACAGCTTCATAAAGGAGGATTGACAAAATTGCCTGCAAAGGTAACCTAGCTTAATGAAGCAAATAATGAATTGGTGACTAGAAATTATTCCTACATGGTACCATTAACTGTAACCCAAGCAGCCCTCAGTAGTGTTTTTAAGACCCTTCAAGGTGTTCTTTCTTTCTTGTCAGATATCAAATGACATTCACTTGAATATTTACGCATTGAATTGTCATTGTTTGTTACCCTAGTTTGTAATACATGTAGACAAAGACTTCTGCCCAAAGCCATGCTCTGGCCATGTAACCCTAGGGCAAGTCACTTAACCTCTGAACTACTTTTTTCTCATTTATAAAATAGGCTGGTAACTGCCAGGCCCACTTCACAGAGTTGTTGTGAACCATAACTACATAATCCATGTTCTTGAAGCACTTTGTCAAGTATTAAGAATTTTAGTTTTAATTATTTGTATTGGTTTTAGGTTGCTTTGACAAAGAAACTGTTTTACAGATCTTTTTTTCTTTATACAAGCTGTGTAGTTTGAAGTTACCTATTTTTCTTCTAATACGAAGATTCCATTCGTGTTCTGTGAATTTTGATTCTTTTTTCCTTAGCTTACTTTGCTTTGATCAGTGATTTGCTCAGATCCCTTCACTCAGGCAGGATTTGAGATGCCATTTCCAGCCATGAACTGGACTCAGGACTGCAGTCTTGTTGACTCAGTCTTGCTCATGTGACAAGCAGCCTCACATGTCTTGGTGGAACACAGCCAATACCCAAGACACTTCCATTAGAAGACAGTGAGTGACCAGTGTCTTGGGCAATAAATTTATCTTAAAGAATTTTAGATTTGTCAGTCATCCTTAACACTGGTGACTAAGGCTTTAGTTTACATTTCTGTTGTCTGTTTCAAACAGACAACTCTTTACCCTAGTAGAATGCCACATTTCCGTCAAGGCCTAATGGCTAGGAAAAAATGCTGTAATCCCAGCACTTAGGGAGGCAGAAGTGGAAGGACAGCTTGAGCCCAGAAATTCAAGACCTGCCTGGACAACATAGTGAGACTCCATTCTCCCCACAATGCAACAACAACAAAAAAAAAGTGGAACTAATGGCTAGGAAATATACTTTGCCTCATACCATATATGTTCAGAGATGTTTAATTCATTTGGACAATGTTTTTTAATGAAAATGGGCTTGGAATATGAAAATACAATGCATTAAAACTTCAGCATTCCTAACAGCAGGAGACCTAAAAGATGATACTAGTTCTTGACATAATACCATGACCAGAATCAGTTACACAATGTTTAAGTATTATCACATTTATACTGTCACATAAATAATGATAAATATGTAGCTTTCTAAACAATACTTAGACAATGCCAAGAATTCTCATGATCTATTCCCTAAACATATTGAATATTTAGTCACCTTGTAAATATTAGGTTTATAATACCTACCTAATATCTAATTAGAAAAAAGTTAACTTGGCAATAATACACTGAATTATAATATCATAGGGAATACTTTTAGCTGCTCTAATTTTTAATTTTTCTCCATTAAACTAAAAGATACATGTATTTATTCTCCACAAATTACATATAAAGAGATAGTTTAGCAACTTACTCTCAACCAAAGCATTTTAAATATAAAGTGAGTAAAATTTGCTTCTAAAGCTAACAAAATACTCTCGCTTCCAAACTCTTGAAATATTTGATAGTCAAGAAGTTTTCTTTACTCAAACATATCTTTTTTAAAATACAGAGCAGTCCTGGTCATTAACCAGGTGCTGACTGCATGCAGAAATTACCACTTTGGTACTATGGTTTAGGAGAAGCACATGCATAGTGCTCTACAATTTAAAAAGTATTTTTCCTGCACATTCTTTAATTTGACCCTTACAATTTGGTGACATTGTGTCACCTTCATTTTACCAGTGAGGAAACTGTGGCTCAGAGTAGTGATATATTCAAGTTCACACAGCTAGGGCTCAAAATCAGAGCTTCAGAATATCGTGCCAATATTCTTTTACTAAATCATATTATATCTCTTTGATTTAAAAGTATGATCCTTGCCAGAGGCAAAACATGCGTACACACAACATAGGAATGATTCCATAGCTGAATTCAATTTTTTAAAAAAACGAACATATAGGCCAGGTGCAGTGGCTCACGCCTGTAATCCCAGCACTTTGGGAGGCCAAGGTGGGTGTATCACATGAGGCCAAGAATTCGAGACCAGCCTGACCAACATGGCAAAACTGCGTCTCTATTAAAAACACACATGCAAACACACACAAAAATAGTCAGATGTGGTGGTGCACACCTGTAGTCCCAGCTATTCAGGAGGCTGAAGCAAGAGAATTGCTTGAACCTGGGAGGCGGAGTCTGCAGTGGGCCGAGATCACACCACTGCACTCCAGCCTGTGCAACAGAGCAAGACTCTGCCTCAAAAACAAAAAAAAGAAAGAATAAAAAAAATTAAAATGAACATATAATGTACAAATTAGACCAAAAATTAATTATAAAAAGCTTCCTAGAAAACATGAATTTTCAACTCTTGCTATGAGGTGGTGGATACAGTTGGTAAAGACCTTTCCTGGTCTCAGGGAGGTTTCTATGTGTCAGACAATGATTCTCTTTACACTTCTGACCCTAGTTTCCTTATCTTTGTAGATTAGTCTACTAGGTACACAATACATGGCCAAACAAGGATGATTCCAGCATTTTAAGAGTTATAATCTGCAATATGATACAACCTTCCTGGTGACTTCTAATCCCACTGAACATCAACCTCATTCAGCCAGCAGCCCTGCTGCTATGGTATTTTTCATTCTCTAGATTTTTGTCCTAATTATTTCACATGCTACTGGATGGCACTATACTTTTCCATTCATTAACTTTATTGGCTGCTGTCAGTTTCAGACCTTATGTACTGTGCTTCCTGGGCTAAATGTTAAAGAGTTAAAATAATCAAATCTCTTGCCATGCATGAAGCCGCCTTCACAGGATGACTTGCCAAAAAATGACCTAACTAACCATGTTTTTAATACCTCATTAATTTTACTTTTAATTTCTTCCAAGTGAAGCATAAAAAATGTTTACATATGCATATTTGAAATGAACAATAATAAGTGTTTCCTACCCCTTTTTTGCAATCAATGTTTCTATATCTTATGCCAAACGGAAATACATTCCAAATACTAGGACTCTGCTTTTCAGCAGTATTATATAGTGCCACTTATTTGCCAAATATTTATTTGTGACTGCTATTAAGCCTTCACTTGAACTCGCTATTACCTAGCCCTCATTGTACCTGTGTGAGGTTTTAGCTTCAATCATGGCCACTTTATTACACTCTCCAGCAGCTCAGGAGCCCTTTGATCATTCCTGAAGTCTCACTGGAAGGGATACCTGCCTTTAGATTTAGTCTTTGTTAGCATTAGATATTTCAGTTAATTTCTACTTTTTATTATGTTCTTTATTTCCTTAAAGCAACAGCATTAAAGCATTTCTGCCACACTAGATAGCAATTTTATTTCTTTTTCACTTTGTCTTTCAAAAACCCCTATCTTGGATAGGTAAAATATTAATCTACAGTTTCCTGATAACCAAAACTGCATTTGGCTTCAGGAGGAGGGGTGACTATTAGCAGTCAACTGTATTCTTTCCCTGTTTTCTTATTCAAATAGAGCACTTCCTGTTTTGTTATACATCCAACAATCAGGCTAAAACTGTTGCCTTCCACTATGTTTATTTTCCTGATGTTTTGGGAAATTACACTGATAGATTATGTTCCTGAGCAGCCTGCAGTTGTTTCTGCTCTTTAGAGTTGAATCACTACACCACTTCCCTACAACTAGCCCCATTGTTTATTTTAAAGAAGGACAAAGAAAGCAATTTTTCTTCAGAATGAAAACCGTTTCTCCTCCAACTTGCTTTCCTCTATTTGACAGAATGCCATTGTTTAGCTACATGTTTAAACTGAATGGGTAGGCTAGGTTTTTCATCAATTCAGGAAGGAACCCCAAATCTACCACTTGCAATCATCAATCTTATAGGTTTATGGATTTTCAGATAAATGATTAATCAGAAAGAACAAATTACTGTAAGAAAACATTCATTGAACAGCATGTATAGGTGTTAGGGACAAATAAAGCAGATACAGCACGATGGTGCCCAGTCTTTATTTATTTCCAAGATTCTAGAAAAATGTCAGCTTCCAAAGGCTGCTGTCAATCAGAATTTGAGTATGGCCTTTCAAAAAGAAGTGCTTTCTAATTTTAAGTTGAACTTCAGTAATATTAGTTTCTAGTAGTTTTTCTCCTTAGAGGAGATTCTCTTAAGAAAGTGAAATTATATGTCTGCCTTCTCTGATTTCTGGAAGAAACTGTGTTTCATAAGTATGCGCAAACCAAAATAGTCTTTACTCAGATACTAAACTTTAAGGTGGTGGTTTGTCTCAAACTTCTGCTTGAGATATTTGAGTATCTGGGGAGGCACCTAGCTGAAATTCGTATTTCTAGGGCCACATAACAAGAGATCATGATTGGGTGAAGCCCAGCACTCACTTTGCTAACTGCCAAAGTCCACAAGCAAACGTAGTGATTCTGGTATAGGCAGTCCAGGGGGCCCCTGCTACAAAGGGGCACTTGGACGCTTCTCTTCTGAGGACCAGGATGTACAATGCAATTGCCAAACTAAGTCCTCTTTTGAATTCCCATTTCTCATCACCCTCCAAATGCAGCAGAATCTCAAGGCTTTTATGTTAACCCTTATATACCCCCATGTCAAAAGTACTTTTTCTCAAAGATAAACTTAAGAATTTCATGACTAACTTTGTCTCTCCTATCAAGCATTACAATTTGTATTAAACGTTTTTAAAGATGGTAACATCTCTCTTTTGTGCATGGCAGTAACACGCACGTTGGTGGGCCACTTTTTTCTAAATGTGCCTCATCTTAAGAAAGCCCAAAATGCCAATAGATGCATGGGAGTTGGCAGTCCTTACAAAGGTACACAGTAATCTGTGTCAAGATGGAACATGTCAGTTGTTGAAATGGTCCTAGTAGACAGAGGGAAGCTAGTCAACAAGAAGAAGAGACTGTGCAAGGCTATCCAATAAGAACTGGAGATAAAAGCAGAGCTAGAGTTTTCATGTAAGCTATTGGGGTAAACAGAATTCAACTTATACAACATTTGTCAAGATTCGACCTGCATTAAAAAAATTTCTTTCAGATAAACAAGATAGTAGGCAACTCTTAGCTCTTATGATGCTTTGGTGATATAGATAAAGTCGCCCCTTCTAGGCAGACACAGCTGTGTGGGATCACTCCTGGGTGAGCGAAGTGCAGATTCAAATTCAGTCCCCTCTTTTCCCCTCAGCCTAACTCCTAATGCAAGACAATCAGCAAATCAGTCTCAACACATCTCCAAAGGACTCCCTTTTATGTATATTTACCTACTAGAAAAAGGGGATAAAACAATACTGTAAAATGATAAAAGGAAACATTTATTTGTACTAGATTCCATTGTTTCAAAAGATGTAAATACATTATCACAAGCCCTGACTTCCATCCCTGGGGATAGGTCTATTTCTGTGGTTTTATTCTAAAACATTTCTTTTACTTTGAGACTAGGGGAGTTTTCCTGCATCCTCAGGTGTGATGGAGAAGTTGCAATATGCCGGCCTCCTCAGCCAGCTGCAGAGAGTAAAGGAGCAGTCCCAGGTGATTAATCAAGCAATGGCAGAGCTAGCAACCATTCCCTACCTACGGGACATCAGTCAACAGGAGGCAGAATTGGTAAGTATTTTTCTTTGTTTAAGGGTTTCATAGGCCCAGCACCAACAGAAAAGTGATACGGTCTGGAAACAAAAAAAAAAAACTATGTAATAAATGTAGTCTGAGGGCAAACTCCCCAACCCTCCTGAAGCATTCTCATGACAAAACTGAAAACTGTAGGAAGGTGTGTGTCTGGTTTTTATTTGCTCACATTAACTAGCTCCCATTATTACAGCAAAAACGTTGTGATGTGTAGAAACATAGAAAGGGGCTGGTTATTTACATTGTGTGTCAGGCTTCTGGTTTTTGGTAAAATGAGATTAATAAGCTCCAAGATATATTGATACATGATTCTCTTTTATGAAAAAGTGAGAGGACAAAAGAGTAATTATTGTATAGAAAAATGACCCTACAAAATCATCTTTAGAGTTTTCTCAATCACTTCTAGGGTTAAAATAGATAATTGGCAGTGCCAACACTAGTACCTTTAGATACATCAACAAAAGTTGTTTATTTGAAAGGAAAATGTAGCTAGCCAACATAGATGGTTTTTTTTTTAACTGAATTGACAAGTTAATTCAGAAAACCAGACACTTTAGCCACACACAGACCCAAGCAAAAGCTAGTTGAAGGGATTCTAACAGAAATAATCTTCAGATAGATATGCATATTATAACCATAATTAATATCAGAAATGGTAGCACATCATTTGAAAAACAGTTTACTGAACAGTGTGTTGCCCATTCAAGGAAAGGTAAAATTTACTCCATATGGAGCTCCTAGTGTGTTGTAGGGAAAGGCCCTTTACTGTGAAGCTTTAATTGAGAGTAGCTGAAACTAATTATAGCTCCGAATTGAATTCACATAGTAATGATAAGAACAGCCCAAACTGATTACCTGTAATTTTCAGATAACTAAAGAAACCCTCCCTCTTTGAGCTTTTTAAGATTTAATCAAGAAATGAGCTGCCAACATTTATAACGTTCATCTAAACCAGCTAAAAGCATGTTAAATAAACACTGATATTCAGAGTAAGCATACAAAGTTGTATGACTAGCCAAATAATAAAACTATGCATACTAAAGATGAAAACTATGAAATAAGTCTATGAATCAAGGAATTACCAAGTCAAAACTGGCAATGATACTTTCTAAACCTTTATGTTTGTGTACAAAAGAATACTTTCTAAAAGGCTAAGTGTTTATCCTGCCATTCATAAAGCACTCAGAAGTATAGTAAGTATAGAGCTTTCAAAGTGCACATTATGGCCAATTTTACATGATTAATGCTTCTCAGAGATAAGAGGAAGCAAAGAAAATGTTAATTTAAGAAGCCGGCAAAATGTTGATCCTGTCTTCCTGAAAAGCACATTCAAGATTTAAATGAAAAATACAGGGGAATTCTCTGCACTTAAGTCTTCTTAATCACACATCTATGGCTTTTTCGTTTTGTTTTGTTTTTGTTTTTTTACTGGAAATACTTAGTTTTCAAAATATACGCAAAGGAGCCTCAAAGTAGCATTATTGACATTCCTTTCTAAAGTGTAATTTTTCTCTATTTGAAACCTTAGAAAATGAAAGTTCATTGGATATTCTTGTACTTATATGCCCAGCAGAAAAAAATTGAAATATATATGGATGTATATCTGTATGCCAAATATTCAAAAATTATGTATCTTATAAAGTTTCATGACCTTCAATAATAGATTTTACTTTGCAACTTACAAAGAGAATTAATCCTAGTAATACCCTGTATGCTGCTATCTAAACAGTGACTGCTTAATAGAAAATTTTTGAGTGACTCAATTCTCTCTCTTCCTGCTTACACTCTGCAATATCTAAACCAAAGAAAGATTATCTAAGGGTCCATACTGTTTGATGCCATAGTGAACTGAACTGGTATTTTTTGAGAACGTTTTTTAAACTTTGAATATCACACGGCTTGATATAACTTCATTTCATTTTTGTGGTCGCCTATGGACCATGCGTACAGGATCGTTTCACATTAGAGTACAGTAGGTGCCTGTTTGGGACAAAGGTTAGAATGTTTAAAACCTTTGAATGGGACCTAAAAATTTAAAAAAACTTGGCTCTTTTAAAATTTTAACAAAGAAAAGAATAGTAAAATAAGTTAAATGAGCTAGATTCTTTAAAAGGCAATAAAACGGCACAACTATAGTATTGTCCTCTGGTGAGCTTTTGCATGATGCCTAGAATTATGATACATTAGCCTCAGGAGAAAACACTAAAATGCATTCATGTACTACATGCCATTTCCAAGAGAATTAACTACTGCCTTCATTCTTTACAACCCAAATCTGGTTTTCACAAAACATCAACACTTACTACATTAAAACCTATATGTTTTCTACAAATTTTCAAGAAGAATCTTTTCATTGTTTCAGTATTTTATATCTGCAATAATATTCAGCAATGACAAGCAAAGATGAGGTGGCAATATTCATTGTAGGAAAGATGAGTAATAAAATCATCAGCGTACAAATGATTTTTTAATTAGGTTTTAATCTGTGTATTTAGAGAAGTTACTTCTGTGTGAATTCCACACTGATAATTTTTATCTTGGTGCCACAGCTGCAGTCACTAATGGCAGATGCTATGGACACCCTTGAAGGAAGAAGAAACGATAATGAACGTGTGTGGAATACAATCCAAAAGGTAAAACTTTGAGCTGAAGGAAAAAGATCTATTATTCTCAAGGAAAATGTCCATCTTGGGTCAAATCTGTTTGGAGGATAAAAAGAAATCCAAGTTCTTTGGGCTGTTTTTTGTTTTTCTTTTTAAAAATAAATGCAGCTCTCTCCGTGGAAGTGTGACCAAAATCAAATATGGATTTATTTAATCTGCTTCTTTTCCAACAGACTGTGTTCATATGCTTTCATGATTTTTCTTCATTATCATGCTCATTTTCATATTCTATTTTCATTATCTGCGCCTTCGTTCTTGGTTTTGTAATTCTTTAAAGCCCTTTCATCAGTGTTTTAGTCCACTCCCCAACTATATTTCCACTTTTTTCACTTGAGGAATAATGACTACTTTTCAGGGAACTACAAAGAAACTAGCACGTTGATGTTTGTTGTAAAAGAGTAACATACTGGTTGTTAGAAATAGAGGAACATCCCATCGTTGGCTACTGGGGTTTAAATTCAGGAAGTGCCGAGATGCATCTGGACCCAAGTACTCAGGAGACTTGTGTGACACAATAGGACCCTCTGAAAATGTGAAAGTTGGTAATCTTGGGTCTCCAATCAAGCTCAAAGTAGTAAGTTCTGATTGATCAACTCCCCATTCATCTTCCTCCCATCATTGTAAGAACCCACCAGCAGAGACTGGCATCAGGAGATGTGAAACAAACAAAAGAACCTTCAGTTTAAAAGCCAACTCTAAGGGATTCTGGAGCATCTGAGGAAACACGTGTCTTCTGTAATGAACTCAGAGGTCTTGTGATATACAGTTGACCCTTGAACAACATGGTGGTTAGGAGCACAAAAATCTACATTTAGCTTTTGGCTCCCTAAAATCTTACCTACCAATAGCCTACTATTGACTGAAAGCCTTATGATAACATGAAGAGTTGATTCACACATATTGTATTGTATATATGTATTATATACTGTATTACAATAATGTAACCTAGAAAAAAAGAAAATATTATTAAGACAATCATAATGAAGAGAAAATATATTTACTATTCATTCAGTGGAAGTCAAGGTCTTCACCCTTGTTGTCTTCATGTCGAATTGGCTGAGGAGGTGATTGGTCTTGCTGTCTCAGGAGTAGCAAAGGCAGAAGAAAATATGCCTATAAATGGACCTACACATTTCAAACCCATGTTGCTCAAGAGTCCACTGTATGGACAAAAAAACAGAAATTGACTGTCAGCAAATATGTGTTGAATAGGTATCTACCATGCCAGAAAGAAAAGTTAGATATTGGGAATATTGTGCTCAGCAAGACAGGCACAGCCCTTGCCTGTATGGTCCTTATAATCCACAAAGCTACCTATGGGCTAACTGAATATTACGGAATAAAGGGGATGTTCAATGATCTATGGAAATAAATGGCAGAATAGCCTTGTCTAGGTGGTCAGAAACACTGTCTCTAAGAAAATGTTATTTACACACTGTTTAAAGAATGTGTAGTGGTTTTCCAGGTAAAAGGGGGTATTTCTGAACAGAGGGATCACTTTGTACCAAAAGTATTTTTTTAAAAAAAGAATGGCACATTCAAAACTAACCAAAAAGTAAATAAGATATTTCAAAATGAAGTGCAGAGGCAGGAGAAATTACAGAAGGACTTCTAAATGAAGTTTGGATAGTTTTAGAGTACATTTAACTAGAAAATGTTTTTAGGACATCTTTAGGGCTGTGGTGGGGAGAAGAGATTGAGGGGCTGCAGAAATGCAGGGACGTCAGTGATAAAGTAGGGATCGTAATCCCGGTGAGATATGCTGGCGTCTTGGTTTAGGGTTGTGGACACAGAGAAGAAAAGAAGCAGATGGACCTAAGAAATATTCAGGAAGCCACATCTATAGGCCTTGTTCAACTGATGGGATCTGGGAGTTGAGAGAATAGAAATGGTTAAGAATGATGCCTAGATACTTGCTTCAGCAATTGAGCAGGGATAGGGAAAGGTTTGCTGGTGCCATTTACTAAAGAAGAAGATACTGTCATAGGAGCAGCTTTTGGCCAAGAATATAAATGCCTTTAGAGTTCAGTTGGGAGAAAGAAACCGTGCCAGATATATGAATGGAAATTTAATATAAAGAATGGTTAACTAATTTATGAAGTTGTTAATTAGGTAACTGAAGAAGGAAAGGAGAACACTAAGTCATCACAAAGAAAACCATTAAAGAAAGCAACTACCATGTCTTAGGGCTGGGTAATCAAAGAGAAGTTGGAATGGCTAAAACTTAGAAACTTAGAGCAAGGACCCTGCTATGCCAAAACCCAGACCCCCCACTAGAAGGTGCTGCTCAGCAGGTAATGGTGTCCCTGAGGTTGGAGTCCTGAAGGGCTGGGACCCAAACCTCCAAGGAGGGACCACTAACCCACCGGAGCTGTGGGAAGTGATGGGGAGGTGGGTAGTAATGGATGTAGTTTGCAACTTTTGTAAAAACTAAATTTGGCTGCTACTGCAGAAAAGAAAGTATGTTTCTGATTGAAGGTTTGTTGATGAGATACTCCCAGGAACCCTAAAGCAGACAGAAGTAAACAAGAAGCAAAGAAGAAGCAATTCCCTTCCTTCTCCTCTAATGCCCTCTGATGATAGAATCTAACAGTTGACAAAAAAAGAAATGGAATTGCAGAGTCCTACCCATATTTATCACAGGGCTGAGTATAGAAGAGCAGATTTGGAGTTGCAAGGCTATAGGTTAACAACAGGCACAAAAGTGCGCCTATGTTCACATAGGGTGCTGGCAAGACATCCAACAGGAAATACAAAAGCCTTGGGTTCTGGATAAAAGACTGAATAAAGATAGATATTTCTTAGTCATTGGCAAATTGTCATTAGCTGAAATCATGGCTTAGAAAGAGTATAATAGAGTAAGGAGATAAGAGGGCCTTGAGAAGCACATTTCAAACTTAGGAGGAGAAGCCTATGACAGAGACTAAGAAGGACTGGCAAGAGGAATTAGAGATAGAGCAGCCAAACGCGGTCCTGATGAAACTCAAGCAATATAATCACACGTCTCTGTTGGTTCTAGAAATAGTTGTTTAGAACAGGGGTCAACAAACTACAGTCTGCAGGTCAAATCTAGCATATTACCTATTTTTGTCAATAAAGTTGATTTCACACAGCCATGCCATTTATTTACATGTTATCTAAGTCAACTTGACTGAGTTAAGTAGTTGCCACAAAAACTATAATAACGCACAAACCCTAAAATATTTACTATCTAGCACCATCAAAAACATTTGCTGGCTGGGCACAGTGGCTCATGCCTATAACCCCAGCACTTTGGGAGGCTGAGGCAGGCGGATCACGAGGTCAGGAGTTCGAGACCAGCCTGACCAACATGGTGAAACTCCATCTCTACTAAAATTACAAAAGTTAGCCAGGTGTGGTGGCGGGTGCCTGTAATCCCAGCTACTCAGGAGGTGAGGCAGCAGAATCACTTGAACCCCGGGGATAGAGGTTGCAGTGAGCCAAGATCGTACCACTACACTTCAGCCTGACAGAGTGAGACTTCATCTCAAAAAAAAAAAAAAAGTATTTGCTGTACTCTGGTGTAGAGCGTTACCTCTCCCCCCAAAAATTGCATTTGTACAGTAAATATTTGTATTTACAAATCCAAATGGTAATAGAACAATAATCCAATTATCACCTTCTAGGGACCAGCTGAAAGGATACAATAAGGATTGACATGACATCTGTCTCTATCATGTAAACAACAACTAATTTCACCTCACTTGAAAGATCCTTGATACCCATGTTCATAGGAGCACATCCTATGATGGATTTGCCACTATTTTGCCACTATTGCAGTTGTTATCTATTGCTGTGTTACAAACCACTCCAAATGTAGCAGTTTAAAACAACAATTCAAGATCAGACTCCTGTAGGTGGCTCTTACTCAATGCCTCTCATTCAGTTTAGTCAAATGGCTTCCATGCATGGGGCTGGAGTCATCTGAAGGCTAAGATGGACTGAACTCCAAGATGGTTCGCTCACATGGCTTACAGTTGACACTAATCCGCTGAGGTAGTTGACTGGAGTACCTAACCATGGCCTCTCTATGTGAATTAGGCTTTAAACAGCGTGGCAAAATAGTGGCAAATCCATCACAGAATGTGCTCCTATGAACTGGGTTTCAAGAAGGGGAGTATTTTAAGAGAAAGGAAGTAGAAACCATCAGTCCTCTTAAAGGGTAAGCCTAGAACTTGCACAGCAAATCCCATCACATTCTACTCATCAAAGCAGTCACAGGCCAGCTTATGTTCCAAGAGTTGGAGGAGTCAATCCACCTCCTCTCAGTGAAGGAGTAATATGTGCATTCAATGAGAGAATAAAATGATGGCACCATCTCGGAAACAATGTACAGTAGCAGGACTGTGACTGTGTGTCCCAGGCTAGAAATCATACATTCAAGCAAGCAGGAGGATAGTAAAGTCAAGGCCTCCAAGGCTGAAACACAGTACAGCCACTCTACCCAACCACTGGGTATCTAGAAAGGCTCACTGGTGAGCAGCCAATCTTTCCAAATTAAAAGCCCTGATAATGATCATCACTTTCTAAATGAGAGGTCTTCAGGAAGATGTGAATGGGAAGGAACAAGGTGCCAAATTTTTCCCAAGGGCTTTTAATTTGGTTAATGTGATTCTACAAAAGATGATCGTATCACTTTCAGACAATTCCGGTAGCAAGTAAGTAATTTCCTTTTACTGCTACAGAGTTAATTTGCGTGTGCAGAAAAAAAAATAATTAAAAAAAAAAAAACCTAATTGTACAAGCTACACTGTGTTCTGAGCCCAGTAGAAGTTGATATCAGCATCATCACCTCTGAGATCTGTTATCTGTAATAGAAACAGCTGTTGTACCTAATGAAAACACTTGAAATTTTCATCTGAAGCAGCAGAATTATAGCAGAACCTCCTAGTTCCACATAGTTAAAGGGTCTGTCAGAATCCCCATCACCTAACACAATTTTCAGGGCTCTACTTTGTTATAGGTCTATAAAAAGCCGATCAAGATGAAATCTGATTCATGAAAGCTGACCTCCTGTCTACATTCTGTTTTCTTTGAAGTTTCTCTAAGAGCCCAGAAAGAGAGGGAATGAAACAAATGTATTTTCTCCTGATTCACCAGAATGGAAATATATTCTTTACAGAGTTTTAGGAAAGTGGTTGTTGTTTTGGTTTGGCTTTGCAGAGTATTTCCTAACGATTAACTCAAGAAAGATAGATGCCTATAGGTTTAGCAATGCAAACATAAAATTACCAGGTTATGATTAAAAAAAAAAAAAAAGGTAAATTTTAATGTGTTGGAAAGTCCCCTGCCATAGCATATTTAATTAAGGATAGAACATTTGCTTAGTTTTGTTAAATAACTAAAACACCTGAGGAAACATATTCTTTTGAACATACCACAATCCTATTGACACTTTGCTCATTTATGTACTCATCACACATTTACCGGTACCTCCTCTGTGTCAGTCGTCATTCTAGACACTGGAGAAATAGCCGTGAACAAGTGTGCCCTCATAATGTTTGCACTGTACTGAAGTAGGCAAACACTGCCTAAAGAAATACAGGATATGTTATAAAGTAGTGAATGCCCCATCGGAGAGAAAGCACAATAGGAAAATGGAAAGTGCCAGAGGAGAGAGCATATCATGCAGATATCAGATGAAAAACATCCCAAGTAAAGAAAACAGCACATGTGAAACCTGAGATTGGGCCGGGCACAGTGGCTCACGCCTGTAATACCAACACTTTGGGAGGCCGAGGCGGCGGCTCCCCTAAGGTCAGGAGTTCCAGACCAGCCTGGCTAACGTGGTGGAACCCTGTTTCTACTAAAAATACAAAAAAATTAGCCAGGCATGGTGGCACGCACCCAGCTACTCAGGAGACTGAGGCAGAATAATCGCTTGAACCCGGGAGGCGGAGGTTGCAGTGAGCCAAGATCACGCCATTGTACTCCAGCTTGGGTGACAGAGCGAGACTCCATCTCAAAAAAACAAAACAAAACAAAAAACACCAAACCTGAGATTGGAGTGTGCCAAAATGCACAAGGAACAGCAAACAGGGTAGGGTAAAAAGCTGAATGAGTGAGAGTAGTAAGAGATGAAGTGAGAGGGGACATAATGCTTTGCAAAGAAGCACTCTAATCTGTTAAGTTGGAAATAGATTGAAGAAGGCAAGAATGGAAGCAGGGAAATGAGTTAGTCGGTTATTGCAGTGAGAGCAAAATGGTGGCTTAACCCTTGAACCCAGTGGTAGGAGTGGAGGTAAGAAGTCATCTATTCAGAAGGGCAAAGGCTGATTTAGAGGGAGACTAGTAAAAGAAAACATGAACAAAATAAAACAAGAAAACCCTGAACTAGCATTTTGGAGACTGGGTCAGTCATAAATTAAATCAGAAGCCACTTCCTTTCTCTGGTCCTCGGTGTTCTCATGTGTAAAATAAGGATATTGGGCTGGATGATTCTAAGTCCCCTTGCAGCTCTGATTGAACAGGTCTTTTGAAAATCAGATCATCAAATAAAAGGATAGGAGTTAATATTTTATGAGCTCTTAGTAGGGACCCAAACTCTCCTATTTACTTTACATATACCAAACTCATAATCCTCACGAGAGGTAAAAAGTATAATGTATTAAAAAGAGAAGTTTAGCAGTTTGCCTAAAGTCACACAGCCAGTAAATGGAGCTAGCAAACGATCTGACCCCGGGGGCCTAAACTCTTTCTCGATCAAAGTCCAGGTTTTGTGCTGCCTGAAAAGGCCTGAGTGACTAGCATTGTTGTCTGTATAGTTGAACATTCAGGTGTGAGGCCCTCCAACCAAAGTAGAATTTAGCTATAAACCAGCCCAGTTTGTCTTCAGTTCTCAAAATAAAGTTCTTTCAATCTGAGCTAAAGAGTCACTGAGGAATTTGTGCTTAGTCCACCTCTGTAACTCACTTGTATAGGATCCTCCATCTTTGTTCCTTAGTTTTCCATCTATATCCAGAAAGAATACAGAGCCTAAATCTGGAAGTCCTTAACCATTAATTCAGCTTGCATTCGTGGGACAGCAGGCAAGTCATAGCCTTCTGAGAAGCATGATGTGTCCTTACCCACACCACTTTTAGATCCCAATATTTTCTGTTACCATTGAATCCCAAGGTCCCTTGGAGTTTTAAGAACTAGGCTTAAAGTAAATAGAAAAAGGGTTCTTAAAAAAAAAAGTAACAAACGTTAAGTTGGAACACTTCTATTTCTTCTTGTCATAGAATCAAACAGCTAAGCAACACACTGTCTGCAACTAAGAAGAAAAAGTTATTTGCTCTTCATTTATAAAGCCTAAACCTGGCACTGAGAAGATCAGCATTTAACACGACATAAAGTATTGTCTTGTTCTGCTATGGCTCTGGATCACTGATTGAAAACTAAATGAGGAAAATAAAACTTTGTTACATTAAAAGTAATGAGAAAAGTGCTCCAGCATATACTTTCGGACCTGTGAGTTTTCCTGAGGAGAAATGCCACTTTAAAATTTCATCTAATATAATATAGTACCTTCTAAGCTTCAATGAATCCAACAAACAGAGTATAAGTAGATCTCTTTAAACCATCCATATGAATTTATTCAAAATTATTTTACTGCTTGTGTTCCTTTTAACCTCAAAATCTTAACTTATGAATCATACTCATTGTGATCATACAGAAATGGCATTCATTGATATACTAATTTGGTCTTTTCAGATGAAAATGTGATGGAGTTACATGTTACTTAGCAACTCTGTTCTGTTCAAGACTGTTGCTGTAGGCAAAGCAAACAGGAGAGAACACAAATTTGGGAAATGGGGCAGGGGCAGTTGGTTGAGAAGGTAGAGGGAAGAGCAAATTGGAACGTGTTATTTACTTTCCATATCAGTATTTACACCCAAATCCTTCCAGAAACTCTTCTGAGAGAGATTGTACACGTGGCACTATCATTCATCGGCCAGTCATTTGGGCTGATACGTGGCTAGGTTAGTACTTCTGAGAGTACTGCTGTCTTTTCAAAGATTCAGCAGCCATACCATTCATTTGCAAAGCACTTTTTCCAGCAGTCAGCCTTTTCCTGTGTGTCTTGTTCTTTAAGGAGTCTCTGCAGATTTATTGCAATTTGATTGTGAATCTTCTTGCTTTTGGTTATGGGCTTCCTCATTAGCATATCCCCAAATTCCTTTACAGTGTGTGTGCTCCAAGCACTGCTAAGCAGTTCTGTCCAAGGCGTAGTGCAGATCGTGCAGGGAAAGAAACCTAAGTGCTTTTACTGCTGATCACGCTGGGGAGGAGAGGAAAGGTTCCGAGGACAAGCAGGGAGGGAGACAAGGCCCAAGGGGCTGAAAGAGGCCAGGTTCCTGGGACAAACGAATCTGTGTCAATGGCATCCAGGCCAGCAACTGCAGTGGAAGAGCCTTAACTAAAGTCCTGGCAGAGCCTCGTGATTGTGGTCAGAAGCTAAATCCTGGCGCAATCGGACCCGGGAAGGGAGGACCTCATTTTCAGATGTTTACAGAGCAAAGCCCAAGCCTCGCCTGCAGAATGGAGAAAGCTGAAAGCCTTGGTCTGGCCATCTTTCCCACCACAGTGCGATGCTCCAAATCTAGATGGTGAACTTCAATTATCATTTAAACCAACATCTTTCTCCTCTGACTTCAAGGGAAAAGTATAAGGTTAATAGGTAAAACATTTTCAGCAGCTGCATTTCCTAATCACCCACTTCCCACCTGTGCTTGGCCTTGCCTCCAAAACTGGAAACACCTCTTTTAAGTGCTTTGTTGGCTGAAAATACTGTCTTCTAAAACTTTGATGATTTGGCAGGAAACCTCTGCAGCAGAAGTATTTCTGTGCAGGTGGCAAATCGTGGCATAGCCCTCATCTAGGGAGCATGTATCCAGGAGCTTGGCCACTTTTAAACAAGAATTTATCAAGGGGCAGACAAAGCTAATCTGCCACCATTCACATGTACCTAATAAAATACTGTGTTACCACACACATTATCAAACTATGTTAGTTTGTCTGAAGCTTGCTTTTTAATAACTATCACAATTGGAACAAGCTATAGAAAAATGTATTTCAGATAATTAATGATGATGACAGATGTTATCAGTTTTTATTCCTGATGTCTTAGTGTGTGCCAAGCATTTCAATACATTATCACATTTAATATGATTGCAACAACCCTATAAGAGAGACGTCTCTCTTGAAAGATGAGGAAAAATAGCTGTGTAGAATTAAAAAAACAAGTCCGACTTTGTTGTGACAGGGTTTAGTTTTGAATCAGATTTGTTTGGGTCAAAGGCTTGTTCTTAATTGTTAGCTCGCACACTTATATTAAACCAAACAAAGCTGCCACAAGTCAATGGCACAAAGAACACTGCCTGACCTAAGTTCAGATTCCGTAAGACAGCCAATGAGACAACCTTTGAGTCTGCTTTTTGGCAGGGAATCCTTTGTTCATCACTAGGTCACAGCTTGCCGCCCATCTGGCGACTTGCCCACACTGCTTCGTGGTAGCTGCCTAACCCACTGCACTTCCCTGAGTCATGATGCTCTTACTGTCCTCCCTTACCATCCTTCCCTTTGTAGACATATCATGTTAAGGTTTGCTTTGGTAGCTCACTATTTTCCCTCTTTCTGCAACTTCAGAACTTCAAGGAAACAGCTTAGAAGTCTAGACATTTCTGCAGTCTACTTACTGTTGCCCTGAGGGTCACCCTCTGGTGAATAATCTGAATTATCATCTGCAAATGCATTAGGCTTTCAGTGAAAACACAATTTTATAAGCATATATTGCCATAACCCCTCCAAGTTTTACCATCACAACACAGGGGGTCTTGAGGCTGGAAGTGGACCAACACAAAGTCTACCACCTCCACTTCCTGAGCACTTTCTCTCCCTGATCCACTTATGAGCTAATTTATGGAAGTGACTAAAACAGAAATTGGAAATGCTCATATTAGTCCAAACCTATTAGAGGAGTTTTATCTTTGCAAAAGTTTTTCAAAATACATCTTTCAAAATTTCAGTGTGATATTCTGGTGAGAAGAGTGGAAACATATATCTCAATTGTATTTTGAACTGAAGAGTAAGTTTGTAGTTCCTTCTATACATTGCTTCCTTTAAATTACTAAAAGTGTCTTCTTTGCTTGGCAGCCCAGCATTTTATTGCCTGTCTTTTATACATTAAGTTTTGCAATCCTTTATAATTCTGGAGAATAACAGAATAACAGCTTATACCACTTGGTAGCTAAATGAACCATAGGACATCTTCCATTCTGTATTGAAAGTGGGATTAATATGGAGTTCAGAGTAATTGACTTGTAGCTCATTCAGTCATTTATAGTGTACTCATTATACCTTTCATCTTTGGGAGAAGGGCAAAAATAAAAGTGCCTGTACATGCAGCTTTAAAGGAAGATATGGATCATTTATCCTTCTGATTATGATTTTCTTAAAATGATACCTGTGGAGAAGGGAACAAGACTGGAATCTAAAACACACACAAATTCCACAGCAAAATATACCCATGTCTCTCAGCATCATCAAAACTGAATTAAACTAATGTGTACTCTACCAAAATGACTTTCTGCTGGAGAATAGACTCTGGAGAGGAACATGAGAGGACTAGTGAGGAGTGTGGACATAGTGGACATATGTTGGAGAGATCCTAACTTAGATGTAGAATAAAGTAAGACCTATCTCTTATTACAAGAAATCTGAAAGGCTTTTAACTTCCAAAGACCTCTTATGGAAAGAAGGCCCCTTCAGCTGTACAATAGGTGATTCACTTTATCACATTGATAAAGGTATCTAGAAGCAACTGGTCAAACTGATTTGAGAAATGAAAGCACATCTTCCTAAGGCACAGGGGTCAAAATCATTTTTTAAAAACCTGTGATAGAGTATTTCTACTTTGAAGAATATGGAGCAGATGTGCTTTCCCCCATTCACCCCATTACATACAATTAAAATTCCTAGGTATGGCTGGGCATGGTGGCTCATGCCTGTAATCCCAGCACTTTGGGAGGCCAAGGTGGGCAGATCACCTGAGGTCAGGAGTTCGAGGCCAGCCTGGCCAACATAGAGTGAAACCCCATCTCTACTAAAAAAATACAAAAATTAGCTGGGTGTGGTGGCACATGCCTGTAGTCCCAGCTACTTGGGAAGCTGAGGCAGGAGAATCACTTGAACCCAGGAGGCGGAGGTTCCAGTGAGCCGAGATCATGCCACAGAACTCCAGTCTGGGTGACAGACCAAGACTCCGTCTCTCAAAAACAAAAAAACAAGGTATCCCAATCTTTCTATCCTAATAGGGTAGTGTCAGAGAAGAACAAATAGGGAGTCTAGACTTTTATCCCCAGTAGGAAGTAAATCTCTCCTTTTCCTTCCCCATTCTTGCTGGTATGGTGTTGGATGAGACCTGGTAGAAAGTCAGGATTTTTAGCACCCAGCAATGGTAGTGAGTCTTCTCCCACAATGTCGTGTCAGTGAAAGCCACGTGGGAAACAGTGATAAAACATTCCTACCCTCCAAACCACGAAGGTATCAGTGGAAACCCAGTGAGGAGCTTGAACTCCCATCCCCAACCAGAAGTAATGAGAAGCCTCTCCATCAGGTGTTATGGAGGGTGAATTGGGAACCTGAACTTCTGTTTCCACGTGGAAGTAATGAGGCAGATCCCTCGTAACAAAATACCCAAAATGTCCAGACTTAAAAGATCACTCATCATACCAAGAACTGGAAAGATCTCGAACTGAATGAAGAGAGATAATCAATGACTGCCAAAAGAGATGTCAAATATATTAGAATTATTGACATTTTAGGCCGGGTGTAATGGTTCATGCCTGTAATCTCAACACTTTGGGAGGCCAAGGCAGGCAGATCACTTGAGACCAGGAGTTTGAGACCAGCCTGGCCATCATGGCAAAACTCCATCTTTACCAAAAATACAAAAATTAACAAGGCATGGTGGCACATGCCTGTAATCCCAGCTACTCAGGAGACTGAGGCAGGAGAATCGCTTGAACCCGGGAGGTGGAGGTTGCAATGAGGCGAGATCTTGTCATTGTACTCCAGCCTGGGCAATAGAGCGAGGCTCTGTCTCAAAAAAGGAAGAATTATCTGACATTTTAAAGCAGGCATTATAAAAATGCTTTAATGAGCAATTACAAACACATTTAAGTGAGAAAAATAGTCACAGCAAATAAACAGGAAGTATCAGCAAAGAAAGAGAAAGTATAAAGAAAAACTAAATAAATATTTTAGAACTGAAAAAAAAAATAACAAACAAAAAATGTACTGGATGGACTCAATAGCAGAATGAAAGGGACAGAGGAAACAATCAGTGAAAGAACGATAGGACAATAAAAATTACCCAATCTTAGGCCAGGCACGGTGGCTTATGCCTGAATCCCAGCACTTTGAGAGGATGAGGCGGGCAGATCATGAGGTCAGGAGTTCGAGTCCAGCCTGGCCAACATAGTGAAACCCCATCTCTACCAAAAATACTAAAAATTAGCTAGGCATGGTGGCATGTGCCTGTAATCCCAGCTACTCAGGAGGCTGAGGGAGAATTGATTGAATCCAGGAGGCAGAGGTTGCAGTGAGCCAAGATCACACCATTGCACCCAAGCCCAGGTAACAGTGTGAGACTCCACCTCAAAAAAAAAAAAAAAAAAATTGCCTATTCTTAACAACAAAGAAAAAATAAACTAAAAAAAGCCTCTGGGGTCTGTAAGACTGTAACAACAGATCTAACATCCATGACATCAGAGTTTCAGAGGAAGAGTAAGAGCAGGCAGGATGAAAAAAGTTCTCAAAGAAATAATGGCTGAAAACTTCCCATATTTGGCAAAAGACAAAACTATAAATTTAAGAAGTTCAGTGGATGTCAACTAGGATAAGCCCAAAGAAATTCATACTAGGATATATCATAGTCAAACTTCTGAAGACTATTAGCAAAAATATCTTAAAAGCAGCAAGAGGGAAATGATACCTTATCCATACGAAAAAATAAATGACAATGGCTTTCTCATAAGAGACTATGGAGGCCAGTGGGAAGTGGCATAATATTTTTCAAGCACTAAAAGAAAAGAATTACCAATCCAATGCAAACATCTTTCAGGAATAAGGAAGAAATTAAGACATTCTCAGATGAAGGAAAACTGAGAGAATTCATCATCAGAAAACCTACTCCAAAAGAAGAGTTAAATAAAGTTTTCTGAATAGAAAGGAATCAAAAGAAACACCTAGAAATATCAAAAAGGCTGAAAGAACACAGTAAGTAAAAGTATGACTAAAAATTATACACTTTTCTTCTCTTCATCATATTTGGTGGGGAAAGCAAAAATAATAACATTGCTTAATGTAGTTCTCAATTTATATAAAGGATTTAAGATAATTATAAATGGGAGAGGGTGAAGAGACAAAGAAAGAAATGATTCTATACTTCAAATTTAAAATGAACACACATACATATTTTACATACACACATATAATGTAATATCTAGAGCAAATACTTAAAAAGCTATACAAAAGATATATCAAAAACTCTGGTTACGTCAAAATGGAATTCTTAAAACTGTTTAAGTAACCTCAGAAAGGTATGGGGATAAAACAGAAGCAACAACCAAAGAAAATAAAAATAAAATGGCAGACTAAGGTCTAACATACCAATAATTACACTAAATTTAAGTGGCCTAAATACACTAATTGAAAGATAGAGACTGGCAAAATATTCAGAATATGACCCAAATATTCTGTCTACAAACTCCCTTCAAATGTGATGACATAGAAAGTTTAAGGGTTAAAAGATATAAAAAGAAATATCATGTAAACTTTAACAAAAGGAAAGTAGTAGTGGTTATATTAATATCAGACAAAGGAGACTTCAAGCAAAGAAAGTTACCAGAGACAGGGAGGGATATGATATTCTATAATAATAAAAGTATCAATCCACCAAAAAGACAAAACAATTCTAAGTGTGTATGCACAAACAACAGGGTCTGCAAAATATATGAAGCAAAAATCGATGGGACTAAACAAAAAATAGACATGTCCACAATTATAGTTGGAGATTTCAACTGCCCTTTCTCAACAACTGATAGAACAACTAAACAGAAAATCAACAAGAATATACAATAACCCAATAACACCATCAAGCAACAGAATCTAATCAACATTTATGTGCCCATGGAACATGCACCAAAATAAATGCTATTCTGGATCATAACAAACTTAAACAATTTTCTAAAAACTGAAATCATAAAGAATGTGTTCTACAACTGCAATGGACGCAAACTAGAAGTCAATAACAGAAAAATCTCCAAATACTTGGATAGTTCATGGATCAAAAATGAAGTCTCAAGGGAAATATAAGAATATATTGAACTGAATAAAAATGAAAATATAACATATCAAAATTTGTGGGATACAGGTAAAAGAGCAATGAGAGAAAAATTCATAGCACTAAATGCATATATTATAAAAGAAGAAACTATCTCAAATCAATAACTCAAGTCCAAGTTCAAAAACCTAGAAAAAGAAGGGCAAAATAAATACAAAGCAAGCAGAAGGAAGAAAACAATAAGGATTAAACTAGCAATCAATGGAAATGAAAACAGAAAAATAGAGAAAACCAATGCCACAAAGAAGTGGTTCTTTGAACGGGTTAGTAAAATTTAAAAAAAAAAAAAAAATCTAGCAAGACTAATGAATAAAAAAGGGAGAAGACACAAATCACCAATACCAGGAATGAAATGGAACATCACTACAGATGCTGCAGACAGTAAAAGGATAAGAGAATCTTTAGAACAATTCTACATATATAAATTTGACAACTTTGATGACATATACCAATTCCTGAAAAAATATGCTACCACCACTCACCCAATATAAAATAATTTCATTAACCCTCTAACTATTCATAATTATAAACACCCCAGAAATCTCCAAGCCTAGATGGTTTCACTGGATGATTCTGCCACACATTTAAAGAATTAACACCAATTCTGCAGTTTCTTTCAGAGAATACAAGAGTAGCAAAGCCTTCCCAATTCATGTTATAAAACTAGTATTATCCTAATACCAAATCAGACAAAAATAGTACCAAAAAAATTTACAAACCAATAGCTCTCTTAAATATAGAGGCAAAAATCTTAATATTATTAACAAATAGAAATTAGCAATATGTTTAAAATTACATACCATAACTAATTGGGATTTATCCCATAGATGCAAGGATGTTTGAATATTTCAAAATCAGTACAATCTACCATATAAACAGATTACACAAGAAAAATTACAAGATTATATAAATTGATGCAGAAAAAACATTGGACAAAATTGACACGCATTTATGATTTAAAAAATACTCAGAAAACTAGAGATAAAGGGGAACCTCCTCAAATTGTTAAAGAGCATCTCCAAAAATTCTACAGTTAACATTACACTTAATAGTGAAAGAATAAAATCTTTCCCTCTAAAATCAGGAAGAGGGAAAGGATATTAGCTTTCACCGCTCTTATTCAACATAGTGCTGGAAATTCTAGCCATGGCATTAAGGCACAAAAAGGAAACAAAAGGCATGTAAAACAGAAAGAAAGAAAGAAATCTGCCCTTCCCTATTTGCAGATAACATAATTGTCTACATAAACCCCCCCCCCCCAAAAATGAGTTCAGCAACATTGCAAGATACAAAACAAATGTACAAAACTCAGTTGTATTTTTATGTAATAGCAGTGATCAGGGACACTAAAATTTAAGACAGTATTATTTACAATTACTCAAACAAATGAAATACTTTGGTGTGAATCTAGCAAAACATCTACAGGACTTGTATGCCTAAAATTACAAAACAGTGATGAAAGAAATCAAAGCTCTAAATAAATGGAGAGATATACCATGTTTATGGATTGAAAGATCTGACATAATATAGACATTGAACTCTCAAATTTGATATACAAGACTTTTTATATAGCTTCAGTAATCAAGAATTTGTGTACTGGTGGATTAACACAAAGCTCAATGGAACAGAATAGAGAACCCAGAAATAAACCCATATATCCTCTGCTGATTTTTTTTATAAAGGAGTAAAAGCAATTCAGTGGAACAAAAATAGCATTTTCAACAAATGATGCTGGAACATTTACACATCTGTAGACCAAAAATAAAAGAAAACCAAAACACAGCCTTGACCTAATCCTTATACTTCATACAAAAATTAACTCAAATTAGGTCATAGACTTAAATGCAAAATATAAAACTATAAAACTTCTACAAAACAATAGGAAAAATCTATGGGATTTTGGTCTATGCAAACTTCTTAGACTTGACACCAAAAGCACAATCCATAAAAGTTTAATTTATAAATTAGACTTCATCAAAATTAAAAATTTTATCTGTGGAAGGACTCTGTTTAAAAAAAAAAAAAAAAAGGATGATAAAAAAGCTCAGCATGAGAGAAAATACTTGCAAACCCCACATCCAACAAAAGACTAATCTATATACAGATTCTATAAAGAGCTCTCAAAATTCAGGAGTAAAAAAACCAGTCCAATTTGAAAATGACAAAAGATATGAACAGACATTCACCAGGGTGAATGACAAGTTAGCATGTTAAAACATGTTCAACATCACTAGCCATTAAGGAAATGCAAATTAAAACCACAATGAGATGTCACTACACACCTATTAAAATGGCTAAAATGAGCAATAATGACAATACTAAATGCTGGTAAGGACACAGATTAGACACAAATTAGATCACTAATACATTACTAATGTGATGTAAAATGGCACAACCACTGTGGAAAATAACATGACAGTTTCGGGCGCGGTGGCTCACGCCTGTAATCCCAGCACTTTCGGAGGCCAAGGCGGGCAGACCACGAGGTCAGGAGATCGAGACCATCCTGGCTAACACGGTGAAACTCCCTCTCTACTAAAAAATACAGAAAATTAGCTAGGCGTAGTGGTGGGCACCTTTAGTCCCAGTTACTCGGGAGGCTGAGGCAGGAGAATGGTGTGAACCTGGGAGGTGGAGGTTGCGGTGAGCAGGAGATTGCGCCACTGCACTCCAGCCTGGGTGACAGAGTGAGACTCCATCTCAAAAATAAATAAATAAATAAATAAATAAAGCTAAATATAACCTAGGGATAACATCACTATTATAAAGCCTAAGATCAGTGCTTGAGATATTTGGCAGATGCTGCACCTGATCAGCTGGCACCACCCGGACAGATAAACGGGCTCATCTGACCTTGTGGCCTCCACCCTGAACTGACTCAGCACAAGACAGGTTCGACTCCCTTTGATTTCATTTCCAATCCAACCAATCAGCACTACTGAAAAAAAAAAAATTAAATATGCAGCTCCCATATAACCTAGAAATTGCCCTCCTGGGCTTTTATCCCAGAAAAATAAAGACTTATGTTCAAACAAAGACCTGTATACAAATGTTTATAACTTATTTTACAATAGCCCAAATTATTGTAACTTATTTTACAATAACCCCAAACTGGAAATAATCTAACTATCCTTTAAAGCATGAATGGTTAAACAAACTGGTTAATTCATACCATGGAATATTAGTCAGTGATAAAAAGAAATAAACCATTGATACAACAACCTGAATAAATCTCCAGAGAAGTGTAGAGTTATATACTATATAATTCCATTTAGATAACCTCCTTGCAATAACAAAATTATATAAATGAAGAACCTATGGCCAGGCACGGTGGCTCACTTCTAATCCCAGCACTTTGGGAGGCTGATGCAAGCGGATCACTTGAGGCCAGGAGTTCGAGACCAGCCTGAGCAACATGGCAAAACCCTGTCTCTACCAAAAATACAAAAACTAGCCTACTGTGGTGGCACATGCCTGTAATCCCAGCTACTCAGGATGCTGAGGCAAGAGAATTACTTGAACCCAAGAGGCAGAGGTTACTGTGAGCCAAGACTATGCCGATTGGGTGACAGAGCGAGACTGTCTCAAAAAAGAAAAAGAACTTACTATTGTATTAGTGGTTGCCAGGGCTTAAGAAGAAGTTAGGGACCAGGAGGAAAACAGATGGCTATAAAAAGGCAACATGAGAGATCTTTGTGGTAATAGAACTGTTCTGTGTCTTGACTGTATCAATGTCAATATCCTGGCTGTAGTATTCTACAGTTTTGCAAGATATTACCACTGACGGACACTGGGTAAAAATTATGCTGGGTCTTACTGAGTTACTTTTTACTGATGTGTGTGAATCCTCAATTATCTCAAAACAAAAGTTTAATTTAATAATATATATTCAAACCTTCAGATAAATCTTACCAAAATGAATTTTTTTAAAACTATGATACATGGTACCTTAGCCTGTTCATGCTGCTATAATAAAATGCCATAGACTGGGTAGCTTATGAACAACAGAAATTTATTTTTCATCATTCTAGAGGCTGGAAAATCAAGGCAGTGGCAGACTCAGTGTCCACTGAAGGCCCCTTTTCTGGTTCATAGATGGTGCCTTCTAGCTGTGTCTTCACATGGTGGACAGAGCAAACAAGTTCCCTTGGGCGTCTTTTCATAAGGGCACTAATGCCATTCACGAGAGCTCCATTCTTGTGACCTAATCACCTCCCAAAGATCTTACATTCTAATACTATCACTTTGGGAGTTAGAATTTCAACATATGAATTTGGGGGCACATAGACATTCAGACTATAACACATAGTTTCCTGGACTATCTGATAGCAAAATTTCATAAGAGTTTCTAACTCTATATTAAACACACTGAAAAGACTTATCATTATGGGTATTTTCAAGAGTTGGTGATATAGTTTGGCATTTTTTTTTTTTTGCATGTTTTATAAAATCTCAGGGGTAGGTACCCCAGATTTTTATGTTACACTCTTCTGACAAAAAACTAAATAATATACCAAATTCACTAAATGAAAAAGGAAAAACTTAGGGGCTTGTCTGTCTGTTTGAATACTAGCCCAAAGCTAAAGGAAACTGCTGTATTATGAATAGTGGAAACAACTCCGTTTCAGAAACTAAGTTTATTTTAGAAATTAATTTCAAGCCTATTTGAAAACAACTGTAATTCTAATAAGAATTAAAATTCAAACCATTTTGGATGATAAATATTTAAAAGCTTTTGGTCTGGAAATAAAACTGAAACAGAGCAAAGAAACTAATGTTATCAAATCCACTGTGGTGGGGTGAAATGTCTGTTTTGCCGAGAGGATTTTGATCCAAACTGCTAATCACTGAAACACATTCCCATTCTGTAACTACCACTTATAGTCATATAAGCCTGATATTTATTCCTGATGAATTTTATTCCTATTTCCTCAACTTTCTTCTTTAAAAAAATCTTTTAAAGCTTTAATTAAAAAAATTATTTGAGCACTCAATTCCTAAGGCATGAACATGTGCAAGCAAACCCATATAAACACACCTAATCCTCTCTCCTTGATTCAGACTACATGAAATTTAATAGGAAGCCCAGCATCTTCCTTCTCAGTATAATTTACTTGTTCATTCATGTTTGAGATCAACTTCTTCTCACAGCCATTACTGGCAAGAGAGAAGCCTGGTTCCCAAGGTATACACTACACCTGTGCCAAGGGGCATCAACCAAGTAGGGAACATCCCCAAGTAGGGAAATGAGAGTTTCAGAAAGGATCAAAGTCATGTTTGAGAGGAAAATTATAATTTAATTGCTCTTCCCTTCACTTTGTGGCTTAGTAGTTATATTCAGATGCTAGGACTGCCATAGCAAAGTACTAAAAACTGAGGGGCTTAAATAACAGAAATGTATTGTTTCACAATTCTGGAGCGTAAGAATCTGAAATCAGTGTCTTCAGGGTTGGGTCCTCCAAGGGCTGTGAAGAAGGAACTGTTCCATGCCTCTCCCCTAGTTTCTGGTGATTTGCTGGCATTCTTTATCGTACCTTGGCTTGTGGGGGCATCACCCCAATCTCTGCCTTCCTCTTCACATGGTATTCTTCCTGTGTGTGCATCTGTCTCCAAATGTCCCTGTTTTATAACGACACCAGTCATTTTGGATTAGGGCCTGCCCTAAGGACCTCATTTTAACTTGATTAGCTATGTAAATACCTCCAGATAAGGCCACATTCGAAAGTACTGGGTACTTTAACACGTAAATTGAGAGGGGGACACGATTCAGCCCATAATAGTAGTGTTTAAATGTGAATTAAAAGGCGTTGAGAAACTGGCTGATGACAATTTCTTTACTCTTTGATATGGGTTATGACCAACAGTCATATGATGGGTCAGAACCTGCCCTCCGACAGAGATAGTTCATTCCCCTCCATCATTAGACAGCCTAAAATTCTCTGCAAGCTCATTTGGTCTAATGTCCATATCACTGTAATGTCAAGTCAGCATTGGCACATACATACACACACAAAAATGTTATCTGCCCATTTTGCAAAGGGAAAGTTAGACCCAGAATTACCAAGTAGCCTATCTGATACAGTTAAGCAAGTAGATTCTGTACCAAAGAGAGTCTAATAAAGCCTCTGCTTCAAAAACTGTGTACTTTCTTGTGTATTTTCTTGTGTACTTACATATTTCTTTGTATTTTATTTTCCCAAGGGCTTTACAGAAATTTCTATCATTTGCAATCTGTTCTTCTAGTTATATGAATCTATTTTCTCTTTAACCAGCATTTTTCTTTCCTTGACATAAAAAAAAAAAGAAAAGAAAGAACCAGCTTTTCTAAAAAACATGTTGCAGCTCTCCTACACGTCAGTAAGTACAGAAGCTAAAATTGACTTACTTTGCTGCATATTGTGTCATTCATCTAATGGTGTAATCTAAGAGAATAACCTCTGATTTGAAAATGTGAGTACTCATTTTTAGGACTGGACTACTTGGATCTGATATGGTTGTAAGTCACAGAATTTTATGACCAGATGTGTCTTTGGAAATTATCCAGGCCAATCCTCTTTTAATACCAACTGTTGGTGAAAACTGAAGTTCAGAAAGGCCAAGTAATTTCCCTGGGGTCACAGAGCAGGGTTAGAAGCCAACCCAAGAGCAGAATTCAACATTCCTGCTGACTCCTCATCCAGTGCCCTTTCTACTCCTGGCTGTTTCAAGTATACAGGCAACACCTTGTCGTAACCTTGCTTGTCTTGACAGTCTTAAAGCTAAACAATGGTAAAAGAATGGTGGCATGAGAAAGTCATGTTTATTTAATTTATAGAGGAAAAGAAGGCCTTCTGATATCCTTCATTCCAGGCATCACTTAAATATGGAAAAAACACATGGTTTTCTGAATCTCTTCAACTCTTTTATCAGAGAGTAGGATTACTGAGGGTCTACAATATCCTAGGTTTTAGAAATAGTGGACAACATGGACCTGGTCCCTGCCTTATGGAGCTGAAAGTCCAGATGAGAAGACAGATATTATATAAATCATTATAAACAATTAAGTTTAAAAATTATGATATCTAAAGAGATGAAAAAATGTTACTGAGACAACCAACTTGGCCTCAGTTCTAAAGGAAGACTTCCCTGAGGCATTGATGTTTGACCTGAAATCCAGAGGATATGTAAGTGTTCTAATGGACATGTTCCATTAGGAAGATGGAGGGGACATAGAACAGTGCATGGCTGTGCTCAGATAATTGAGAGATGTCCCCCATAGCTAAAGCAGATGGATTGATGTTAGTGCCAGAGATGCAAGTGAAACCTGATAACCCAGGTATACAGGTGTATAGGCCATGGTAAGAGTTTAGAAATCCATTTAATGCAATTTGAGCAAGGGAAAGATGTGAGATCAGATTTATCTGTTTAAAAGTTCATTCTGGCATCTTTATGAGATGGATTAAAAGCACAAGAGGGAGACAGGCCAGGTAGGAGATGAACATACAGGCCAGATACAGCACACACATAATATGTGGTCTGGACCTGCCCAGTTAATTCAGCAGAATTCTTTTTTTCCAGTGACACATCTTGTGTTTCTTGTCTTTTTAAAATAAAATGCAAACCTGTTACTAAATACTACGCTTAATGAATACAATTGTTTTTAAAAGACAGCAGATACCTAATGGATATTTAAAAACAATTATTTCACTGTCTTATTGAAGGAAGCTTTTTTACTGCATTAGAATTGTAATTTTAAATTATATTTGGGCTAATTGCAAATATTCTCATTGTAAAGAGCTTTGATTTAAATAATATATTGTCAGTACAAATAATGTGAATGAATCATCAACTCAACTATTGAAGTAATGGTAAGCTGCCATCCATTGTATTTGCACTGATTGTGCTCCATGTTAATTTTTAAATGTCTTACTTTGGTGAAAATCAGATATTGTGTATGTACGTGTGTGTGTGTGTGTGTATGCGCGCGCGCGTGTGTGTATGGAATACATAGAATAATGCATTGACTTCATGGAGGAATCCAAGAATATTCTGTCAAATGATTTTGATGTGTCCTGCAGTGATCAGACATCATAAAAAACAATGTGCTTTTTAAAAAATGTACCTGAAATAGTTTTTACAAGAGTTTCAAAAAGAATAGTTTTCATATAAATAATTTATCTTGTTTTCTTAAAAAAAAACAGTGGACAGTTTATATCACTAGTATGATATAAGATCTAAGCATAACATATGGATGAGTGCTACCATTTATTATTCTCTTTTTGACAATCTGAATCATCCTTTGGATATTACTCTGAATGATAAATCAAGCAATTTAAAAGTGGAACTCAAAATTGGAAAATTGAAGTTGTAAGTGCTTTTATCTTAAGTAGATGATACGTTCACGTACCTTGAATAGTAAGTGCTCTAGCTTTGAGTTAACTTTATGACAATGAGCTCTTCAGTGAGTAATGTTAGGCTAATGCAATACGCAGGTCCTAGGAGTCAGGGTTAAGTATGAATTGTATATCTACTGACTTTCATGAGAACTCAATTCAGCATATGTGTAAACTTCTATTCTATAGTTTTTTTCTGACAAACAGTATGATACATTCTATCAACTGCCATTGAATAATTGTAAGTTTTCTTTGAAGAAAGACTAATTCTTTTTCAAGAATTGTTGTGTCTATCATTATTTTATCTTATTCCCTGGAGTGTGGCATTTTTTAAGAGAATGCATTCTTTCAGAATTTCATTTTGATTGAAAGGAGAAATGATTCTTGCCAAGACTATACAAACATTCATTTTTCTCCCATGTTGGTTAGGGGCATCTAAATGCTAGAATCTCTGGCTTTGAGGGAAGTAAGTTTGTTTGTTTGTTTTCACTCTTATTGTTGGCAAAGGAGATGGAAAAAAGGCTTGCCATGGATTAATCTTTTACCGTTCACTTTCTTTTGAAATCCCTGGTTTTACTGACCATTAAAAACTGCATGGTGACAGTAATCCCCATTTCCATTCCAATAGCTTGGACCAAGTGATAAAGCAAACTCCTGTGCTTCTGCTTTGCATTAAGTTAGTAAAACAGGGGGACCTGTAATGGAAACAGAAGGAGGCTTTTGTGTTTAATCATTTCTGTTTCTGCCAGTTCTGTTCCAACATGGATTTGTATGTGCCATTTATTTTAAATACCTCACCATTTCTTATAAGTATACAAAACCCAGGATACCAACAACAAATCTTGTTGCATCTGTTTATTTCTTCTAGGTTGGACAAATTGAAGATTTTCTATACCAATTAGAGGACAGTTTCTTAAAAACTAAAAAACTGAGAACGGCTCGAAGGCAAAAAACAAAAATGAAGCGACTTCAAATTGTTCAGCAAAGCTAGTCATTAGGGAGCAGGCACTACCACTAACACATCCCAGAAGAAGAGGCAAGGGCACCCATCCCAGTGCCCACCTAGCACTGTGACAGCTGGATAACAAAAACTTGTCACCAAAAGAAAGAGGTGGTATTCCCCTCAGTTCATCTTTACTGAAGACACTCTATGCTTCATTAATCTCAACTGACAGCAATAAATATTCTCAGCAAGTTTGACTTGACTTTTGTTCAGATTTTTCTTGTTTAAAGAGCTTATAAAATAACCATTGATACCTCTTTCACTGCCTTGATCTTTCAAAATGGATGAAGGTATACCAGGTCTACCCAATAATGTTTATAGTATACATCTATAATCATGGGCATTCATTAAGAATTATTCACGGGCCACCTACAGATATAGAAAACAATATAAATGCAAAATTGAACTTATAAAAGTTATAATGTACTTTCCCAACTCTTATAACGATAGTCATACATGGTATGGCGGCTGACATCAGTTAAGTTTTCTCATTAAGTGGTTGTTTTCCTCTAGATCCTTTATGTTGTATTTTCTCTGCCCCTTAAGCTATGCAACACAAATTTGACAAGGTAGTCAAGTTTGCATATGTTTGACAAGGTAGTGAGTTGATAGCCATCACTGAAGACCTCAACTGATGCCAACAAAAAGATTTGAGAATAGAATAAGGAGGAAGAGCCCAGATCCTGAGTAAAATAGGAAAACATATTTTGTTTAATAGTGAAAAATAAATAGAATTTTGAAATACATTGATAAAAGCTCAAAAAATAAAATGAAACCAATCAAAATTTCCCAGCAGAAGTAATAGACTAAATGATTTATAACAGTTTATCCAATCTTAACCTAATAACATACAAAAATTTATAATATTAAAGCTAGAGGCATCATACTACTGGATTTCAAAATAGATTACAAAGCTATAGTAATCAAAACAGCATGGTACTAGCACAAAAACAGCACATTGACCAATGAAATAGGATACAGAGCCCTAAAATAAAACAGCACATTGACCAATGAAATAAGATACAGAGCCCTAAAATAAACCCACACATTTATGGTCAATTGACTTTTGACAAAGGTGCCAAGAATACACAATGAGGAAAGGATGATCTCTTCAGTGAAAGGCATTGGTAACATTGGATATCCACATGCAGAGAAGTAAAAATGGACCTTTGTTCCACTCCTTATGCAAGAATCAACTCAAAACGGTTTAAAGACTTAAATGTAAGATCTGCAATTGTAAAACTACTAGTAGGGAATATAGAAGGGAAGCTCCATAATATTGGTCTGGGCTGCAATTTCTTAAGAGCCCAAAAGCACATATAATGAAAGCAAAAATAAACAACTGGGATTGCATCAAACTAAAGAGCTTTTGCACAGCAAAGGAAACGATTAACAGAATGAAGAGACAACCCACAGATTGGGATGAAATATTTGCAAATCATTTATTGGATTAAGGGGTAATATCTAAAATATACAAGGAACTCAAACTACTCAGTAAAAATAAAACAACCATATAAAAAAATGGCAAAAGACCTGAAAAGACATTTCTCAAATGAAAATATAAGTGGACAACAGATATATAAGAAAATGCTCAACATCTCTAATCATCAGAGAAATGTAAATTAAAACCACAGTGAGATATCACCTAACATATGTTAGATTTGCTATTTATAAAAAGATTAAAGATATTAAGTGTTGTTGAGGATTTGAAGAAAAGAAAACCCTTGTAGATGGTTGGTGGTATTGTAAATTAGTACAACCATTTTGGAAAACAACATGGGGATTCCTCAATAAGGTAAAAGAATTATCAGAGGACAAAACAGTTCAAGGTGGCTGACTAAATGCATCTGGCACTTGCTTCTTCCACAAAGAAGAACCAAACAGCAAGTAGATAATTATACTTCAAATAGATTACATAAGAGAGAACACTGGAATTCATCTGACAAGGGAAAGAAAACACTGAAAGCAAGGAAGGAAAGGGAAGCAGGTCAGCCTGCTCAGCTCGTATAGGTTGGGAGCCTGGAGAAGTTTTCTAATGCAGGTAAAGGGTAAGTGAGAGACCCCCAGTGGTCCATACTCCCACTGCAGACTCCTGCAGTCCTAGCCATTGGAAAGCCCCTTGACTCTTGCAAGCCCTGAGTAACATAAAGAATGGCCTGAAGACGGTACTCCAGAGAGGGAGCTCACATAGAGTCCCACGAACACCCAGGTCCTAAGTAGCTCCAGCAGGATGCCAGTTTGAGAACCCAGTGCCCACCACACAGCATCTTGCCCTGGGGCCCAGACACCCCTGCACCGCCACATTCCTGGACCCCATTGACATTCCCCACGTATAGCTGCCACTAATGGAGCCAAGACAGAAACCACTGGCAGCAACTCACCCTCCCAAGCAGAGGAGTGGCTGCACATTTTCACACACCCCTGGAACAGAAAGGATGCTCACAGAAAGTAGAGAGTTGAATGGTAGTTACAAGAAACTTGGGGGAGACAGGAAAAGGGAAGACATTGGTCAAAGAGGACAAAATTATGGTTAGAAAGGAGGAGTAAGTTCTGGTAATCTATTCCACAGGATGGTGACTACAAGTTAACGATAACGTATATTTCAAAATAGCTAAAAGAGAATTTTAAATGTTCTCACCATAATGAAGTGATAAATATTTGCAGTGAGGGGTATGTTAATTAGCCTGATTGGATCATTCCACAATATACATATATAATGAAATATCACATTATATACAATTATTAGTTGTCAATTGAAAATAAAACTTTTTATAAAATTATGTTAAAAGAAAAAAGATATAGAACTATTAATATATGTCACATAATTATAACTACATTATAATTTGAATTAAATATATATATGTTATTAAATATATACCTATAAAAGACTGGAAAGAAATAAGATATTAAGAATGGCTATCTCTAGTAGGAGCAATTATGAGTAATTTTGTTATCTTTTCCTTAATGTTATGTAATATGTTCCTTGATAATAAAGTCTTTTAAAAATTATTATTTATCACTTTGCAGAGAAAGAACTAATTCACATCACCTTTTCTTCCTAGTTTATATAAAAATACGTATTTTTTCTTTATAAGAAAAAATTATTTTTTCAGAATATATATATACACACACAGACACACACACACACATATATATATATACTCTGATACTGGCATCATAAATAATGGTGATTGCACAGACAGAAGCCAAAGGAAGCATTTCACTTAAAGAATTCTTTGGCCGGGCGCGGTGGCTCAAGCCTGTAATCCCAGCACTTTGGGAGGCCGAGACGGGCGGATCACGAGGTCAGGAGATCGAGACCATCCTGGCTAACACGGTGAAACCCCGTCTCTACTAAAAAAAATACAAAAAACTAGCCGGGCGAGGTAGCGGGCACCTGTAGTCCCAGCTACTCGGGAGACTGAGGCAGGAGAATGGCGTAAACCCAGGAGGCGGAGCTTGCAGTGAGCTGAGATCCGGCCACTGCACTCCAGCCTGGGCAACAGAGCGAGACTCCGTCTCAAAAAAAAAAAAAAAAACAGAATTCTTTAAGTTGTAAAAATTTTTATGACTGCCTCCACCAAGTATCCCTGGTGCAGGAAGTCCAGAAGGTCACTAAGTAACTATTACTAAAGAACAAATTATGGTATTTTATCTGTGTTTACAAATAACAAATACGGTAATATATGGGTTGTCCCTTATCTGTCTCACTTGTGTTCCCCGTAAGTTTCTCCTCTGATTATTTTGTTTAGTTCTTTCCCTGTACTCACAGTATATCATCTCATGAAATATGAGATGATCACAGACCAACGTCCCTTAAATCAAAAGGTATTGAAGGTTGAGAGACCACTGGCAGAGCAAAGCTGTGATTTATGGTGGCTTGATTCACTGAGATGGTATGATGGAGTCTAAGTTCAATCAGATATTTCACAAGTGGCCTGATCCACTCAGCAGTTTCCTGGGCTCATGGACATGGATACAAAGGACTATTGTACAATCTTGACAAGCAGCAGATTGTCAAGATGGGGTGTAATGACACTTGGAGGCAGGCAGCTATTTATGACAAACCATCAAAGGAAAGGTAAGTCAGAAAATAGACCCAAAGAGCATCCCAAAAGTTATAATGTGAGCATACTCTGTTTGTATCTTAATGAAAAAAGCCAGAGACACTCAGACCACAGGAGGTAATCAAAGCTCAAAATTATTCTCCATGCATGTGATATAATAAATAGTATGGGAATTTGAAAATTATATATTGAATATATGCTTTTATTGTGATCTGCCAATCCAAGGCAATGTGCAGAATTAATATGCATTAATAATCAAGACTTTAGTTTCCTTTTAAGATAAATGTTTGAAAAAGTAGCAAGGCAAATATTTAGTGAGAAATGAGAAGACCAAATCCCTGATGTTAGTAGGAAGTCAGCCCTTTCTCTAAAATTCATACAACAGGTTTACAGATAAAATTGTTGTCTCAGGTCTGCTTCCATAAAGCCGGAAGGGAACGCTGGTGTAGTACAGCTGTTAAATAGAAAGATACCTCTCATGGGTACCACTCAAGTTAGCCGATGATGATAGTAATCATCATATGAAAAGCAAAATGGGCTTGGATTTTGAAGACCTCTGTTCAAATCCTAGCTCTGTGTAAAAAGGGATAATTCTTTTCCTACCTAATAAGGTTTTAGTAAGGAATAAATGACATAATGAATTATGAAATAATTTTTAAACACTGAAGCAATAATACCTTACCTGTACTGACAACTCACTATAAACCAAACATTGTTCAGCTTAGTCCTTATCACAATGCTGAGACAAGAAATGTTATCTTCTTTTTACCTAATAGTAACGTCAAGCCCAAGGGGTGGAATGACTTTCTTACAGCTTGAAAGTAGCAAAGCTTGAATTTGAACCAGGCAGTTTTACTCCAGAATAGGGAATTGACATACTGCTTTTCTGTGTTTTATTTTCATATTACTGTTTTTAGGACCTTGTGGGTCCTAAGTAAAATTAGAAATATACATGCCTGAGATTGCCCAAAAATGACCGTGGGAACTCACTCTCCAATTTGGTAGCCACTACTCATGTGGGACAACTGAGGCCCTGAAATTGGCTAGTGCAAACGAATAACTAAATTTTTAAATTTAAACTTAACTTTAACAAGTTAAAATCAGTTAAAAACTGATACTCAATTCAGTTATTGGAAAATGTTGAAGTATATTTGAGACAACTTGGATATGAATATTGACTTTTTAACTATACATTTTATGAAATCTAAATACAGATCAAGTATTCTGGATGAAAATTTAGCATTCAAATTGAGATGTGCTGTAAGTGTAAAATACACACTTAATTTCAAAGACTTGGTATTAAAAAAGGATGTAAAACAACTCAATAACAATTTTTATATTGATTACATAAAAATAATTTTCAGATATAGTGATTCAAAGAAAATATATTATTAAAATTAATGTTACTTGTTTTTTGTTAATTTTTTAATGTAGTTACTAAAATATTCAAAATTACATAGGTGGCTCAAATCACATTTCTGTTGAACAGCACTGGCCTGGACAGTAAGTCAGATGGAATTGAGAGCTCCCCCGTTCTTCTGGCAGGATGAGCTGAACTGAATCTCAGCCTTCAGACCTCGATTGTAAGTTTCTGTGGACCCAAGGTCCCCAGGAGCAGGGCAACTGGCTTTTCCAGACAACTGGCCATGAAAATCCTATAGTCTGTTACTATCTGTATTAGTCTGTTCTTTCACTGCTAATAAAGAACAGCCCAAGACCAGGTAATTTATAAAGGAAGGAGTTTTAATTTATTCACAATTCCACATGGCCGGGGAGGCCTCAGGAAACTTACAATAATGATGGGAGGTGAAGGGGAAGCAAACGTGTCCTCCTTCACATGGAGGAAGGAGAGAAAAGTGTAGAGCAAAGGGGGCAAGCCTCTTATAAAACCATCATATCTCATGAGAACTCATTCACTATCATGAGAACAGCATGAGGGTACCATCCCCATGATTCAATTACCTTCCACCAGGTCCTGCCCCCAACACATGGGGATTACAATTCAGGTTACAATTCAAGATGAGATTTGGGTGGGGACACAGAGCCAGACAACAACTGTATCTATCCCCTTTAATACTTTTCCTTAAGATAAGAGATCAACAAGGAAGCAGGTTCTGCTCCCAAAATGTACACCTACAGTGTGTCCAACACAACACAACAGCTAGCACATCATGCTGTGGACATGACAAATATTACATCTGACTGAACCTTGCATTGTTTCCCCAATAAAGCCTTTCTTTATAAAGCAGAACTATAGGATCTGCCTTGGCTTAAGACAGATGGTGATTGCTCAAGGACCCACCTTGCACAACAGTGCCTCCTAGGAATACTTGAGCAGAATAATCCCAGGAAAAGCCTGAAATTTTCTACTAGTACAAAGGTAGGTACTCAAAGAGCATTGAGATTTGTGATCTTATTGTTAACGTAACACATGGTTACTTAACACAGGAGAAGCTAAGGATGTACTGGGAACATCTGTAACCAGTGTTAGTCCCTTGAGTCACATTATCCCATAAAAACATAAGTGGTAGCAAAGTGAAGTTCCTGAACTAACACACACAATGCATTTAACTAAGAACAAAGTAGAAACACAATACTATTTATATACTCCAGGGACAGAGATTCCCTTCCACTAGCATAGAAAGAGCTGTCTATTGACGAGAAAATTGACCTCCATATAATGCTAATTAAATGACAGCATCCAAATATATGCCAGGACATAGAATGGACATTAGGACAGTAATGTGAAGTAACACAGAAAGCATTGGCTTTCTCATTGTGCAATCCAGATCTCAGTTACCAAATCCATGAAATGATGATAATAGTCCTCATATGGATATTGAGAGCCCCCATATATTTTAATGGCCTAAATCGTGTGTGACACAAAGTGGAGACTCTAAATATTAGTGTCCTCCCTCTGAGATAGAAAGTAGAGTAAAAAAACAGTCCTTGGCCTAAAGGAGTTAACACTATAGCAGAAGGGGCAAGACTGCAAAGGACTGTCCAGAAATATCTCTGACAGTGCTGCCTAACTGAGTCTATGCGGCAGCGAAGAAGGGGCTGCTAGCTCTGTGTGGGTGTATGAATGCAGGACAACCAGAAAATGGATGTTCAGAGGACAGAGGGGCAGGAATGTCACACCAAAGATGTACGAAATTGAACTAATATGAAGTGGTCCCGAAACAGAAAGTAGAAATGACTTACTGGAAAATAAAATTGGTTTCAGTCTATTTTCTTGTCATTTGCCTTTCTCATAAATGTTTAACACAGAAAAACCAATTATTTGAGGTATTTAATGAGCTGTGATCCAAATAATAACAATTTAAAACTAAATATATGCATGCTCTACCAGAACTCTAGATCTTTTTAAGATAGAAGTATGTCTTCTCCCTTATACTTTGCAACAAGGCAGTCTTTTTTTTCTATTCTAGCACAAAATGTCAATTTTTTCCACCTTGCCTGGTTCATTCCCACTGTCATTGCCTTAGTTCAGACTTTTTCACATCTCCTACAAGTTGTCACTGTGGATGGGCCTTGCCTCAGTTTGCTGCTATAACAAATTATCATAAACTGGGTGGCATAAACAACATTTATTACTCCTAGTTATGGAGTCTAGGAAGTTCAAGATCAAGGTGCTAGCAGATCTGATGTCTGGTGAGGACCCTCTTCCTGGCTTATAGATGGATGCTTTCCTGCTATATTCTCACCTGGTAGAGAGTAGAAAAGGGAAGCAAGCTCACTGTGTCTCTATTTATGAAAACAATAATCCCATCATTAAGTCTCTACCCTTATGACCTAATTACCTCCCAAAGGCTGCATCTCCTAATATCATCCCATTGAAGGTTAGGCTTTCAACACATGAATTTGGGGGGTCACAATGATGTACCCCATAACAGGTATCATTCTCCCTGATTTCTCCTCACTCCAATCCCCCCTCCACACCATGATCAGAATAATCTTTATGAATTTCACAATCTGAATCTGCATGGGTGTATGAATGTCACACACTTTCACACCAGAAGCAGCTCCCTATATCCACAAGAGATTCCAGACTACTTCAAAGGCACTGGGATTTCAAGAACCAGCTCTACCTAACTTGCTGCCCTATCTTTTGGGTAACCCCACCCTGGAGCACCCCATATTTCAGGACGATGGGTACCTAAATTAGTCCGCTTTCTCGCTGCTGATAAAGACATACCTGAGACTGGGCAATTTACAAAAGAAAGAGATTTACTGGACTTATAGTGCCACATGGCTGAGGAGGCCTCACAATCATGTCAGAAGACATGGAGGAGCAAGTCACATCTTACATGGATGGCAGCAGGCAAAGAGAGGGCTTGTGCAGAGAAACTCCCATTTTTAAACCACCAGATCTCATGAGACCCATTCACTATCACGAGAACAGCACAAGAAAGACCTGGCCTCATGATTCAATTACCTCCCACCAGGTCCCTCCCACAACACATGGGAATTCAAGATGAGATTTGGATGGAGACACTTCCAAACCATATCATTCCACCCGACCCTTCCCAAATCTCAGGTCCTCACATTTCAAAAGCAATCATCCCTTCCCAACAATGCCCCAAAGTCTTAACTCATTTCAGCATTAACAACTCAGAAGTACTCAGTCCAAAGTCATCTCATCTGAGACAAGGCAAGTCCTTTCCACCTATAAGCCTGTAAAATAAAAAGCAAGTTAGTTACTTCCTAGATACAATGGAGGTACAGGTATTGGGTACAGCCATTCCAAATGGGAGAAATTGGCCAAAACAAAGGGGCTACAGGCCCCATGCAAATCAAAAATCCAGAAATACAGTGAAATCTTAAAGCTCCAAAATGATCTCCTTTGACTCCATGTCTCATACCCAGGTCACGCTGATGCAAGAGGTGGGTTTCCATTGTCTTGGGCAGCTCCATCACAGTGACTTTGCAGGGTGCAGCCTCCTTCCTGGCTGCTTTCACAGGCTGGTGTTGAGTGTCTGTGGCTTTTCCAGGCACACAGTGCAAGTTGTTGATGGATCTACCATTCTGGGGTCTGGAGGATGGTGGCCTTCTTCTCACAGCTGCACTAGGCAGTGCCCCAGTAGGGATTGTGTGTGGGGACTCTGACCCCACATTTCCCTTCCCCATTGTCTTAGCAGAGGTTCTTCATGAGAGCCCTGCCCTTGCATCAAATCTGTCTGGACATCCAGGTGTTTCCAAACACCCTCTGAAATCTAGGAGGAGGTTCCCGAACCTCAATTATTGACTCTTGTGCACCTGCAGGCTCAACACCATATGGAAGCTGCCAAAGCTTGGGGCTTGCACCCTCTGAAGCCATGGCCCAAGGTACAGCTAACTCACCCCATCTGCAAAATGGAAATAATAATATCATATCTTACTCCTTGGGGCTGTTAAGAGAATAAATGAATTGAAAGAATGGCTTTAAAATACCAATTTTGAATTGAGTCTGTGGTCATTCTATTTCTTAAAAAATGTACTATTGAGAAAAGAAAACTCAGAAATTTTCTCTAAATATTTATTGAAAAAAATTATCTTTTGTTGAATAATGAGAGGAGATAAAACATGCCACAGTTCCAACTCTTCCACCTTTATGAATGAAGTAAGCCACATCAAAATGCAATAAAAAGGGTATAAGAGGCTCCTAAGAATCATTCACAATTTATCAGTCATTTTCCTTCCATAAAATGAGCATTTCTATTAAAATGATATTACATAAAAATGGAATTTTAACGTGTGGAGATTCTTTAAAATCATGAGACCACCTGATAAAAGGTAGGCTTAATTCTGCGTTTCCCTCCATAGAAATTAGAAATGAAAGAAATTAGACATGAATGAAATTAGAAAATGCAAAACCAAAATAGCCACAGAATAAATTGTGCTACCCAAATTTGGAAGTGTCAGGCATCCAACTCAAAGATTGACAGTAGTTAAAAGCGTTAGGCTCTGCATCAGCTTTGACCATAGGAAACGGGAAATTGTTCACGAATAGAAGGTCCATATGGGTTATGCAGGAAGGCACAGCCACAAGTGAAGGAGCAGTGTGTGACTAGGAAACAGGGATTCTGCCATCCCAGCACAGCTGAAAACAGGAAGAACTTGCCAACAAGGTAGATGCCATGAGAAGAGTCTTCGTAGGCAAAAAGTACAGCAAAGTTGAAAGGATGGTTATTGCAGAGAGAAATGGACTCTTCAAAGAACAGTGAAAGGTTATATTTGGCAAAATTGTGTCAGTGTCAAGCTTTGATGTCATTTTCTTTTTCTTTTTGAGGTGGAGTATTGCTCTGTCACCAGGCTGGAGTGCAGTGGCGCCGTCTCAGCTCACTGCAACCTCCGCCACCTGGGTTCAAACGATTCTCCTGCCTCAGCCTCCCAAGTAGCTGGGATTACAGGCATATGCCACCACACCCAGCTAATTTTTCTATTTTTAGTAGAGACGGGGTTTCACCATGTTGTCCAGGAGGGTCTCGATTTCCTGACCTCGTGATCCGCCCACCTCGTCCTCCCAAAGTGCTGGAATAAGCCACTGCGCCCAGCCTGATGTCACTTTCAAAACGTGACTATGATGATGAATAGAAAGGATTGCAATAAGCATTAAACTTCATTCATTGTAAATATTTTGGAACATAGATATTTATCTTGATAATTACTGAAGAATTTCAAATAAAAAGAAAAAAATGAAAAATATATGTGAGAACACATGACCCAACAAATAAGAATCTTCTAGGGTATAAGCCGAGTACCTTAGAGCATGCATCACATGTGTTGTTCCCTCAGAAGCAGGTAAAAAAAATTTCTCTTACACCCAAAGGCTCCCAAGTTTACTAGATGAAAAACTAGGCCTCCCAAGGGACCATGAGGTTAAGAGTCACTGTTAAGAGTCTTTTACAAACAGGAAACATCTAGCTGTAGCTCAAAGCACTCAATGTACTTAAGAAATCTACAAGGCTACAAATCACTGTTACTACTATGTCCCACTTGCCTTTTTCACCTCACTGCCAGATAGCAATACTGACAACATCTTACATTTGAAAAGCTGGCCCCAGTTCCCAAAGCACTTCACATGCATTAGCTCCTTTGATCTTCGACACAGCCCTGCGCAGTAAGCAGGGTAGTTATTTTCCTAATGAAAAAACAAAAGCTCAGAGAAAGCAGGTCATACTTCCAGAAAGAGGCACATTGAAGATAAAAATCCAAGTCTTCTGGGTCCAAACCTGCTGTAGGTCTCATTTCCATTATAAGTTACGTAATGATCATGAGAATAGCTCAAGTCTTCCAGAAAGAGCAAAACCCTTTACAAGTGCTCCTAAATTTTTCCAGAGCCCCTTAGAGAAGTAGATGCTGTGTCTTAACATTTGGAGTGGAAGGGACCAGGAAGGACTGAATTTCTCATGTGAAAGGCATTGGCAGCAGGCTCGGGCTGCAGATGGACAGAGGGAGAGACCAGGGTGCAATGCTCCAAGCGGGAATTAAACATCAAAATCAGAAAGAGAACAGCTGTAGCCCCTTCACATTATAGTTTTAAAATTCCAAGCGTGTGAAGAACCATAAAAATCACAAGTAGGCCCTGGATCATAACCGATGAATAAGGGATTTATAATCTTTAAACTGCAAGGAGAATGGCTTACATTTGTACCACTTCCCATTTTGATTACAATCATTGTCCTGAGAGCAGATTCATGTTGTGCCTTTTCTGATTCTTTTTGCAATCCATCACAAGGAGGCAACGGAATGGTAATGTTGCTGTACATTCTTTGAAGACAATAAAAGCCTGTGTAACTTCCAATCTTTCCATTTGTTTTGCTTTTTGTTTTCTGGTTTTGCTTGTTTATCATAATTTGATTGGTCAGTCATTTTCTTTTGTGGTCTGTTAGCCACCTCATTAACCTGGAAGGCTGAGATGGTCTGGACAATTAGCATCCAGAATATTATAAAGGTTAAAGCCAAAAAGGCTGCTGCTGAGTGTTTTTCATAAACAAGCACAGGTTTTAAATGCTGATATCTTGTTCCATGTTCCCTGTCTATAATCATAAGAAACACCACAAAGCAAGGCTCTTCCTGAATGGTTTTTAAATGACATTCTTCTAATGCTTTCTGGCCATACATACTTTTTACACCAGTAACCTAGGGGAAATTTCTACCTCTCCCTTTCCTACAACACCCTACTACAATAGAATGCTCTTTATTCCTTAGTAAGGAATTTTTTCAGCTCTTTTTCCTCTGTATATTAAAGGAACTTCTATCGAATTGATAAGGACTACTATAACAAACAAAAAAATCTTGATTTTTCTAGAAATTTCCTGTTCATGAAATGCAGTGTGAAGGTATCAAAGCTCATATGCAAAGAAACAAATGCAAATATCTTGGATCCAATGCCTCTGGGCTCTAGTCTGACTATTAACTGTTAGTGCATACAGTGGGGCCACAGCAGTGTGCACTTACCTGTATTATTGTGCTATATATGTAACCATCTGGAAAACTATAGCTGCACCAGGGAAAGAGAAATGAAAAAAGAAGACATGGATTATGTTACATTTTTTAAGTGTTATTCAAATCCCACAAGTGGGGTAACTGTAAGGATAACATAAAAATCCAGTGATTTCAAAATTAAAAAGGAGAACTTTTTCTTCTTTGTTGATTTATTTTTCCTCTTGGTCCAGCTTATCCTTTTCTACCATAGAAAATATATCAAGCATAAGAAATTGGTATGATGCTGACAACTGACCTGATTGAAGAACTGCACTCCTATACCATCACTTATGTTATCCTCTATCCGCTCCTGGGTGGCTTTACACACAGGTGACATTTGGGACCTATGAGGTGTTTGCTCTTTGAGGCTGCAAAACGGAGTAAATCCTATCATATGTAGCATTAGAGCATTTCTATATAGTGTTTTATGATGGATGTGGTAGCCTCAGGAACTCCAGTTGGATAAACAGCCTCTTGTTTGTTATTTTAATTGTGGTCATTATACAAATGTAAATGAAATGGGCACTCTGCTCTTCATCATTTGCATGTAGATTTGGCAAGCAACACACTTGAAAAAAAAATCACCCAGTTCTTTTATAATCATTACTATTCTCAGACAGTAAATTAACTCTTTCATTTATTCATTCATTTATTCCACAAATATTTACTGAACATATACACGAGGCAGTGTGAAAAGGCAACAAGCGTGGGATATGCAAAAATGGCAAGGAGAGAGTTCTTGCTCTCAAAAAGCATATAGTCTAGTGGGAAGAGAAACAAACAATTACATTACAGAACTATTTGTGTGTTGTTGTAAAATTCAAAATCAAATAAAAATCTATGCCAAGAGACCCAAGCAGGCACGTTTAACATAGAAGACGCTATTTGAGTTGGATTTTAAAGGATGAGTAAGACATTTCCAAATGGAGAAAGCTCAGAGGAATCCCTGATCAAGGAGAGAGAAAAAGAGATGTATACAGAAGGAATGCAATTTTATTTCTGGCCTAAGCAAAATATAATTAAGTGAAAGATATCTACTTTTCATCACTTCCCCATTCCCTCTCTAAATCACACAACACAGACAAAACTCCAGTACAAATAATTTGGAACTTTGCTTCTATTCCTCTTTAGTGGTATGAACAAACGTAAGATTTCGTTACTAATAACCACAAAACAGTAACTAACATGCTCTTTTCACACTGTCATCACCCTTGATCTCACAGGTCTTAGGAAGTAATCAAACCAAACTTGTTGAGTATTGCCAAGTAACTAAGATTTACCCAGGTGAGTAAGAAATGTTTAAGCCAGGCTGGGCACACTGGCTCACTCCTATATTCCCAGCACCACTTTGGGAGGGCGAGACGGGTGGATCACCTGAGGCCAGGTGTTTGAGATCAGCCTGGCCAATGTGGTGAAACCCTGTCTCTACTAAAAATACAAAAATTAGCTGGGCGTGGTGGCAAGCATCTGTAGCTGCAGCTACTCGGGAGGCTGAGGCAGGAGAACTGTTTGAACCCGGGAGGCAGAGGTTGCAGTGAGCCGAGATCATGCCACTACACTCCAGCCTGGGCGACAGAGCTAGACTCTGTCTCAAAAAAACAGTAATAATAAAATAAGTAAGAAAGAAAGAAAGATTTAAGCCAGGGCGTGAGACATTTTCAAAGGGGTCAGCCAAAATTTCAGGCCACAGGGTCCTCAGCTGTAGTATTGCAGGAACTGACTGAGTAAATGGCTCCTGCCTTCCTACACCTTATGAACATCTCCAATGTGGTTATGCCATGGGCCATAGAACAGGGCAACTTCTCAAGGGGTTGGTTACTGCCACAGTAATGAAGCTATGTGGGGATCACATTTTCTAAGAACAAAATGAGAACACATGATCTGGTAAGACGACCTAATATGTGAATGCAAAAACATCTTGCCTAACTTTCAAGATGGAAGGGTATAGCTACCATTTCCCCAGGCAGGATCTGCGCTCTAAACAAGTCGCTATGGTTTGAATACGCCCTCTAAAACTTATGTTAATATTTATTACCGTTGTGATGGTGTGTACGGAATTGGTGGGTTCTCGAACTCATTGACTTCAAGAATGAAGCCGCGGACCCTCGCCGTGAATGTTACAGTTCTTAAAGATGGTCTGTCCAGAGTTAGTTCCTTCAGACGTTCAGATGTGTCTGAAGCTTCTTCCTTCTGGTGGGTTCATGGTCTCGCTGTCAGGAGTGAAGCTGCAGACCTTCGTGGTGAGTGTCACAGCTCTTAAAGGCAGTGCGTCTGGAGTCCTTCGTTCTCCCCAGTGGGTTCGTGTTCTTGCTGGCTTCAGGAGTGAAGCTGCAGACCTTCGCTGGTATTACAGCTCATAAGGCCGCGTGGACCCAAAGAGTGATCAGCAGCAAGATTTATTACAATGAGCTAAAGAACAAAGTTTCCACACTGCGAAAAGAGACCGCAGCAGGTTGCCGCTGGCTGGCTCGGGCAGCCTGCTTTTAGTCCCTTATCTGGCCCCACTCACATCCTGCTGATTGGTCCATTTTACAGAGAACTGATTGGTCTATTTTACAGAGAGCTGATTGGCCTGTTTTGACAGAGTGTTGATTGGTGTATTTACAAACCCTTAGCTAGACACAGAGTGCTGATTGGTGCGTTTACAATCCCTTACCTAGACACAGAGTGCTAGACAGAAAAGTTCTCAAAGTCCTCACTAGGTTAGCTGGATACAGAGTACTGATTGGTGTATTTACAAACTATGAGCTAGACACGGAGTGCTGATTGGTGAGTTTACAATCCCTTAGCTAGACAAAAGTTTCCCAAGTCCCCACCAGACTCAGGAGCCCAGCTGGCATCAGCTAGTGGATCCCGCACCTGGGCTGCAGGCGAAGCTGCCTGCCAATCCTGCACCATGCACCCATACTCCTCAGCCCCTGGGCGGTTGAGGGGACTGAGCACTGCGGAGCAGGGGGCAGCGCTTGTCAGGGAGGCTCTGGCAGCGCAGGAGCCCACCGCAGGTTGGGGAGGTTTGGATATGGCGGGCTGCAGGTTCCAAGCCCTGCCCCACGGGGAGGCAGCTGGCTGGCCCTGCTGGGGTACCTGGTGCACCCATCGAAGCTGCTGGCCTGGGTCCTAAGCTCCTCACTGCCCTGAGCCTGCGCCCCGGCAGGCCAGTCCGAGTGAGGGGCCCTCCAGAACTCGCGCTGGCCTGTGAGCGCCCTGTGTAGTGCCGGTTCCCGCCGGCACTGTTCCCTCCACACCTCCTCGCAAGCAGAGGTAGGCGGCTCCAGCCGCGGCCAGCCCAAAGAGGGGCTTCCGCAGTGCAGTGGTGGGCGGAAGGGTTCCTCAAGCGCCACCAGCCTGGATGCCCAGGCTGAGGAGGTACTGAGAGTGAAGGCTGCTAGCACATTGTCACCTCTCAATGGTATTAAGAGGTGAGACATTTAAGAGGTGATTAGGCCATGAGGCCCCATGAACGTATTACTGCTTTTCTCTTGGGAAGGAATAAGTTATCTTGGGAGTTTGGCCTCCTCCTTCCCTCTGTCTCGTGTACTCACTTCTGCCTTCTGCCATGGGATAAGGCCTTTGCCAGATGCCAGCACCATGCTCTGGGACTTGCCAACCTTAAGAATCAGAAGCCAAATAAAACTCCGTTCATTATAAATTACTCTGTCTATAGTATTCCGTTATAGCGGCAGAAAACAAAGACACATCAGTGCTAATGAAAATATAATGAGTCATCACAAAGGTGAACCACATATATAATTTTTAATTTTTATAGCAACATTTAAAAAGTTAAAAAAGGTAAAATTAATTTTGATAATATATTTTATTTAGTCTAATTTATCTACAATATTATAATCTTTAATGTAAGCATAATTTTAAAGTATTAATGAGACATTAATGAGGCTTTAACATTGAGTACCAGTTTTTCATTTACAACACATCTCAATTTGGACTAGCCACATTGCAAATGCCCAGGAGTCATGTATATCTAGCCACTGTGGTATTGGACAGCACAGCTCTATGCAAAAGCAACTATCTGTGTTCCCCCCTTCCCTGAACCACTCTGCATTGGTAGTCATCTCCAAATAACCAAAGGGTTAGCCAGTGTTAATCAAGACTCCGGCTCAAGACATATGATAAATCTCCTTTGTTCTGTCATTTATTCACTTCACAAACATTGGTTCAGCAATTATTATCATGTACCAAGTAATGTGCTTCCTGTGGTAACAGGAAATAAAGCTGGATCTCTGCTTTCACAGTGTAGTTGAGGAGAAACAAGTTAGACTATAATAATAATACGATGCCTTGGATTATTTGACAGTGTGTGCACAGGGCCTCAGAAGCCCAGAGGCAAATCGGGGAATGAACAGAGAACGGAGGGAAGCTGGAAAATCACTCACTGCAGGACAAGTGAAAGTCCTCAGAGAGTTAGTTCAAGGTAGAAGTTCTACAAACCATGGCTGTCTCACAAAATAATAGCCTATCTCAGGGGTAGGCAAATTATGACTGTGAGCCAAATTCAGCCCATTGCGAGTTTTTGTAAATAAAGTTTTATTGTAACACAGTCATACCCATTGACTTACATGTTGTCCATCCATAGCTGTTTTCCCACATTAGCAGGTTTAGCAATTACAACAAAAACCCAAGGGCCTGCATAGCCTAAAATATTCACTGTCTGGCCCTTCATGGAAAAAGTTTGCTGAGACTGTGAGATTTTCATTATAGGAAATATTCAAGTAAAGGCTGGATCTATCCAGGGTATGTTCTTTAAAAGGGAGAATGGTAACCTTTAAATTCCTTCACTCTGGGCAAGTCTATGATTATGGACCTGCTTTTCTGTGACAAAAACAAGTCATACTCCCTCATTTATCTTTGACTGACAGCCCTATTATGGGCAGCACTGCAAGCTGTAGAAAAGGAAGTCATTCCCTATACGACCATGGTTTAGGTAATGCACCTGACTTCTTAAATATAGTTTACTGCCGCTCTAAATAATCAAGAAAATAAATTTGTGACTTCCAGGATCACCAAGCCACTATCATAGGAAATGCTGCAGTTAATTCGAAGGAAGTCCAGGGGACAGCAACCCGACCTGCCACTGACTGCATTTCCCAGCAGACTAAAAACCAGGCTTTCCCTCTTGACCACAGATATTAATCACGGGGCAGTCCTTCAACCTTTGTTGTTCTTTACGAGGCTGGATGGTCACCGCAGAGAAGGAAGCCACCTCTGAGATTACCTCTTTAGCAGTCACCATAGCACGTTTCTGATATCTCTAGTAGTATGTTGTTCGGCAAATAATGGAGGCACAGAAACAAATCACAAAGACTCCATTTTAAAATGTCTACAAGAGCTACCCGCAACGGCATTTATGTTCATTCCATCCCCTCTTTAAGTTCTCCTCACTGAATATGTCAAGTCTCAGATGATGTTCAAAGGTGAAGGTAGCTGAAAAGACCCCAAAGCATTTGGGGTAGAAAATTATTTATAGCCGCTGTTTACTTCCCTCCAGCAGTCGCCTTGGAAATACTTATGGGTTTAAAGTAAATCTTCCTTCTTTCCCTCCTGTCCTCATGAAGGGATTCTCTTCCTCCTTGTTGACCATGGCTGCTGTGCCAATGAGCTGCACTCTTGCTCTCCGACTTTTGCTGACTCTTGTTATCAGTCTGAAGCGGTGGCTGGGGAGAGTCCTCTCTAGCACTGGGTAGTATAAAGGGAGGATCATGTAAGTTATAGCTATCTAGGGCCAGCTGGTGAGAATACTTGGCATTTGTTCTCCCCCACTGTCAGCCCCCAGGCTGAGGGATACCTGCAGCAGTAAAAAATAATGGAAGATTTGCTCCCATGAAGCCTTATTGAAATGACTGTAGGTTGGGAGGGGAAACGTTCCGTCAGTGGGATTCAGAGTGATGTTTCCTCTTCTAAACTCCCATGGTACGAATGAGCTGAATCAGTCCATGGCATTTCTCAAATCCTGCTCTACTCTGTTGTCTGAATGTATGTGTTTCATTCACTCAAATAGTGTCTTAAAAATTCCTTAAAGGCAGTATAATCCCACATGTTCTTTTGTGTACTTCCAGTAGCTCCTAATACAGGGTCTACACCCTGAATTCATTTGAAAACTATTTTTTGATGTACTACTTTTGAGGCCTGTAAGTAGTTTGAATACATTTTAAGAATTTTATAGGTTTTAAGAGTAACCAGAACACAGAAGAAGGAGCAGAATTTTTAACCCTTTCTCACTGTGACAGGCAGAATAATAGCCTCCCAAAGATGTCTCATCTCCAGAACCCATAAATGTGTTATGTCACATGGTAAGGGAGAATTAATGTTGCAGTTGAATTAAGATTGCTAATCAACAGATATTGAAATAGGAAGAGTATCTGAGTGGCCTCAATGTAATCACAAGGGTCCTTAAAAATAGAGGCAAGAAGCAGAAGAAGAGTTAGTGTCATAGTGATCCTATGTGAGAAAGCTCTACAGCCATTGCTGGATCTGAAAATGAAATGGGCCCATAAGTCAAGCAACACAAGCAGGCTCCAGGAACTGGAAAAGGCGGAAAAAAAAAAAAAAAAACAGATTGTGCCCCGGAGCCTCTGGAAAGGAATGCAGGCCTGCCAACTTCTTGCTTTTAGCCCAGGTCTGACCTCCAGAACTGTAGGAGGCCATGACTATGTTGTCTTAAGCCACTAAATTCACAGAAATTTGTTACAGAAGCAGTAAAAATCCAAGGCATTTAACTAAGACTTAGGCAAAAAGAAGGAAGTTTAATATTTGAAACATTTTCTAGGCCGGGCGCGGTGGCTCACGCCTGTAATCCCAGCACTTTGGGAGGCCGAGGCGGGCGGATCACAAGGTCAGGAGATCGAGACCACAGTGAAACCCCGTCTCTACTAAAAATACAAAAAATTAGCCGGGCGCGGTGGTGGGCGCCTGTAGTCCCAGCTACTCAGGAGGCTGAGGCAGGAGAATGGCGTGAACCCGGGAGGCGGAGCTTGCAGTGAGCCGAGATCGCGCCACTGCACTCCAGCCTGGGCGACAGCGCGAGACTCCGTCTCAAAAAAAAAAAAAAAAAAAAAAAAAAAAAGAAACATTTTCTTCCGATAGGTTCTGCCTTCAAGAGAACCTTAAATCCTGTATGACCAGATGGTTTCTATGTAATAAGGACTAAGGAGTCAAGTGACTACAGGGCAAAATCTTTGGCCTCCAAGGCCCTTGTATGTTTCAGGCAATACATATTATGGAAGGCAGAACTAGCCTTGTTCTTGTATGGAATGAACAGTTGCTTCTGCAGTATGATTTCATGGGGAAGGATAAGGGTTTCCTCATCTACTTCCCTAGAAAAGTCCTTCCCACTTTTCTGGGCTCTGAGACCTAGGAAAGTAATATCACAGCCAATTGAATAGGTTACCATCCCTGCTTCCTGTAAGAAAATCTTTTATCTGTGGATATCAAAGATCTAGTTTTCACAATGCTATAGTGCCTGGATGACAAACTGTCTGTTGAAAAGTGGTGTCCCCAAACCTGATAAGCAGTGGATGTTAATTGAGATAGGTTAACAGCCCATGATACTGGCTGGAAATGCAAGGGAACACATGGAGACACAGATGTTTGCCAAGCCAGAGAGGAGAATAGAAATAATTGGACTCCAAAGACCATTTTTGCTATACTACAATTTTGCTTCCTGTCAACACTTAAAGGGGCAGGCTTCCCAATTCAGTCTGTGTCAAGTTGATTAGCCTGAAAGGGCTGCAGAAGCTGCCTCCATTCCATTTTCCCAGTGAAATAGGAGCCTCCAGGGTTCTTGAAATTGCTCAGTACCTAGGTACAAGTCTAAAGCATTTATGGGAGTTGGCCTGTAGCCCACTTCTTATGAATACACATAAACACACCTTTTATTGCTCAATAATGTTTTCCCTTTTCCAACTTTTTATGAACCACTAAAAAAAAACTGGGGCTTATATTTTAATTTTTTCAGGAAAAAACACAGAAATACCAAATCTTCCCAATGGGAACTTCTCTTGCCTGCTGCCTCAACCAAAAATTATTTGTCAAGGGAGTGGTCAAAGCTTCAGCATTGACAACTCAAGATATTAATTTGGTCCAAATCCAACTGATTTGCTTTCCAGACTGAGTTGCTTCATTCCTCTTTATGAGCCCAAACCTCCTTCTCTGGGGTGATTAAGGTGCAATGCAGCAGAATTCATCAGCTCTATATGCCTGTGGGATGTGCTCCCCACCAGCTCTATTGCAAATCAGCATTCTCTCCCATTGGCTCCCATCCAGAAGAACAAAATGCCCTTTCATCCGTGCATATCTCTCCATTTCCACTTTCACACCATGAGTCCAAACCTTCATGACCACTTACCTGGACCAATACAATAGCTTCCTAACTGGTCTCCCTATCTCTAATATCCACATTCTCCCATTTATGACCACATTGCTGCCACAGTAATCTTAAAGGAGAGATGCAATCATATCATCCAGTTCAGATGTTTTCATAGTTCTCCCTTTTTCACCAAATGAAGTTCAGTCTCCTTAACCTGTCATTTGACTTCAGACAACCTGGCGCCCAGTTACCTTTCCAGATGTGTGGCTCAGTACTCTCCTTCATGTATTCTGCACTGCTGACAATATGGAAGGTTTGGCATTTTGCAGTGTAGCCCACACGTGGATTTACTTTGGGCACTTAATAGTCGTTTGCTGCAAGCCACAAAAACTGATTTTGGCTACCTTAGGAAAAAGGGGATATACTGGAAGGATGTGTAGAAATTCACAGAAACTGAAGCATTAGGCTTAGAAAGCTCGGTTTGGGGCTCAGGGACAGGGTCTCAGAGTAACAAAAACTGTTGGACAGTCTTTTCAGGGCACAACCAGAGTGAACAAATGAGGTCCACATTTTTGCTTTTTTTTTTTCTTTTTCCACTCTGCTCAGATTACAGAAAGAATCCAATTGACCTGGCTTTAGCTAGAGGTAATCAGAGCATGTCTGTAGATAATTTTGTGGACTTTACCCAATGGATGGAGAGAATTTCCCCAAGAGTAAATCAGAGTGTTGGGTATTAAAAAAAAAAACAAATAATAGAGGCTGGGCAGCCAAACACAGCAAATATCTATGACACATTATCCCTATCTGGAATGCTTGGTTTCTAAATGCCAAAACTATGGTCTTCCTTCAAGACCCAGTGCAGACACCATTTTGAAGCCTGAGCTCGTCTCTCATGTTGTCAATTCTAGTTCAGAGCATGTTCCTTGCTTTCAGTTCTCTTTACTTTCTGCCTTGTTTTAGAGTTTTTATGTTTTATTCTCTTTTTCACATTGCAATGAGAAAATCTTTGTAATGAAAGTCAGCTCCCCTCACTATGCTTCAGTTTCTGAGTCTATAAAAAGGATATAATAACTATTCCACAGGATCATTGTGAGTAGGATTAATATCTGTACCTAATGAAATTAGTTCAGTGCCTGACATGTAGTAAGCTCTCCATATATGTTAGCTGTTGTTATTATCATTTTTACTTAGTTGTCACCATAATTATTATTAATACATAACTCTTTGAGACCAGGAACTGTGATTTATTCATCTTTAGAGACCTCAGTCAAATATTTTGTACACAAAAACTATTCGTTACTCCTCATGAATGAATGACTCAATCAATAAAGCAATCAATCAGTGAAGGAAGAAAAAATTTGGAAGCTGAAATTGAAACTAGGATTTGAGTTAGCCTGCCCTTTCTATTTTTCCCAGACAATAAGGAGGCCTCAACTATAAGAGCAAGGATCATAATAGATATTCCAATAAATAGACAAGAAGAAGGCTTCACATTGAACATTCATTCCATGGTTCTGAGGCAATTAGAAATAAAGCTCCAGTTCTGTTTGTTCTTTTGCAGCAATAGTCTATGCCTGCAGGAGACTATAAAATTGGAAATGAAAGGAAAGAAGTGATGGAGGGAGGGGGGAGAGAGAACATTAATAGGCATTAATAGGAACTTTAGGGTGGCCCAGGGTGATAGGAAACACATACACATACCAGCCCGAGTCCTAGTTCTCTAACTCTGCCAGTGGCCCCATCAAAAGACATCCTTGTTTGCTGCCACTACATACAATAGTCATGGATGCTTTTCAGGTGTTACTCGGTTACCATGATGGGTCTGTCATCCATTAATTTATCTAAACCTTCTTGAAATCCATTTACATGTTCAGCCTCTGCTACTTTCCACTTGCATCTTAAAGCTTTGCTTCAGACTCATCTTGGTGGCCAAGGATAGATGAGGAAAATGCAAGCCCTTCCAACCGAGAGCTAGAGACAATTACATTTAACCTTAGCCATGCCACTCCCTCAACACTCTTGGGCCAGGAATTTGCCCTCCTTCCTTCACTTTGATCCATTTAAAATTGACATAATAATCTCAGATGAGTGCGTTAAAGGTTAATTAGATTTTAACATTTTCATGCCACTCAGAATATGATGAAGATTATATAAATGTTGCATCTCATTATAGATCCTGGATAAGAATCCTTTTTTAATTTGACTAAATTTATATTTCTACTTGTTCGCTCCCCTGCCCTGCATGCCAGCATACTTTTACACACCCTGGATAATCCCTGCAGGGCCCCAGCATGTGTAGATTATGCCCTGCTCTATTCTAGAGGATGACACTCACATCCTATCAATCACAGATCTGCCTATTCCTTTTGAAAATTTGCAGACAAAGCAGTCAAGTGTCCTGAAGAAGCAGCACCTTTTCCTGCTTCACTGGATTTGAGACATCAGTATGTATTCACCCACTTTATCCTTGGGCCGTTAAACAAACTGCCATTTATAAACTAGTTTCGAAAGAGTGAAATGGTATTTTAAACATAATGCACATGTAGTAGTTACCTCCTGCAGCCAACTTCCCACTCAGTATATAGGCCTTTGATTGGAGCTGTTCCTCATGGAGTGGATTTGGGGGCCCAACACTTTCTCTTCCAACCCTGGTTCTGGGTCCAGAAGATATGCTCTTAGGCAGGTCTAAAAATTAATCAAGCTTGGATGTCTTCTCTCCAGATCCTCCATTTCTGGCACAGAAATTTGTCTCAGCCTGAGTGAGAGGATGCCAGGCAAATCCACAGCGCTAAATGTGGCTCTAATTAACAGTATCTTTTATTCTCTCCTCAAAGGGAGGCTGGCCCCTGGATCTGGCTCCTCGCAGGCACTGAACAGTATGTGCCTAACCCTCAGAGTGGAGCACAAAAACACCTCTTGTTTTGTTTCTAGATATACTATTTTGAGTGGATTTAAGGGGAAAAAAAAACAAACGCTTTTTAAAATTATTATTATTATTTTCCTCGCTTCCCATTGCTTTTACTCCAGGTACCTGCACACAAACATATAATCTCATCACACACACACACACACACACACACACACATCACCTATGTAAAACAAGACTTAACCATTTAACAGGAATGGCTGTGCATGTAACAGCCTTGGGAGTCAGAATTCTCAGGATGAAGTAAACAATCACGCATCAAGTATTTATTGAGCTCTTACTTAAAACTCAGCTTCTTGACACTACAGGTGAGGCAAAATCCTTGCCCCGGGACAGGAATGGAAAGATGGCAAGGGACTTACTCTACTTAATCTCATTTTTTAAAATCTGTAAAATGAAGAAAATAATGCTTACCTGCACAGACCATTAGCTAATTGAAAGAATACACATAAAATCTCCTAAGTAGCTAATAAATGTTCAGTAAATACTTATAGAAGACCCACTATGCTAATTAAAAAGATAAACATTATTCCTACTTTCATGGAGCTTTTACTCTTATTAGACTTTTTTTTCCCCTCAAGAGGTTCTAGAGCAAAGGAGCAACCAGTGGTGGGCTAGAGGCAGCTTGTCCTGGCTTGCAGGAGCCAATTATTAAATATTCAAAACTAGGCTGGAGATGGTGGCTCACACCTGTAATCCCAGCACTTTGGGAGGCCAAGGCAAGCAGATCACTGGAGGCCAGGAGTTTGGGACCAAGCAAGTCAGCATAGCAGGACTCTATATCTCCAAAAACAAAATAAAATAAAATAAAAATAAGCTGGCATGGTGGCATGTGCCTATAGTCCTAGCTCCTAGCTACTACTCCAGAGGCTGAGCCTAGAGGATCCCTTGAGCCCAGGAGTTCCAGGCTACAGTGAGACACAATCGTGCCACTATAATCCAGTCTGGAAAACAGAGTGAGACCCTGTCTCAAGTAAATAAATAAATATTTAGAACTAGTTGCTAAACCATTGGTAACTTGAAATGTTAACTGGTTGTTAAACTATGGGTAACTTAAAATGTGGGAGTATTTATATCATATAAATCAACAAACACTACAAATCAGGCTTCTTGCTGTTGTTGTTGTTTCAGAAAACCAGTTTTCCACACACCTTTGGGAGTAATAATATGAAAGAATGAGGAATGAGGAATATAGCATGGTGGTTAAAAAGAGGTGCCAGACATGGTGGCTCATTCCTGTAATCCCAACACTCTGGGAGACCAAGGCAGGAGGATCGCTTGAGCCCGGAAGTCTGAGACCAGCTTGGGCAACAAAGTAAGACTCCCTCTTTACAATATTTTTTTAAATTAGCCGGGCACAGTGGCACATGCCTGCAGTCCCAGCTACTCAAGAGGCTGAGATGAGAGGATCACTTGAGACCAGGAGGTCGAGACTGCAGTAAGCTATGATCACACCACTGCATTCTAGCCTGGGTGACAGGGAAAGACCCTGTCTCAAAATATTTAAGTAAATAAGAATCTAGAATTGGGGAGACAAGAATTAGTATTCTAGCTCTACAATCTATAAGTTGTGAGACTTTGAGCAAGTCATCTAGCTCCTCTGAATCTAATTATCCTCATTCATAAAGTGGGATAATAATGTAACTTAACTCATGTTAGTGTGTTCAAGCTGCCATAACAAAATACCATAGACGGGATGTTTATGGTTTTCTCACATTTCTGGAGGCTAGAAGTCCAAGACCAAGGTGCCAGTATAGTCGTTTCTGATGAGGGCTCTCTTCCTGACTTGCAAATGACAGCCTTCTTATTGCATCCTTACGTGGCCTTCCATTGGTGTGTGCACACGAAGAAAGAAATCCATGCCTCTGTTGTCTCTTTTTATAAGGACACTAATCCCATCAGATCAGCGTCCCATGCTTATGACCTGATTTGACCTTAGTTATTTCCACAAAAGCCCCATTTCCAAATATAGTCAAATTGGGGGTTAGGGCTTCACCATATAAATTTGGTGGACACAAACATTCAATCCATAACTCTACCTCCTAGGTTTATTCAGAAGGTAAAATGAGATGCAGTATGTAAATACAGTGCTTCAGAAGTACTCAATAAATATTGACTATGATTACTATTACATGTTAAATACGTGTATTAGTCCGTTCTCTAATTGCCATAAAGAAATACCTGAGATTGGGTAATTTATAAAGAGAAGAGGCTTAATTGGCTCACTATTCTACAGGCTATACAGGAAGCATGATGCTGGCATCTGTTTGGCTTTTGCAGAGGCCTCAGGAAACTTGCAATCATGGCAGAAGGGAAAGGGGGAGCGAGCACTTCACATGGTGGAAGCAGGAGGAAGGGGGGGCGGGAGGTGCCACACACTTTTAAACAACTATGAGAGCTCCTATGAGAGCTCACTCACTATATAGTACCAAGGGGGAATGGTGCTAAACCATTCATGAGAACTCCACCCCATGATCCAATCACCTCCCACCAAGCCCCACCTCCAACATTAGGGATTACAATTCAACAAGAGATTTGCGCAGGGACAAAAACCCAAACCATACCAATATATGAGTCTGGCTTTGTGGGGTGGTGGGAAGGGATGTTAGAGAAGGCAAGCCTACAGTCAAACAATCAGGCTGTTGGAAAACCACAGACAATTAAAGTCTAGACAACAACAGATCTTATTAAATAAAAAATTAATAAGATACAGAAATTACCAGGTATGAAGTCAAAAAGAAGAAGAAATGGTCAGAAATAGCTCTAGGGAGTCTGGGTAACCAGAAATTAGAAATTGAGGAAAAAAGATGCTGTAATATGAGAAGTAGATTTAGAAGAAAGATGAGAGTCACTGAAACAATTGAGAATTTAATATAATGGCCAAAAATATCTATTATCCAGATATTTCAGTTTATGGCAATATGTATTTATTGATCAGCTATTTATTGAGTTTCTACTGTGTGCAAGGCATTGTAAGGGATACAAAAATGATCAGAATGTGGACCCTGGGCTTGATATGCATATGGCCTATTAAGGGAGAGAACATGAAAAGAAAATTGTCATGCAAGCTTGAAAGAGATTCAAATTAGGTGCAATGGAGTTTCATGCTGGGGAAAGATTAGTATTTCATGAAAGCAGAGGTACGGGGCATAAACGATAGATTGGATTTGAATAAATAGGAAGATAGGGATTCGGTGGAAAAAGGCATCCTCAAAGAGACTTCCCTCTGGCATGAACAAACACACTGAGGTGAGAAAATACCTTCAGGGGGCAGTTCATTCAGTCAAAGCATAGAAGGCCAATTGGGGAGTAGTAAGAAATCAAATTAGAATGCTGTCAAAGATCAACAAAAAAGGTTCTCAAAATCTAGGTTACAGAATTTAAACTTTAGTAGATAGTGGTATGTCACTACTATGTTGTTCAAGTAAATATAAACATCTTTCACCCACCCATAATTGATATACTTAGATCCTTGCGTTCCACAATTCTCTAAATAATCTTTCATCAGCCGTGCTGACTTTTAAGTTGCCTGATTTCCTGGTATTCATCCTCTTGTAAGTCCTTGGCAACCAAACTGCTCAAGATGATCCCACATTTCCCAACTTTTGGAAAACTAAAAATCTCTAGCCTTTAACTACCTTAGCTTTTCAAACCTCAGAGCTTCCTCAGAAAGATGAAGTAGAAAAGTCCAGCTGCTCTCACTTGTGCAGGGTAGTGCATGAATGAGTTGTCTTAGTTAGCCAGGGCTGCCATAACAAAGTATCATGGCTGGGTGGCTCAAACAACTGAAATTTATTTTATCTCAACTTTGGAGCCTGAAAATCTGAGATCAAGGTGTCAGCAGCGTTGGTTTCTGCTGAGGCCTCTCTCCTTGGCTTGTAGATGGCTGCCTTCTCCCTCCTTGTGTTCTCATATGGTCTTCCCTATGTGTGCTCCTGCTCCTGGTGTCTCTTCCTCTTCTTCTTCTTCTTCTTTTTTTTTTTTTTTTAGATGGAATCTCACTCTCTTACCCAGGATGGAGTCCAGTGGTGTGATCTCGGCTCACTGCAACATCTGCCTCGTAGGTTCAAGTAATCTCCCTGCCTCAGTAGCTGGTATCACAGGCGCCTGCCACCATGCCTGGATAATTTTTGTATTTTTTAGTAGAGATGGGGTTTCGCCTTATTGGCCAGGCTGGTCTTGAACTCCTGACCTCAGGTGATCCACCCGCCTTGGCCTCCCAAAGTGCTGGGATTACAGGTGTGAGCCACCGCGCGTGGCCTCTCTTCCTGTTCTTAAAAATACCAAGTCATATTGGATTAAGGCCCACCAATATGACCTCATTTAATTACCTCTTTAAAGACCCTAGCTCCAAATACAGTCACATTCTGAGGGCTAGGACTTTAACATATGAATTGAAGGGGATGGTGTAGTAGGGAAACAGTTCAGCCCATAACATTATTAAGCAAAAGGAAGGGAAGTTAAGGTTTTTGACATGTCAAGAATTTTGGAAAGCTGTCTTCTGAGCCCTACTCTCAACTTTCTTCTCACTGAAGGTGTCTGGGAAGAGAGTCAGAAGAAGAGTGGAGGCCGATGTGTCTGTGCTCCAGGCCGCACACATGCACACCTAGTGGCTTTCTCAAAGCATCTAGGCCTCTCGCTACCTTCAAGTATGTGCAGGTACTTGCAAGAGGCCTAGGTGCTTTTGAGAAAGACACTACGAGATTGTGCACTTCTGAAGAACAATTCCAGAACTGTATTCATGTCCATATCCCTCATTCCCCTAGCGCTTAGCCTCTGGCCTAACAAAAAACGGGCACCCAGTCAATGATAGCTGAAGTAGGTGAGGGAAGGGAGGAGAGAAAGGAGACAGGAAGTGTCAGCATGATGATGGGGCCAGGGCTTTGGCACTGAGACCTGCCAGGCTTCCTTTACTTGGGTGCTGCCAGCCTCCACGTTTAGATTTTGAGCTTAAAAACAAAGACCATAATCTAGAATCATCTTTACATTCTTCCAGACAAAATGCCTAACATAGAATCGAGCACACACTAAACATTCAATGTATGTACATTAAATTGAATTTCCTCAGTGAAGTGAATCTTTCTTTCACTTTTAGGGAGGATGTGTAGATGAGTCATACTTTTAAAAATCCACAGATTTTTGTAGCTGAGTCATTCCTAAATACAAGACTATAATGAATTTATTATTATTATTATTATTATTATTACTATTATTATCATTACTACTATTTCTACCTCTTGTGTACCAGAATACTTAAAGATCCCATGGGTAAAGGAGACCAGATTCTTTTAAAGACTCAAAACTAAAGGAACTTGCCTTCACCTTCTCTCCGCCACACTACCAAGAATTAATTACCTACTTTGGGAGAATGAACAGAAGCATTATTCCATCTAGAATGGGAAAACCAGGCCCTCGGGACTCAAAGGGCTTCAAAGCTGAGCCTGCTAAGCTGCATCAATTTAAGGAGGATTTAAATGCCTTACCCTGCTTTCTCTCTGTCAGTAGTGAGCCATAGTTAGATGAGAAGGTGGTCTGGCAATGACAGGAAGCATCTTGCATGAGGTTGGTTGGCATAATCTGTTCTAGATACACAAACTCTGAAGATGGAGGTCATATCTCAGGTGTTAGCACACTTTTCAATTATTATTAAAAACAGGGATTATAGATTAAATTTTAATTAGCCTTTCATTTAAAAACAGATGAATTTATCTTAATTTCTAGGGACATTAGAAATGCTCGAATGCTGCTGCTGGTAGAATTAACTTCTCCTATTAATATGTTACAGGGTTGATGCTGTGTGATTTGTGCATTATAAAACCCCAAAATCCTCAAGCCCTCTGAATAGTAACAACCCGAGTAAACTGAGCCTGAGAGAGCTCCTTTGTCTATGTCCCTCATCATGTTCCACTTCCCCTCTTCTTCTCTGCACCGAGCCCTCTCTAAGGCAGTCACCCATGTAAAGAATGCAGAAGCCCAACAAAGGCAATGTGTTCTTTCCCTTTGTAACAATGGAATCTTAAACTGTTACGCAAATCTAGCAGCACGCCAGTTTTAAAGATCTTCAGCACACTTCGTCAGTGGTAATCAGGACATAGGAATTCACTGATTAATTCAACAAAGTTTTCTTGAGCATCTACATTATGCCAAGGATTGTGCTTTCAGAGGTACTGGTCAGAGTCCATCACCACAAGTCTGTGGCCACCCCACTGTGACTCAGACCTCACATACACAAATGGTCAGTGTAGTCCCATCAAACATAGGTTTGTAAAGTCTTCCCAAAGACACAGTGACAAGACTGAAACAAGATGTTCTTCATAGTGCCTATAGTACACTTTGAAATAGGGTTTTTAAAATCAATCTTGTTACTATATTGTGAAAAGCTTATTTATAGTACACTGTATTTTGGTGTTAAAAGAAATAATTGATCATATATATACACACACACACACATTTTTTAATACAGCACAGTTTTTAATCCTATTTTGACATTTCTCGATTTGTATATATACTGGGTGCTTCAGTATCTGGAAATGATCCAAACCTCTCTAAGAATATAAAATAAAAAAAGATAACATGAAACCATGGTGATTATACTTAAATCATTTCAAAATAACAATTACTATACTTTTCTTTTAAATCTCCACTAGAGGTTTCTTATTGACTCTTTTTATAGTGGCCTGATGGCATTTCACTGTGGTTTGAAATTGTATTCTGCTTCATTTTATATCCCTCCTGCATCAGTTTCACTCTATTCTTTCTTGAGCGATTGGTGTAAATGGAGAAGTTACTTACTGTCATTTATACTGGCTATTTCTTATCTTTTTGCAGTGTATGTGGACAGAGTACTTTGCTCATCGTGGGTGCTGAAAAAATGTCATTCAGATTTAACCAATCAAGTCAAACTAATCACTATTAAAAAAAAAAAAAAAAAAAAAACCTAGTGGCTATTGAACAAATGACTTCTTCCAAAACATTTGATGTATATTATTTCACAACATTTTGTTTTCTCTGATTATACAGCTATGGAAACTGAGTCTCAGAAAGGCTAAGTAACTCATCTCCAAGGTCACACAGCTAATGAATTACAGGGTTGGAACTTATGCCCAAGCCAATCTGATCTCAAAAGCTATGTTTTTGGCTCTAGCCTAGGCAATGTCTCACCTTTGCTTTGGGGGCAGGATTTGGCTGCCTTTAATTGCCAACAGACTCCACACGTACTTTCTAATGAAAACAATTCTTAAACTATGAGCAACTCTACAGGAAATTTGAAAAAATAAAGAGCAAATTTGGAGAGGTCAGAGCTTTGAAATGTTTTCCATCATATTTCCTGAAAGTAATTGTTCAGGAAGATAAGGTGGTACTTTCCAGTAAAGCTGTGACAGTCCCAGAAATGCTGACTCACTTGTAATGGAATGTCATTCCTGGAACCATGTCCCATATAAAGTGGCCTGTCAGAGTTCTAGTAGAGATAAAAGGGCCTCGCTGGTCATGGCGCCTCTCCCTGCTACTGCAGCCAGCATGTTCACAAGACACCTTCTGTCTGCTTGATGCTTACATGATAAGCCTGTGTTAAAGAAGCCAACATTCTCAAGTTGCATTCGAAGATATATAGCTACCAGGGCATTTGTTTCATTTAAAAGGAACAAGGTTTAGAATTAATAATTTATTTTAATGTCTCCTTAATACTTTAGCATTTCATTTTTGGACCACTTTGCCCTGCTTCATTTCCTTGAAACTCACTTCCCTAGACTTCTGTCTCACTAACATACAGAACAGAAAGCAGAACTCTGGCCAACTCTTCTCTCCAAAGCCACCTGTCCAATAGTTTTTGCTATCCTTCCTGGGACAAGCTTTTGAAAGATTCATTTCCACTCTATTACTTAGTGTCTCCTTGATCCTCAGCCTTCAACTCACTACAAGAAAATGGTCCCATTAATGCACCTCCAAAGAGTCATATTAAACGGATGTTTTAATTCCTTTTTCTAGTTGGTCTTTGCAATATTTGGTACCAATCACCATTTTCTCATCTTTCATATAAAAGATGAAACTTTAATATTTCTTGACTTCCTCGGTACCATTCTCATTTTCCTCCTATTTATTTGGCCAATCCTTCCTGTTTTCAATTCGTATATCATTTACATCATTCATCCTTTTTCCTCCTGCATCTTAAATGTTAATTGTCCAACGGATCCTGCTTCTGCACTTTTAACTCTACATTTTCCCTGGGTGACCTCATTCTCAAGACTTCAAAGGCCCCCATTATTTGGTGTCTGTCAAATACTGAAATCATCATGAAGGCAAGGATCACACTAATATTGGTCTGGAGTACAGTAAATGACTAATACATGTTTCTTAAACACATTAGATATCGATTTCCAGCCCAGGTCTCCTTCCTGAATCCCAGACAGCAGATATGTACATCTGTACATATGGGTCTATATATTATATAATCCACCTGTTGGATTACTCCACTTGGTGTCCTGCAGACATCTCACGTAACTTATTCAAAAGTAGCTGATTTTTCACTGGCACTGAATAGTTCTATTTTGGTAAATGGAACTGTGAAAATCAGAACCTTGAAAGCTGTCTTTATGTCTTTCTTTTCACCTACATACCCTTCTTCCATGTCCAGTTATTCATGAAATCCATTTCTTTTCCTCTTGTAAACCTTTCCAATCTATCCTCTCTACTCCATCCACTCACACTGCCACAACTTTAGTTCAGAGCTTCTTCATTAGGCTACCACCAGAGCCTCCTAACTGGTCTATCTTCACTCTCTCCAGCTCCTTAACACCCCAGTGCATCCTCTGCACTGCTGTCAGAATGCTTTTTTTCTGAAAAAAAAATTCAATTGCATACAATTATGTATCCAGTATTATAAGCTCCATGAATTCTCCTTTTTCTGCTCTTGTAAGCACTGCAACATGCACTTTTCATGAAAGACTCACTCAATGCAAATGCAATTGTAGCCTTGTAGCAGGATTCACACAATCTTCTAATGGGAACCACAGACCTGGGTCAGGAACACCCTAGATTATTGTATCCTGTTCATGCTAAGGCAGTACTGCTTGTGCCCTATTTCTAACCAATGTACTTATCTTGAATATTACTTACTTCACTAATTTAAAATTATTACTAGCATCCCCCAGGCTGGTTAATAAACCCTCTAGGGCTAATTGTGATGGCTGAGAGTTAAACATTTAGAGTAGCTACCTGATTAGAGTCTTTCAAATGCTAACTAATCTCCCCTAGAGTGTGTATTTCTGATTAGGGTTCTTCAAATATTAGCAAGGTGCCCCTGGAGGTAAGTTAAACTTACTGAACACACACATATGTATCATACTTTCTATGCTGAATGATTTTGAACTAAATTACGGAAAACACAGTGCCTTATTTTATGGGTCCCCACATGCATGCCTGATCTGCCTACTGGGTAATTAAGCACTGAAGAATAGATATGCAACAAATGCTTTGTTAATGAAAAAATAAATGATTTTACTAATTCTTTAGTTATAAGGACAAAGCCTCCTGATGAGGAATCAGAATTCATTTCATCGATACAAGCTTCAAACTTCCATTTCTCTGGCAGTAGCTAATATTAATCTGAACCTTATAGAACTGCCTTCATTACGGTTCAAAAAGACACAAATATTGACAGATTTTTGTAGTTCAGTCTTCAAATGATGCTTCCAAGCCACCTTCAAACACACAAAGAGAAATTTGGTTAAAGCACTTGTAAGAATGAAGTTCTATCTAAATGCTTCATAATGAGGCCCCACGAGGAGAAGCAGATACCTACCTCTCAGTGTTGCCAGCGCCCTCAACCTTATTAATATTCTTAATCACTCAACAGGGGGTGGAGTTGCTGTGAAGTTGTCACAGATCAATTAAATCTTGGGAGCTTCTGAAGTGACATTCAGATTCGTGGGAAGGTGAAAGAAAATCAATTTTTACTTTTCAGCTTCCAGGTGCTCACAGATTTCCTAGTGTGAATAGTGAACTCTCATTTCCAACACAAAGGCAAAGATGGCCTCTCCTTTCAGGGCCACAGGCTGATTGCTGAGGTGATGCAGGGAAGAATGGGAACCCCAGGGATCTTGCCTTGCCATTACTGACACTGACACAAAAAGAACTATTTATTTCAGGAGTTAGAAAAAGGAAAGGACAGAATTCCTATTTCACCAATCCTTGAAGTAAAATTACCTGAGAATTTAGCCTTCAAACAAGGGAGAGAACACCAGCCTTCATTATCCAGCCAACACGTGAAGGGAAGAAATGCTTTTTGAGGAACAATGTCATATCAGAGGGGGAAGAGGAAGGAAAGATGAGTCAAAGTTGGGCAAAGTGAATTCCACCATTTAGCTGGCAATCGCCCCTGAACTGCCAAACTAAGCTAGTGTAATTCCTGAATGACTGAGTCAAAGCAAAAGAGCAGGTAATTAGACAACAAGCACTAGAGCATTGAGAAGGTTCACATTTCCAGGGTTTGCACTGAGAGCGAACTGGATATATGTGTTATGCTTTTAATATATTCTGCATCCTAATTAGCAATCACAGCTGATTTGTCAGTCATCCTACCTATAATGCATAAAGCACTGGAACACAGAAAAAAAATCAAGTTCAGAAAATCAATTATGCTTATATTTACATTCCCTCAAGACAGAAGCGTTAAAAAACTGCTGAAATATTATCTATCTTTTTACAAAGGAGCAGAAAGGAAGGGTAAGATTGCAATTCAATATAATGAATAAATCGCAGGCAGTTTGGGGGAAGGTACAATAGCTGAATTTTTATGAGACTGGTGATAGAAAATGCATCTCAGATGGTCAGCAACTGTGGAAATATTTTACCATTTTTAAAGAGCATAGGAACAAGTACATGCTCAAAAAATTCTCAAAAAATTTAGAATCATCATTTACATATAGAGAGCTAACAGAAGATATTTTAAAATTCAGCCTTTTTATTGGATGGTGGTTGCTAGAATGGGAATATTTCCTCATGAGTGTAACACTACACTCAGATGAGAAGCGGTGTATGACTTCCTTCTAGCCTTGTCAAGATGGTAGACTAAACTCATTCTGTGTCTCCACTTTTTCAGTTCATGTTCAGTCTTCAACCAAAGCACCTGCATTCCATTATCACCAGTCCACCAAACCCAGTTCTGCCAAGGCCACCAATGACCTCTTAATTTCCAAATCAATCTCTGAGATGGAAGAATGAGACTAAGAAAATAAAAGTGCAATTCCTTGAGTATTTCCCAATACTCATCTTAACAAATCTCCCTGTGGCTGCTGACACTTCTCCCCTCTTCTGGAAACCCTCTCATTCTTGGTTTCTGAGGTTTTCACTCTTCATTATCTCTCTGTCTCTCTGGTCATTACATTTGTATCTCTTTTGTGGAATTTTCTTTATCTGCCTGTGTCTTAAATATTGGTACACCTCACTCAGCCTGCACATTTTCTTTGAGTGATGGAGAAAGAATTGTTTGAACCTGGAAGATGGAGGTTTCAGTGAGTCAAGATCCCATCACTACACTCCAGCCAGGCCAACAAGAGCAAAAGTCCATCTCAAAAAAAATTAAATTGAAAAAAAAAAAAAAAAGGTGAGGCCAGGCGTAGTGGCTCACTCCTATAATCCCTGCACTTTGGGAGGCCAAGGGCAGGCGGATCACTAGGTCAGGAGCTCGAGACCAGGCTGGCCAACACAGTGAAACCCCATCTCTATTAAAAATATCTCTGGTATTAATTGCCACTGGCAGGCTAAAGATACTTAAATCTTTACCTCTTGCTCAGATCTGGTACTTGAGCCTCAGGCTCAACATCCAACTTCCAGACAGACGTCTCCACCTAAATATTCATCAACATTTTATACTCAATACGTCCATAATGGAAGTGATTAATCCCTCCCTGACTTCCAACCCTGCTCTTCCTCTTGCTCTCCCTGTTGCTATTTGCTGCTTGCCATAGGAAGCCTCTGAGAGAGTCCCCAGTGAATCCCTTGTGCAATCCGCCCCCGCTACTGCCTGCCACTGTTGAGTGTGAGCTGGACCTAGTTCCTTGCTTCTAACAAATACAGACCGTATTCCAATTCCATCAATTTCTGCTCCAGGATTGAATCAAGGATCCCACACTGCTTCCTCATTCTCCTCCACATAATCTGTGGCAGTCCCTCATGTTTTTCTTGTCTTTAATGTTCTTGACAGAGTACTGGTCAGTTATGTTTTAGAATGTTCCTCAATATGAATTTGTCTCATGTTTTCAACATTATTCCTTTTGGGAAAGAATATTACCTAAGTAAAGTTTTCTCTTTCTCAGTATATATCAGAGGGTAAATTAATCATGCCTTGACTCTAGTGGTGTTAGCCTTGATCATTGGCTAATGTGGTATCTGCAAGGATTTTTCTCTCTAAACTTCTTATTATTCTCCTTGAAATTAATGAAGATAGTTTGCAATTGTGGTAGTATTTTCAAACTTTTGCTCAACGATTTTAGCATCCCTCTTATTTAGTGGATCTTACTGCTGTGTTTACATAGTAATAACTTTGTACGTCCTTCATATCTTCTACATTTGTTAATTGGAATTTTTCTGTAGGGAAGAGCTGTCCCTTCTCCTTATACATTTATTTATTTGGATTATTTATAAGTGTAGAATTCAGGATATTTATTGTATTCTATTGGTTATCATCCAATATTATCATTATATATTTCATTGCTCAAATTGTTACATGTTTGGCCATCAGGAGCTCCTATGTCCTTAGGACATGCCCTTGTTCTTTTTTTGATCGCTTTCTTGTTTTCTGGTACCACAAGATGTTCCAGTCTCCTCTTTTATTTTCTCTTTCTCAATTCTAGAATCAACCACTTTTTCAAGGAGCTCTGCTTTCTTTCTTTTTTTTTTTTTTTTACTTGGAGAATAGTATTTATAAACTAAGATTCTGCCAGTAGGTATGCTCATGGATACTGGGGTATCATTACTCTCAGGCCCTCTCAGTGGACAAAGCTAAGAAATACGTGTATGAATACTAACCCACACATACACACATCTATACTTATTTCTAAATCTATTTGTGTGTGTGTATATATGTGTGTGTGTATATATATATATATAAAATCACAAGTGCATATTGATACCTCTAATTCCAATCCAACATCATGACATTCATTCCGTGCTTCCCCTTTATTTAACTGTAACTTCTTTCTCCAACAGTGAGAAATCTGGCTCTCATTATCTACAATACATTCACTTATTTAATAATGTACATAAAAGGTAGTTAAACAGTTACTAATCTTTACATATGAGAAGCAAATTTCCAGATAACAGTATTTATATACAGTTCTTTTTCTCTTTAGTCTCACAGTGTCCAGTCAACATATTATTTTCACACATTCACTTCAGTGTGATTATGAATTAATTTGTCACACATTAGGTTCATTTGTTATTGATTACATTCCATTTTGGGTTTATCCCACTTCCTGGTTGATTGTAAGTATTTATTAGGGAAAAAGTATGTATGTGAAACATTACTATGGGTCTAAGAGTCAAAACTATATTAAAAATACACTCAGAAACGTGTTTCTTCCTCTTCCTCTCTACTAATCTATCCATATTCACTTCTTCCCATATTTTTCCCACCAACTTCTGTAGGTAACCAGTCTCTAGTCTCTGATTTATCTTTCCTGAATTTCTTTTGCACACATGTGCAGATACATGTGTATTTTCTTATGCCTTTACATCTAGTTCTTTCTCATATGAAAGGTAACATGCTATATATACCCTTTTGTGCTTTTCCTTCTCACGGAATAGTATGTCCTGGAAATCATTCCATATCAGCTCATGGAGATCTTCCTCATTCTATTTTACAGGAGCATAATCCTCCATTGTGTAGGTGTGCTAGAATTTCTTCAGCCACTCCTCCAAAGTGTTGAAATTTAAGTTGCCTCCAATATTTCTCAGTTACAAACAATGTTACAATAAATAACTTTGGTATATATATTTTTGTATTTGGGGAAGTATATAGTCATGGTGGATCCTCGCAGTGGGATTTCTGGGTCAAAAAACAAGTGCAAATACAGTTTTGTTAGGTATGAACAACTTGCCTTTTATGAGTGGTACCAGGGCACATTCTTACCAGCAATTTGTGAGCTAGTATTTGTGCCCTCACAGCATCACTAGCTGAATGTGTTGACATGCTATTTAATTTTTCCCAGTCTGATAGTGACAAATTGTACCTCAGTATTTATCTCTAATTATAAGTGAATTTGAATAAGTTTTTCACGTATTTGAGGGCTATATATTTGTGTGTCTGTTCATATTTTTTTCTAATAGGTCTAGGTCCTTCTTCTCTCCATTTCTCAATCTCTGTATGTATGTCATGAATATTTTCTCCTAGTTTGTCAGTTGTTTTGGTTTTGTTTAGGATGTGTGTTTTTTAGTATTGAAAGGTTTTTAAAATTTTTTATGTAGTCAGATTTCTCAATCTTTACTTTTATTGATCTTGGACTTTGAGTAATGGTCAGAGAGCCTTTCCCTACACCTTCTACAAGGTAAAAAAGGAATTTACCCATGTTTTCTTTGCATTCTTAAATGCTTTCTTTATTCACATTTAAATCCATAACCCTTCTTGAGTTATTCTTGTGTATGGTATGATATATGGATTTAATTTTTATCTCCTTTCAAATGGCCACCCATTTATCCAGCACCATTTATTTAAAAGCCCTGGCTGGATGGCACCTAATAAACTAATTTTTAAATCTACAACAATAAGGAAAGGAAAGGAAATCATGCCCTAGAGTACATGCCTGGGAGGGATACTTTATAATGATTTTTAAAAGCCAATTTATCAAGAATACATAATAATCTTAAATGGGTATCAACTGCAGTGCATTTCTTGACTTCTTTTCTAATCTAACAAAAGTGCTATGGCTCTCATTTAACACAAGAGTTGGGCTGGAAAACTCATTTCTTTATTTGCTCTTCTGGAATTGTTTTTCATTTCAACCCACAGAGTCAGAGGCATATCACAGAGCTTCCAGCCACATCTACAGTAACATCTTGACATCCATGACATACTTTAGGTCCTTAGAAAACAGCTGGATATAGTATTCATTTAATTCTTCCAGCTGTTAGTTTTTCCCTTTTGCCTTTGGCTTTTTAAAATTTTACCAATTCATTTCCATTCTCCAAGAAAAGCTTCAGACACCAAAAACCTCAATTTGTTTTAAAGGGAGTGGTTCTGGGATAGGACTTTTTACTGTGAAAGACTGAAAACACAAAGCAAAGCAGCTCCTGGCTACGTTATATAAGTGATTCAATTCCAAGTTTGTCCTGTGTACTTCTCTGCCTCCCACCCTGCAAAACATTGAGAGATGAATCATTTAATTTCATAAACACTTGGTGTTAATTACTGGATGATGAATTTTGCTATAAGTAGGATCAGTTTGACATTTAGGAAAGGCTGCACAATCCAGCTTTTAAGGTGTGCATGAGGTAGGTACATTAAGTAGCTAGAATTCATACCAAAAGATTTATCCATACCTCTGAGCTGCTGAAATCAGTGAGTCAGCCAGAGTCTTCACTTCGTGTTTATGAAATGTCTTTCCTCCAGGGAATTCTCCTCACATTCATTATCTCATTAATCATCCAACTGTTTCCCTTGGAGAAAGAAAAGTGGGGAAACATACGTTCTATTAGCTCTTTTATTCCCAGGAGGAAACATAGAGGCTTAGAGAGAACAAATAACTTCCTCATCTGTAAAATGAGTCCTCTGGCCCACTCCATGTCTTTTGCCCTAGGTGCTTGGTAAGGATGAAAGATTTGAGAAAAGCTTTACTTCTTAGGAAAAAATAATTACATTTGGCTAGTCAGGCAAATTATTAGAGGTTGTACCACTATAACTTGAGTGAGAATTTTAATACAAATGAATATATATGGTACAAGAACCTATTGCTCTTTTGTGGCTCCTGATGTTTATTTTTCTGGTATATCATGGTTATGATCCCAAATAATGAGGCTTTTGTAGTTTAGTCACCATTCGAAGGTATTGACATGCTTATTATACACATGAAGGAATGGAATTAATTAACATTTTGGGGATACCAGCTTTTCACACAAAATTTTATTTATTCTTGAGAACAACCAAAAAAAGAAAGCATTATTATCCTTATCTTAGAAGTAAAGATACAGAAGAAACTTACCAGGGATATCCCAGCCAGTAAATAGCAGAGCTGGCATTTGAATCCAGATCTTTTGATTTTTAAGTATATGTTTTCTCTAATATATAAAGCATTCACCAGAAATGACGTGTTTCATCTTAATTCGAGTAGATTCCAACATTTTAAATGATGTAATTCACAAAATGGGCATGCGTCTGTATTTGTTGTTTTAAAAATATTGTGCTTCTAGATAAGACAGGAGCATAATCTTTGCAACCACAAGCAGTGACTCTGCCTGGCAACTATAAAAGCACCTTAACCTCATGATCTCAATTCAGTAAACCTGGGTACACATCAGGCTACTTGCTGTTTGATCATGTTAAATCTCTGTCTTAGTTTGTTTGGGCTGCTATAACAAAATATCTTAGACTGGGTAATTGAAACAGATACCTATTTCTCACAGTTCTACAGACTGCGAAGTTCAAAGTCATGGCGATGGCATATGGCTGCTCTCTGCTTCCAAGGTGGTGCCCCATTACTGGATCCTCCTGCATCCTCCTGCATCCACCTGATGGTGCCCTGTTGCTGCATAAGAGGATGCTGTGCCCTCACATGGTGGAAGGGATGGAAGGGATGAGAGAGAGAGGCAGCTCCTTTGCACCTTTTATAAGAGTGCAAATCCCATCACTCCACCTTCATAATTTAATAACTTCCTAAAGGCCCCACCTCTTAAGACTATTACATTGGTGATTAAGTTTCAACATACGAATTTTGGGGACACATTTAGACCATAGCATTCTCTAAACTTAGTTTGTATTTCTCTAATTTGTGAATAATAATAGTTACCTCAGAGGTTGTTGTGAGGATTAAATGAAATAAAGTTTATAGAGTTTTTAGCATAATTAGTGGCACATAGCTCTAAATTAATAAATACTATTACAGTTAATAAACAAATAAATTATACCCTTGGTTATTTTAAGCAAAGAACATACAAGAGTAATTCACAACATAAATGCAAATGGACAATTAATATCCAATAAATTATGTTCAATTACAAGAGCAATAAAACATATCAGGAATAAAGCAGGTCAACATTTTTCACTCAAAATATTGGTAAGATAAAATAAAAAATAATATCCAGTACTCATAGGGAGTGAGGAGCTGGCACTCTTTAGACTGCTAGTAAAGATTGTAAATCTATAAAACCTTTTTAGATGGCAACTTGGCAATATGTATCGAAAGTTTTAGAATGCCCACATATTCTTTGATTGAGGAATTTCACCCAGAGGAATTCATCCTGAGGAATATCAAGTACACTATAATAAATGTACAAAGGATTTCATGACAAAAATTGTATGCATATTAGAAGTTGGAAATGATCTTAATGTTCAGCAATGAGGAATTGATTAAATATATTATGGTACGTAAATACTGTTAAATGTTTGGGGTTACAAAAAGAGAGACTTATTCAATTTGTCTCCAGTAAGTCAGTACCTATTGGGACTATAAATGCACAAAAAGAAGTTGAGAATCTTATCTACAGGATCATGCTTCATGGAACCAAAAACAATTCCCAGAAGAAGTGCAAGTGCAACCATCCATGAAGACCTCCCAAAGGCTACAATGAAATTCAGAGAATTTGAGAGTTATTCAGAATCCAGCAGCTTAGAAAACCAGAGTATCTGTTCTCCTGTCATCACTCTGAATTTGTTCATCCTGACTGCATCATGACTCAGCTCTACCTAATTACTCCTACTCTACCCACTAACCAACTATATCCTCCCCTGTGCTGTAAGATTTAGCTTCTAATAATCATAATTTTCTCTTACTTGTAGCATCTACTGCTTTATTTTCCTCCTGCCAACCTTTTCCATGAGGGTATTCTATCTTCTGCTCCCATTATCACTGACTAAATCCTTGTATAATATAAATTCTCAAAGGAATATGATCTTTTTGTATTAATTGCTGATATGGTTTGGCTCCGCATTCCCACCCAAATTTCATCTCATTGTAATCCCCACATGTCAGGGGAGAGGTCTGGTGGGAGGTGATTGAATCATGGCGGTAGACTTCTGTCTTGCTGTTCTTGTGATAGTGAGTGAGTTCTCACGAGATCTGGTTGTTTGAAAGTGTGTGGCACTTCCCCTTTGCTCGTGCTGTCTCTCCCCTGCTCCACTCTGGTAAGATGTGCTTGCTTCCCCTTCGCCCTTCTCACATTATAGTAAGTTTCTGAGGCCTCTCAGACATGCTTCCCATTAAGCCTGAGAAACTGAGTCAATTAAACCTCTTTTCTTCATAAATTACCCAGTCTTAGGCAGTTCTTTATAGGAGTGTGAAAACAGACTAAGACAACTGCCATCATCACTGACTGGGCAAGCTTTTGTGACAGTGGTCTCATAGGTTGTAAGTCACTGGAACATTTACACGTTGACTGCCCTTGGAAAGGTAGAAGTTGGAAACAAGCCACATGGGGAATATAAGCGTGATTTGCTCGGCTTGCACTTTGTTGGCTCACACAGGAGATCAGATAATTTCTTTTTCTTTTTCTTTTTTTTTGAAATAGTCTCGCTCTGTCACCAGGCTGGAGTGCAGTGGTTCAATCTTGGACCACTGCAACTTCCGCCTCCTGGTTTCAAGTGATTCTCCCAGTTTCAAGCGATTCTCCTGCCTCAGCCTCCTGAGTAGCTGGGGCTACAGGCATGTGCCACCACGCCCAGCTAAATTTTGTATTTTTACAAACAAATACAAAAATTTTACACGGAGTTTCAACATGTTGTCCAGGATGGTCTCAATCTCTTTACCTCGTGATCTGCCCACCTCGGCCTCCCAAAGTGCTGGGATTACAGGCGTGAACCACTGCACCTGGCCCTCAGAGAATTTCATTTTTAAAAAATCAGAATGTTTAGGTTTTCTTGAAAATCTCAAGATCTACCAACACTTACTCTTTATTCCTGGATGACACAGTTATTGGCAAAAGCTAAGTATTGGCCAGCCCCTTAAGACAGGGCACGTTCTAATTCTTTGCAGTCTACAACAAACTCCCTGTTGTCTCTTACATCTACCAACTAACTTCAGTTATGTTAGGTGCTGGCCTGTATTGACCCTTGAGTCTGCAAACCCTGAGTTAAGGACCCTCCTCTGCTTCAATCATTTGGGACCAGAATGGTAACGTCAGGTGATGAGAAGCGGCTCTCTATTTATAAGAAACAATATGGTCTTGCTTCCTCTGCAGAAAGCCATGGACATAAAACCTCAGAAAGGAGCTGTGGGTACTGCAAGCATTCTGACGCTTGGCCTACCAATTACATAAACAGGACAAATGCATATATTTTTATAAATAGCAATATATATCATATTTACTTACAAATAGATATAGTCACAATATATTGTGGAAAAAAGTTCAAATCAATAAGATTATATCTCACTTTGTTAAAAAGTAAATAAATAAATTTGAATACAGGCATTGCTTCTTATTGGAATCTAATCCTTTCCTGGTTTAATAGTTGGATAATACATAAGGAGACAGTGGCAGAATAAACTATATGTATATTCTATTATTTGAGATGGGAAAAAGCATACTCTGTTTTAAGCCCATCCAAGAACCCCCAAAATATTCCAAAGTTTAAACCCTCTTATGCACCTACAGAGTAACAATTCCAAGAATTTTTGCATAAATATACTGTACAAAATATCAACTACATAATTATTTCATACTTAATGGGCTTTTTAGTGGGTATGTTTTTATGTAATATGCAACAATACAACAGAATATCTAATAGAAATTAGTTTTCCTTATGTACTACAGCAAGCATAATTTTTAATATAAAATAAAAACTGCTGTGTGTTTTAAAGTTATGTCATAAATACAAATAGCATTTAGCTAAATAAAATAAACAAACATGGAAATTTTACAAAATGATTACTAACCAAATAAAGAGAGGCTTAGAGAGAGGGAGATGGAGATTGCAGGCAGGCAGATGTTAATATTGCTCAGTGGGTATGAAGCAGAATAGGAATGAGCTGGCAGAGAGTGAGTGGAGCATCAAATGCCTGTGGTTCACCTATTTTCAAGTCCAAGGATCTTATGGATGCTCATCTCTTTTTGGCACTTGAGACACTAGAGGTGGATGACTATGAACCATTACCTGTAATGGCAGATAAAGTTATGGACCAAAACAAAACAAACTTTGCAAGAGGAATTATTTTATCTGCATAATTTCATGTTTCCTAAAGACCCAGCAATGAGCATTTATTGCTCCTCTTCTTTCCCTTCCTGGGCCCTAGAATGAGCAACTAGTTGAACAAGTTTCGTGGTCACACATTAAGTTCTTTGTACCATCCACTTCACTAAATCTAGCCTTCTTCAGAAGATTTAGGATTTTTGCTTTGCGTTAATCACTTCCCTGAAACCTTGGAAGTCAGCAACATATTGCGGTACTAGTTTCTCCCATAGACCATTCATTGTTTGTTATGATACATGCCAAACCCAGTTGATAAAGGTGAAGACCTTCTGAATGTCAAAACTCTTCTATAAATTCTGTGCTGAGGCAGTGTTGCCTGCATCATCACACCATATATCAGCATGTAAGTGCCACATACTGCATCACCATCTGCAAACAATATGCCTTGAAGGCTGCAGTGACTCAGGTCCAGAGGCTACAATAATGGCATCATGCTGGAAGGCAAAAAGCCCATTGCGATATTATCTCCATAATTGTCAATACTAGAAGGACATCTGGGAGCTTAGTCTATTATCAAAAGAGCCTTCTTTGCAAGTTTTCCATCCGTGTGTATTCTGATGAATAGAGACAGTTAGCTCCTCATGTAATCACTGAAGGCTGCCTTGGTCATCCTATCTTTACGAGCTGAATATTACATAGCAGGCAATTCACTCTCTCTTAGCCCCTAAAAGGCACTGGGGCTTTTGAAGTGATATACAAGCAGAAGTTTTAGCTTAACTTCACATTCACTTAAAAGTAGCGTTAGACTACTTTGGATGCTTTATTTTCTGGCATTTTTGTCTCCTTTTCTGAAGTGAACATACAAGATGGCATACGTTTCCAAAGTAGATCAATTTCATCAACATTAAAAATTTGATGTGCAGTTCAATCACCTTTGCCAATAGTGTTCAGCAATTCACGGGCTCATACTTCTTCACAGGCTTTTCCGCATTCTTAGAAGACATTTTCATATAATAATGTGGGGATCTGATGCGATAATGCACTACATGTTGAAACTGCAAGCACAAGAGTCAACGTTATCAAAAGAAGAGCTGAGAATCTACTGCAGCAACTCTATTTTCTCCCCAGAATGTGGGCATAAATCAAACAGTCTTACTGCTGTAACAGTGCAGATTTGTTATAACAAGTTTTCCTTTCAGATAGTGATTTTAAGAAAAAAATTTTATAAGCCCTTAAAACAAATATTTGGATAGTCAGATTCAGATGGCAAGGGATGTCCATTACAGTATAAGGAGAATATAAAAGGACATAAATCAAGGTTAATAGTAACCATCCCTGAAAGTTGGGACAGAATCATTTTAATAATTTTTCTTTTGGTTCCTCAATGTTTCTAGTCTATCTAAAATGAATAGCTATCAGTTTTAGAGTTTAAATGGAGAATATAGATACATTGCTAGATTGACCTGCCATCTAGCTAGACTAACACAGTATTTCATGCCTACATTGTTTTGGGCCTCAAAGAGAAAAGCTCTTCAGCAATATTTCCTATACACTTATACCACAAGATTTCAGTAAAGATCTAATAGGATATTCCATGGGATTCTTTTTCCATCATTTAAGAAGGCAAAGGAGGTGTCAGAAAACTAACTTTGTAATCTTTAGCTCAACACCACATCAAGGATATAAGAGGCCGTTATAGAAGAGGCCTTTGTAGAAGAGGCCAAGAAAGAAAATTAGGAGAATGTGCCCTCACATTTTCCCTCCTTCTTCCACTGAAGAGGAAGAAAGATGTTTCCCTTTTACCTCAAGCTTAAAGAAAAAGGCTTTCAGGAGAACATTTAGAGAGCTTGATAAGGGTTTCCTGGAATGTTTAGGGCACTGGTGTCTGACATACCCTGGAGGATTTACCCCCTGAGATAGAAGAACCCAGAAAGAGGCAAGGCTGGAGAAGGCTCTCCCTACACTTGCACCAATAGAGAGGCACAGCTCTGGCAGTTAAGTAAGGTATTTCCTATCCCTGACTTCTGTCTTCTCCAAGTCAGGGGAATCTGAGACATGGTGGTGGAAGGTAAGGGTGTGGCAAGGAAGGAGAGAAAGAAAATGGTAAGAACTGGAAAGAAGCAAGAGGCCTTCTTTACCACCACAGGCTTCCAACTCAGCCAGGGGAAGGAGAAAGGTTTCACTTCACATGAAGTACGGTCTTGATGATCTCAGTGGACTGAACAGAATGATGGCTACAAGGAGACTATGCCAGTGACTGAAAGTGAATGGAAACAGTGATTTTTGTTTTGTTTTGTTTTTTGTGGGTTTTTTTGTTTGTTTGTTTAATAAGAAAACTGGGGCTGGTTGCAGTGGCTCAAGCCTGTAATCCCAGCACTTTGGGAGGCCGAGGCAGGCGGATCACCTGAAGTCACGAGTTTGAGACCAGCCTGGCCAATATAGCAAAATCCCATCTCTATAAAAAATAATAATAAAAAAATTAGCTGGGCATGGTGGCGAGTGCCTGTAATCCCAGCTACTCGGGAGACTGAGGCAAGAGAGTTGCTTGAACCCAGGAGGCAGAGGTTGCGTTGAGCTGAGATCGTGCCATTGCACTCCAGCCTGGGCAAAAAGAGTGAAACTTTGCCTTGAAACAAACAAACAAAAAACAACAAAACAAAACAAAAAAAGAGTAAGAAAACTGGGAGATTAAATTTCACAAAAAGAGTGGGGAAAATCCAACAGCATTAAATGGTTAGTGATTGTGATATGGGAAGTGGAAGAATATAGTTGCTTATAATCCTACCTTATGGAGTTCTGCTTGTTCATATTACTAAAACTCCTATATGCATCATATTGCTATCTTCACTGTAAAGAAGTTATGAAGAACATCATTCTCTACATTTCACATATGTGCTTTACTAGAACCCACAGGAAGTAATTCGGCCAAGTCTTTTTCCAGCAATAGTTCTCCATAGCAAACTGCTTTTATGCTTTGTGCAATGTGAATTAATGAACTTGATCTGCTGGCTGTGGAAATGGTTTTGGTCAGCTGTTAGATGCTCAGAATAGAATGTGTGGTACATTCCTAACAAATGCACCGGACACTCTGAAGTAACTTTGGGTCCCAATCTCAATCCTAGCTTCATCCTACCATTCCTACTCTTTTTCTCATTGTTCTTATTTATCTTTTTATGTAGTATGTATTTACGTACGCCATCTCAAATTCTTTCTGTACTATGGCAGGGCAATAAATACATTTATCACAAATGCCTATAGACATAGCTTAAAATAATTTGCACTAAAATTAATCTTGAACATAATTTAACTTTGTTCTGGTGATTATTAAGATGCTTTGGGATCTTGCTTTGCCTTAAAGACATCAATATGAGCATCCATTTTTCTTGTGCTATAAGTGTTATTAAGCTGATAAAGGACTCCAATTAACAATGGTGGACCTGATAACAAAGTTTTCTCTGTGTTATTAGCCTGGGGTAGGTGGGAGGTGACTAATAAGGTTCCAAAATCATTTCCTTTAATGTGTAGGTATTTCTAAGTAAATATTCATCTATGTCTAAGCCATTTAATTTTAAAGAAGCAAATGCTGTTTATACCTGACAATGCTATTTGTACACATTTAAGATTATATACATACACACACATATATACACACACACACACACATACATACATATACATATCACTTTGACTATTTAGGATGTGGACCAAATAGGGTTTCCAATTCAAACTGCAGTTTAAGCACAAATGATTACCCAATAATTCCAAGAAAGTGTGAAGAAATAAAACAGTAGAAGTGGACAAAAGGGGATACATCAGTAGGCAAGAGGTTTGAACACATTTCTAAGAGATGGGAAGAAGATGGAAGCCTACTGAATGACAAAACCAGATGAGAAGGCAAGGACCCAGAATTCAGGAAGGAAGGAAGGAAGGAAGGGAGGGAGGGAGGGAGGGAGGGAGGGAGGAAGGAAGGAAGGAAGGAAGGAAGGAAGGAAGGAAGGAAGGAAGGAAGGAAGGAAGGAAAGAAGGGAGGGAGGGAGGGAGGGAGGGAGGAAGCTGTCAACACTGATTGCAGAAAAGCTCCAAGTTCAGGGTCAGAGGTAGAGAGGAGGGCAAAGGGAGCTGAAAAGAAGGGGTTAATTAAAATTCTACTACACAACACTCCAGGAGGGGGAGGGGGGGTTGTCAAAACAGGTGAAGGGAGGAAGGTATAATAAATAGCAGGGTAAAGAACTGTACGTGAAAGTCATGCCCAAAAACCATGGAAACTAAAATGTGACATGATTTTGAGCAATTGAAGGGAGAATTAATAAAAAATAAAAATTAATTAGAACTGGATGCAAGGATCATTTGGCTTTGACTGGTGCCAAAATTGAAACATCGAATTTATAATCCTAAGGCATTAATTGTCTCTATAATGAACAATATTCACTTAGTTGTAATAATGTAAATATCGTATATTAATTTTCAGCTTTTGAATGAACCTACAAACCAAACCTGGGAAACTTAAAAATGTTACATAGCAGAATGCAATTGTTATCAGGAGACACAGGGTGAAAGGGGAAAGGTGAAGTGGAGGCAAGGCTAGGGGCTCTAATGGCCTTCTCTATGGGGAGCAGCAAAGCATAATCATGACTGCACAGATAATAGAGCCATCCCAGTTCCACCTCTTAACTAATAACCTTGAACAAGTTTCATAACTACTCTGTGCCTCATTTTCCATGTCTGAAAATGAGGATAATAATTTGTATTTCAGAAGTCTGATATGAGGAGAAAATGAATTTATTGTATGTAAAGTGTTTAGAACTGTACCTGGTGTACAGTAAGCACTCAAATGTTCAATATTATCTAACACCATTAATATTTATGAGATGCAGCCTCACTTAGTAAATCTAAAAAATAATAACAATTGTTGTATATTGGGAAGTGGGGGGGAGGAAGGGAGGGGATATAGCTTAAATAGACTAAACACTTTTCAGCTTCTCAGAAGTTCGGCTAATAAGTGACATCTAAAGCTGACAGCTGAAGAAATAGCAGTGTTTCGTATTTCAAGTTAGAAACTCTTAAACCAGAAATAATTACAAGCATTTGTTATTTTTTTTCTAATTAAATAAATAGTTACACAATCATTCTTTTTAAAATAAAGTTATCATACATTTGGCAATCCTATGAATGCCGAAACCCCCAAAGCCAAACAAATCAAGCTGAATCTATTCTTTCACGAGAGAATTCAGTCTGCCAGCTTTAGTTGGAAGTGAAAAGTAATCTCTGAGCCTACAATATTTTCCCAAGTCTTTGCTGCACTTTCCAGGGTGATAGCAATGCCACACCTCTTGGCAGTGAGACTCCAACCTCGGGGAAGTATAGTATTAGTGCCGTATGTCAGTTTCAAGCTGCACTAAAATTCTACTGGCCCTCGACCCAGTTTCATACAGCTCATGTGTCTGCTTTCCCGGCTACAGCTTGTGGGGGCAACTTGTGTGGAAGGCTAAGACACTCTCTCTAAGAGATGGCTACACAGGTTATCAGTTTTCACACTTGTTGAAGGCAGGTGATCAGTGAAGGATTATTACCACCTGAAGGAATAAGACAGCTCTTTGGACCCTTCTGGTCTCTCAGAGCTGACACCTTTTTCATCTCTTTGCCCAACACTCCTCCATACAATGATGATAATCTGTATTCTTGCTAAGGCACATGTTACAGGAAGATGTTAGATTAACACCTTCTGGAGGGACTAAAACCGCAATGATGTTTAAGCATACATTGAAGGTGGTTATTCTTCATTTTAGTGATAAACTTGGTTCACTTTTTCCTGTATACAGCTTTGCAATCGATAGTGAAACAATGTCAACAGTTATTGATCACCTACTATTTGTCAGGTTCCGTATTAGGAGTTGACAATCTAGTCTAACAGATAAATCAGACAAAAATGTAATGGAATGTAATAAATTCTATGATGATCATAAACACAGGGTGCTCTTGGAACACACAGGAGGGAACCAACTCAGCCTGGGAAGAAGAGTAGAGCATCAACTAAGGCTTGCAAATAAGGAGAAAATAGGCAAGCAAAAAAGGAGAGGAAGGTCACTCTAGGTAGAGGGTACAGCACAGATAAAGAGCTGGGAAGGGTTTGTATGGACAAGTCCTACTTTCAGGGAGGTAGAAAAGGGCCAGATAATAAAGGGAGGGCTTCTATGATGTGCTAAGGAGAGTATATTTTTCTGAAGGTTTCTAAAAGGGACATCAAAACACTTCAAGCAGAAAAATAATAAAATCACTTTGTTTTAAGAAGATTATTGTGGCTATAAAAAGTGGCTAGCAGAAGGAGGGCAGGACGATCAGTTGGAAGGTAAATCAGACATGTATTATGGGCCGCTTTAAACCCTCTCAGCCCCACCTCTTCCTACTGGAGCCACTGCTGGAAGGTGTGCCACCACGTCTCACTCCTGTCCCAGGAATTTCTGACGCTTTGGAGCATCAGTACCTCTGGGCATTAATGCCAGTACAATCCGGAATTGCCAGGGACTTACTATTATTGGACCGCTCTTGAACAACTGGGCTGGAAGCTGAGTGATCAATGCTTCTCCCTTTCACACACCAGATGAAAAGTTCCCACAGGACTCAGCAACACTGGGTTGTGGTAGTGGCCAACCCGATATAGCAAAACCGTGTTGGCATTCCTTCTGTCTCTGTTTCTTCACTTCAACTCCTCAGGATAAACAATCTCCAAATAAACCTAACACAAGTCTTTGTTCCAGATTCTGCTTTTGTGGAACCCAGTTTAAGAATGAAGGTTACCAGATAAATCCAGGATAAAGTCATGTGTACATGAAATAAGGTGTGGTAATGAAAATGGAGATAAGGAAATGGATTATTCATTCACAAAATCTTTTACGATGTGGAATCAACACCTTGGCTATGAGGAATAAGGAAGAAAGATAAGCCCAGGCCTAGGAGAATTCTCAAGTATCTGACTCAGGTGGTAGAGCAGATGGGGATACCATTTATAGAAAGCCATACAGAAACAAAATAGCCGGGCATGGTGGTTCACGCCTGTAATCCTAGCACTTTGGGAGGCCAAGGCAGGAGGCATTACTTGAACCCAGGAGTTCAAGATCAACCTGGGCAACATAGTGAGACCCTGTCTCCATAAAAATAATAATAATAATTTTTTTAAAGGAGAATGGTATTGAAGAAATGAAGGAAGAGTGTTCGTCTCTTGGATTTGTAGGAGTTTTTTCTATATCCTAGATACAAGTTTTTTATAGGGTATGTGGGTCTTTGAATCCACATTTTAAACCAAGCGGATGATATCCTGTGGCAGTTTTACACACATATACATACATGGCGTAAATGTGTAATATGCAAAGAAATGAAGAGGAAAGATGGACATTTGGGGAGCATATGCATGAAAGGGATGAGCAAAAGATTTTGTGAAATACACTGAGTTGTGGCTCAATATGCAGGAAAAAAGTGGTGACACAGTGGATTAGATAGGGTTCTCTAGAGAGATGACCAATAGGATGAATGGAGGGAGGGATGGATGAATACCTAGAGAGAGAGGAGAGAGAGGGAAAGAAAGAGAGAGAGAGACTTAGGGGAATTGGCAGTCTGCAAACTGGAGACCCCGGAATTTCCGTAGTGTGGCTCAATTCAGTCCAAGTTCTATAGCTTTAGAACCATGGAAGCTGATGGTGTAATTCTCAGTCCAAGATCAAAGGTCTGAAACCCAGGAGGTGGTGACGTGGAAGAAGGGGGTACTGGTGTAGGTCTCGTAGTCCAAAGGCTCCAGCTCTGATGACCAAGGGCAGAAGAGTGTGTACCAGCTCTGAGAGAGGGAGACCAGATAATCTCTTTGTTCTATCAGGGCTCTTAGCCTACACACATTGAGGGTGGATCTCCTATACTCAGTCCACTGACTGAAATGCCAATGGCCCCTGGAAACACCCTCTCACACACCTAATAGCAATGCTTTGCTGGTTCTTTAGATATTCCTTAATTCAGTCAAGTTGACACCTAAAATTAGCCATCACACAGAGGACCCAAAGGAAAAAAGAGGCCAGAAGGGGTGGCTCACTCCTGTAATCCCAGCACACTGGGAGGCCAAGGCAAGTGGATCACTTGAGCCCAGAAGCTCGAGACCAGCCAGGGTAACATGGCAAAACCCTGTGTCTACAAAAAAAAATACAAAATATATCCGGATGTGGTGGCATGCTCCTGTAATTCCCACTACTCCTGAGACTGAGGTGGGAGAATTGCTTGAACCCAAAAAGTTGAGGCTGCAGTAAGCCAAGGTCGCATCACTGCACTTTAGCCTGGGCGAGACAGCGAGACTCTGTTTCAAGAAAAAAGGAGAAACGTGTTTTAGAAAAGGAGGGGATGGCTTACAAGATAGAACCAGAGGGTCCAATAGACGAGAACTGAAAAGTGTTTATTAGATTTGACAACAGGAAGTCATTGGTAACTCTGGAAAACTCGTTTTCATGGAGAAGTAAATACAGAAGTCAAATAGCAGTGGATTACGGCGTAATGGGGGACCAATAAAGATAGGCAGAAGCAACAACAACTTAAGATTATCTGCTCCCCCCACTGGAGATGGATGGATGGATGGATAGATGGATGGATGGATAGATAGATAGATAGATAGATAGATAGATAGATAGATAGATAGATAGATAGATAACCTGTTCATCATTTTAAAAATCAGACAATAGAGGAAAGAAGAAAGATTTTTAAAAATCACCCTTGGTGCCATTCATTGATAACAACTGCTACAATTTTGGTCTATCTCCCTTTAGACTTTCTCTTATTTATATGCATTACTTTTAGCAAAAATGTCACCGTATTCTATATACCACTTTATAATCTGTTTTCTTTGTGTAACAATAGGTAATGAGCATCTTTCCAGGTCTATAAATCTTTATTTACAATATCATTTGTAATGGCTGTGTAGATGCCATGGCATGAATGTATCACAACTTAAATAACCAATTCCCTGTTAAAGGACGTAAAACATTTTTGTATTGACTACTCTGCAATACAACTACACACATTTGTCTATTTGCATAGGGATCAGTTTCTAGGAGATTGACTGGATTAAAGGATATGTTTGTTTCATTGAAAGATTCTGATAAAATGATGCACCAGAATGTTTATAGCCCAAGCATTCTGTAAAAGCATACCTTTGACAATGCTGCATCATTCTTTTTGTTATCTGCCTATGTGATTTTTAAAATAGCATCTTACTTTTTTGTATTTGCTTGTTTACTCGTAATGTTGAAGGTCCTCATATATTTATTGGTAGCTCTTGATGAATTGCCTGCTAATGACTTGTCCATTCATCATATTTATATCTTGATACAACAGCTTTATGTATTAAATACGACATTTGACTTTGACTGTTAGAGATGTTACCAATATTTTCCAGCTCTTCATTTGCCTTTTGATTTTGTTTAGGGCACTTTACAGCACTTTTGTTTTGTTAGTTTTTTCATTATGAAAAATAGGTATGTTCCAAAAAAACTAAATCTTATTTTCTTTTCCATCCAATTTTAAGCCCTGGGGCTAATCAGTATCAACTGAAATATATTTTGGTATTTTCAAAAACACATGAAAAGTTATCTATTTTGTATATTCAGAGATATCTTTTTTCACTTATGGCCTTTGATGTCATGCTTAGAAAAGCTCCCCAAAACTATATAAATATTTGCCTTTGTTTCTTTCTTATATTTTTAGTGTTTACATTAAAAATTTTAATCTATCTAGAATTTATCCTGGTATTTGGTGAGACATATGGATCTAAGTTATTTTTCCCCAGAGGGTTGGCTAATTGAGCCTCATTTATCAATACTATAGTTTTCTTTCCAAAATGATTTGAAGTAAACCTTTGTCATAAATTGAATTTTTGTATATTATTAAGTCTCTTTCTAAACTTTCTATTCTATTCCGTTAATTTGTTTGTTTTGGTGCCAGTACCATAATGTTCTAAGTATTGCCACTCTGAATTTTTAACAATAAGAACACTAATTAACATTTACATGCCGGGCGCGGTGGCTCATGCCTGTAATCCCAGCACTTTGGGAGGCCAAGGCGGGTGGATCACGTGAGGTCGGGAGTTCGATACCAGCCTGACCAATATGGAGAAACCCCGTCTCTACTAAAAATACAAAATTAGCCGGGCGTGCTGGCACATGCCTGTAATCCCAGCTGCTAGGGAGGCTGAGGCAGGAGAGTCGTCTGAACCTGGGAAGCGGAGGTTGCAGTGAGCCGAGATCTCGCCATTGCACTCCAGCCTGGGCAACAAGAGCAAAACTCCGACTCAAAAAAAAAAACAAAAAAAAACCTCTTACAATAAGAATAATAATTACATTATTACTACATACCAATGTGCGATGTACCATATTAAATTCTTTAAATAGATTATCTCTTTCACTTCTCATAGTATCCAATGATATAAGCAACTATTAGTATCATCTCCAGTTCATTTTTTAAAAAATTATAATAATGATAAATAATTTATTAACCACTAGCTGGGTATCAGGCACTGTTCTAAGTGGAATTTTCACAGTCCACCTATGAAGGAGGCACTATTATTACCTCCAGTTTGTAGACAAAACTGATATAAAAAAGAGGTGAAGCAACTTTTCCAAAGTCACCCAGTTATCAATGGATGAAGCTGGAATTCAATCCCAGGCAGCCTTATTTCAACCCAACCTATGCTACTCTGCTAAAAAATTTTACATGATAATAAAAGTAAATTTTATTATCATTTTTAACATTTAAAAGTAAATTTTATAAGACTTCATTACACATTATTTCACTGGAATTTTGTTGGTTCTTTCCTCGCAAATAATTTTATAAGATCCCTTGGTACTGGCTGTGTGCAGTGGCTCATGTCTGTAACCCCAGCACTCTGGGACGCCGAGAAGGGCAGATTGCTTGAGTCCAGGAGTTCAAGACCACTCTGGGCAACTGGAGTGAGATTCTGTCTCAAATTTAAAAAAAAAAAAAGAGTTTTTTTGGGGGGGCTGGGGGCGCATTCTATCACCTGGGCTGGAGTGCAGTGGTGCAATCTCAGCTCACTACAGCCTCGACCTCCCTGACTCAGGCAATTCTTCCGCCTCAGCCTCCTGAATAGCTGGGACTACAGGTGCACCACCACACCCGACTAAGTTTTGTATTTTTGTAGAGACAGGGTATCTCCATGTTGCCCAGGCTAGTCTTGAACTCGTGAGCTCACATGATATCCCCACTTTGACCTCCAAAGTCCCGGGATTACAGGTGTGCGCCACAGCACCAAGCCAAGTATTTTCAATATATATGCCCTTTGCCATACGACTTGAAAATTTTTTATGGTCTTTTGAGTATATGAAATTTTTCACCATATAAAAACAAGCTATTTTTTATGAAGTTAAGCACGTCTATCTTGACGTTTTTTTGCTTCTGAGTTTTTCTAACACATCAAGGTTACAAAATATTTTCCTAAATTTCATTCTATATTTTATACTTTTATATTTTAAAACTGAATTTATTTTCAAAATGATATGAACTGTAGATATAATTTTGGTTTTTTCCAGATGGAGAGCACATTATGCCAGCATATTTATAAATAAACTTTCCTTAGCCATCAAATTAAAATGCACTCCTACCATTTATTAGTTTCTCACAACACTCTGATCTTTCTTCTGAATATTTTTATACCGTTTACTAATCTAGTTGTCCATTACCATTGCAGTACTAAGTGGATTTAACTATGGTAGCTTTCAGGTGTTGATACCTGAGAAGGCAAGTCTTCCCTCATTAAGTTAGAAAAGAATTTTGACCAGTCTCAGCTATTTTCCCCTATAAACCTTAGAATCATTTCAACCTATTAAAAAAAAAAAAGGTGGAAAAGTCAAAAAATAAGATTATAAGTGGAAATGCAGTCAATTTATATATTAATTTGGGGAAAACTATTTTAAATATTAGGTATTCCCATCTAGGATAAATAATTCTCTACAGTCATTAAAGATTGATTCTCAACCTTTAATGAAGGTTTCCATAGTACCTGTATCCTTTCATTAAATTTATCCCAAGGGACAAGTCATATACTTTAGAACTATTGTAAAAATGTTTTTTTAATTTTTAAATGTTTAAGTTTTTTTCTTCAAATGCTAACTGGATATTTCTATGTTGAAGGAAAGCTTTTTATTTTTGTATATTTATTGTGTAACCAGTCGAATATTAATTCAATGAGATTTTTAGGAAGTCTCTGAAATGTATAGCCACATTATCTGCAAAGAATAACATTATTGCTTATTCTTTTTAAAATATATATATTAATTATTTAATTTCCTTGCATTATTGGACTTAGCTAAAATTTAAAAAACCAAATAGTTGTGGTGATGGAGGGTAAATTTAACGTTTTCTTAATCTAATGCAATGGTGTTGATATTTTATTATGTACTACGCTATCTGTTCATTGTTATAAAAAGTCTTTATCATGTTTAGGTGATTTTCTTCTACTGCTGTTTTATTTGGGTGATATTTTTTCTTTTAAAAAGTTCGAGTTTGAGATTTTTCAAAAGTACTTGGGCATGTATTCATTTCCTTGCCCTTCCTCGTATTCCTTCTGTGGGGTGTTGAGGTAAGAGTGAGAGTTCTGCAGCCATTTCAGATGCTGAGAGGGAAATTGTCTGTTAAGAATGGCAAAGCAGCCCTAGCAGCCCTGGACCACCCACCTCTAATTTGAGAAAGAAATATGCCCGGCACGGGCGTGGTGGCTCACGCCTGTAATCCCAGCACTTTGGGAGGCCGAGGCGGGTGGATCACGAGATCAGAAGTTCCAGACCAGCCTGGCCAAGATGGTGAAACCCCGTCTCTACTAAAACTACAAACAAACAAACAAAAAATTAGCCGGGCGTGGTGGCGGCCGTCTGTAATCCCAGCTACTCGAGAGGCTCAGGCAAGGAATTGCTTGAACCCAGGAGTCGGAGATTGCAATGAGCCGAAATGGCGCCACTGCACTCCAGCCTGGGCGATAGAGTGAGACTCCATCTGAAAAAAAGAAGAAAAGAAAGAAACTTTTATTGTATTTTTAAAAAATTCTACTTTGAAATATATAATACACGCAACTTAAAATATATAATACACACAACTTAAAATATAAAGTGCACGTTATGAGAATAACAAAATAAACAGCCACTTAGTACTGTAATGGTAATAGACAACTAGATTAGTAAACAACATAAAATATCCAGAAGAGAGATCAGAATGTTATGAGAAACTAATAAATGGTAAGAGTGCATTTTAATTTGAGGGCGTGTACACGTGTACACGCCATCTTGTTTAGGAACTTAAACATTTCCAGTACCTTAGACATCCCCTCTGTGCTCTTCCCTGACCGCATTTCTCTGCCTACACGCATTCGCCCAAGATGTTACTATTATCCGGAATAGCATACTTATTTTTAGAGTGTTAGAGCGATCTATCCCTAAATAACTCAGTTTTGCTTGTTTTAAATTTTATGTAGATAAAATAATGCTATGGATATTTTTCTGATTTGCTTTTTCACTCAGTATGTTCTTAAAATTATGTTATTGCACGTAGATAAAAAGCATTTATTTTCATGGCTCTATGTCAATCAGTTGTCCTATTCATAGACATTTGGGTTGTTTCAATTTGGGAATATTATAAGCAATGCTGCTGCGGACTTTTTTGTGCACATATTTGCTTGTGCACATGTGTTTTCCTAGGTAAGAATGGATATAAATTTGGTCATGTACAACTTCTCTATATAATAACAAACTGATTTCTGTTCAATAAATCAATTTACTTATCAATATATCACTTTATTTATCCTTGCACCAAATAACATGCTGTTTATAAGCCTTAATTGGGAAAGCAAATTATTTCACCTGTTCTTTGTGAATATGTTAACTACCCTTGGCTTTTTGCTCTATGTGGTGAATTTTAAAATCAGCTAGTTTCATAAATTAAAATTTTTATTGAAGATATATAATCGATTTGGGAGATTTCCTATCTAAGAATCCTCCATTTACTTCGATCTCATTTAATGTGTTCTAAGAAGGTTTTAATTTTCTCCATAAAAGTCTTGCAAATTTTCCGTTAGAATTATTTCTAGCATTTCATATTTTTCATTGCTATTGTCCATTGTAATGGTTGCCTTTTTTTTTTTTCTTTTGTTACAGCTTCTGATTTTTTCTGGGGTATAGAAATATAATTTTTACTTATTAACTTGTTTCTAGAAACTTGCTAAACTTATGAATGGCGTCACTGGACTTACCAGGATGCTGTGACACCCCGGAGCGCTACTCAGAAGAGCAGAAGGCCTACTTTTCCACTCTGCCTGCCCGAGGATTGGCCCTGTGTGGCTTGGCTCAGCCCTCAGAGAAGCCTCGCTCTCCATACCCTGACTTTCCCTTCACCACACTCACCTTCAAGAAGCCTCAAAAGCCCAGCAGAGCCCACGACCTCTCCACCTGGATCCCCTGTCCCTTGATTTCTTCCCTGTGGGACCCCAATTTATGGTGGTACTTGATAGGCCTTTGGCAAAGCAAGAGGTTTTATTTTGGGTACAAGATGACTATTTTTGATAACATAGTAGAGATCTTCCATGAAGATAACAAGGCTCAAGGAAGTTAGGTTTGGACAAGACAAAAGCCCAGGAAGATCTAGAATTCTCATCTGCCTTCGAATATGGGACTCTTACATGTGTTACTATTTCTATGCAGTGCCCCAAGATGCTAATCGTTATACGGCCTCAAGGGCAAACATCCCCTAAAGAATATTTACCTCATAGGGTTCTTGTGGAGCTTGAATTAACACAGGTAAAACATTTGGGAAAAAACAAAGCTTGATTATAACATAGTGTGTTAGTCCATTCTAATATTGATATAAATTTCTGACTTTCCAGTTTCAGGCTTTTTTTTTTTTTTTTTGAGTCCCACTCTGTCGCCCAGGTTGGAGTGCAGTGGCACGATCTTGCCTCACTTCAATCTCTGCCTCCCGGGTTCAAGTGATTATCATGCCTCAGCCTCCCGAGTAGCTGGAATTACAGGCCTGCACCACCATGCCTGGCTAATTTTTGTATTTTTGTATTTTTAGTAGAGATGGGGTTTCACCATGTTGGCCAGGCTGGTCTCGAAATCCTGACCTCAGGTCATCTACCCACCTTGGCCTCCCAAAATGCTGAGATTACAGGTGTTAGCCACCACACCTGGCCGGTTTCAGGCCTTTATATATAGTACCAACAATGAACATTCTTATACATGGATCCTAGTATTCATATTTCTAAATGTATCTGGCATGAATATCAAAGATTAGAATTGTTGGATTTCAAAGTATGCATATCTTAAACTTTATTGATTAATGTCCAAGTGTTTTATACATAACTTAGTTATACAATTTACACTCCTACCAACAGCGTCTTCGTGTCTTGTAAAAGAAGAAATTTCTCTTTGCTTTCCATTGTGCTAAGCCACGATGGTGCATGTGCAATGGAATCTGATTTGCAATCCTGCATTATGGATTAGATTGAACATTTTTAAATAAGTTTTTTAGCCTTTTGGATTTCCTCACTTTTGTTGCTGTTCTTCTTGTTGTTGTTGTTGACAGAGTTGCACTCTGTGGCCCAGGGGCACTATCTTGGCTCACTGTGAACTTCACCTTATGGGTTCAAGCAGTTCTCCTGCCTCAGCCTCTTGAGTAGCTGGGACTACAGGCACATGCCACCACCTCTGGCTAATTTTTGTATTTTTGGTAGAGATGGGGTTTCACCATGTTGGCCAGGCTGGTCTTGAACTCCTGGCCTCAAGTGATCCACCTGCCTCAGCCTCCCAAAGTGCTGGGATTACAAGTGTCAGCTGCCCAAATCCTTGGACAGGCAGAGTGAGGATTCCTTCACTTACAAAGTACTTGTTTTTCTACAGGAATGTCTGATTTTTTTTTTTTTTTTTTTTTTTTTTTTAGATTTTTATATAGTCTGGATATGAGTCCTTTTGTCAGTTACATGTATTGTGAACATCTACTCTGTGACTTTGTCTTTTAATGATGTCTTTTCATGACTGGAAAGTCACATACATCTTAATTTTAATGTAGACATCAATCATTCCTTCTATAATTAACTTTTGGAAAAATGTGTAAGTAATCTTTTCTAACCCCAGACAGATTAAGGTACTCTCGTATGTTATCTAGTAAAATCTTCATAGTTTTACCTTTCATATTTAGGTCTATAATTCTCTTTTAATTCAAATCTGCATAAAATGTGAAGAACAGATTTTCTTTCTTTTTAAAAATAAAGATACCAATTTTTGGCTGAGTGCTGAGACCAAGGACTAAAGCTGGGAGACTGAAAAAATGCAGACCACTGGGGCACTGTTCATTTCTCCAGCTCAGATCCACTGTTGCACCAGGGGTCTAATCAGGCCTGTGTCTGCCTCCTTCTTGAATAGTCCAGAGAATTCATCTAAACAGCCTTCCTACAGCAGCTCCCAACTCCAGGTGGCCAGACAGGAGTTCCAGACCAGTATTGTCTCCTGGGACATTGACACAGCAACCAAGTTTATCGGTGCTGAGGCAGCCACAGTTGGTGTGGCTGGTTCAGTGGCTGGCATTGGAATTGTGTTTGGCAGCTTGATCATTGGCTATACCAGGAACCCGTCTCTCAGGCAGTAGCTCTTCTCCTATGCCATTCTGGGTTTTACCCTGTCTGAGGCCATGGGGGGGCTCTTCTGTTTGATGGTCACCTTCCTCATCCTCTTCACCATGTGAAGCTCCATGGGGGCCACCTATCCATCCCTGCTGCTACGATTCCATGCCATTCCTGATGCTGGGGTCTGCTAAACTTTTACCATTAAACACAAAGTTTCTTAAAAAAAAAAAAAAAAAAAAAAGACACCAGTTTTTCTCAGCACCAGTTATTGCATAGGCTATTTTTCACCCACTATTTTACAATGATAATGATGTCGGTTTGGGGGTTTCAAGTATGATCTACTAATTCATTTGTGTTCACTACACCAAGACTTCCACCACTGCACTGTTTTGATTACTACCGCTCTATAATAAACCTTGTATCTGATAAAACAGATCCTTTCACTTCTGGAACCGTACTCATTATTCTGGACCCTTTGTATTTCCATATATATTTTAGAAACAATTAGTCATGTTTTATACACACACACACAGAGACACACACACAACACACACATAGCCTGTTGGTATTTTTATTTGCCTTATTTGAATTTGTTCAATTTGGGGAAAATGGTATTTTTCAACACTGAGGCATCCAATCCTTACAATCATATCAATTAAGGTCTTCTTTAATTATTGTAAATAAAGTTCCACAGTCTTCTCTGTAGATATTTTTGTATATCTTTTATTAGACTTATTCTTAAGTATTTCAATGGTTTTAATGCTATTGGAACAAGTATCTTTTAGGAAAAAGAATTTTTACTTCTTTGTGGCTGGTATCTATTTGTATATTGATTTTGTTTCAGAATTACTTTAAGTTTTCTCCAGATTATTTATAATTTTCTAACCAAGCAATCATATCATCTCTGAATAATAAGAGTATTGGTTTTCTTCCGTTCTAATTCTCATGCCGTATCTTTTTCTTGCAATACTGCACTGCTTGAGACTGCAGTAAAATGTTGATTGAAGGTGGTAGAACAAGTACTCTTTTCTCCTTCCTGATCTCAAAGGAGATGTTGCCATTTTTTATCATTAGATATGTGTGTTATAGTATTTTTGTAGATAACCTTTATTAGAATAAGGATGTCCCTTTCTATTCCTAGTTTGCAAAGAGGTTTTATTATAATGGATGTTGAATTTATCATATTTTTTTCTGTGACCATTGAGATAATGTAATTTTTTCCTTTATTAAGTATGAAAATATACTGATGAATTATCTAAAGTTAAATAACCTTGCATTCCTAGCATAAGCCCAACTTGGTCATGATATATAATTCTTATTAAATAAGATTTTGTTAATATTTTACTTTGAAATTTTGCATGTATTTTCACAAATAAGATTAGCCTTTCTTAAAATGTCTGAAGTTATCCAGAATTCAAGAAATGAGTTGGGAAGTATTCCCTTTCACTAGGCTCTGTAAGAATTTGTAAGATTAATTCTTTATTAAATATTTGATAGAATTCACCAGTGAAGCCATCTAGGCCTGATGGCTTCTTTTTAGAAATGATTCTTTTTTTTTTTTTCAGACAGAGTCTCGCTCTGTCACACAGGCTGGAGCACAGTGGCAGTCTTGGCTCACTGCAACCTCGGCTTCCAGGTTCAAGTGATTCTCATGCCTCAGCCTCTCAAGTAGCTGGAATTACAGGTGCTGCCACCATGCCCAGCTAATTTTTTTATTTTTAGTAGAGATGGGGTTTTACCATGATGGCCAGCCAGGCTGGTCTTGAACTCCTGACCTCAAGTGATCCACCCACCTTGGCCTCCCAAAGTTCTGGGATTACAGGCATAAGCCCCTGCAGCTGGCCTTAGGAATGATTTTAAATGTGGATTATATTTCTTGGGTGTTTACAGGAACATTTAAGTTTTCTATTTCTATTTCATTAAGTTGTGTTTTTCTAGAAATTTGTTTGCATTGTACTACTCTGTTGCAGTAATGAGTCCCCACTTGTGCGCATCTTCCAGCATCCACACCTCTGGATGGTAGTATCTTCCCACATTAACTTTAGTTTCAGCTATGCAATTTGTTTTGGCCAATGAGAGACAACAGGAAAAATAACATAAGCAGAGATTTTAAAACTATTTGCTTTTTTGAACCCTAGAAGTGCTACCATGTGAACAATCCTGCACTGGACTACCGATGATGACACATGCCTCCACCACTCTAACCAAATGCCAGGAAGCCTGTGATACCCTGAGTAATGATTCTCCAAATATGTTGACATCCAAGCCCAGGCACCTACGAATATGTTAGATGGTGAAAGGAACTTTGTAGATGTGATTGTTATGGATCTTGCAATGGGGAAATTATCCTGGATTATCCAGGTGGGCCTGATGTAGTCACCAGTGTCCTTATAGTAAGAGGGAGGCAGTAAGAGATTTGTCTGCAGAGGAGGTGTGGTATGACAGAAGTAGAGATTGGAATGATACAGTCACAAACCAAGGAATACCAGCAGCCTCCAAAAGTTGGAACAGGCAAGGAACAAATTCTCCCCTAGGACCTCCAGAAAGAACAAGCCCTCTTGATAGGTTGACTTTGGTGAGTCAGACTCATGATTTTGGACTTCTTATCTCCAAACTACAAGAGAATAAATTTGTGTTTAAGCCTCTACACTCAGTAATTTGTTACAGCAGTAATAAGAAACTAAATAGGTTTTGGTATCAAATGTGGAGTGTTGCTGTAACAAATACTTAAAAATGTGGGGGTGACTTTTGAATTGGTCAGCGGGAAGAGGCTAAAAGAATTACAAAAAGCAAAATGGAAAAGCCAGTATGTATTCCAGTATTGCAAGTATATGAGGTAATGCATGTTAACTACCTTCATTTAGCCATTCCACGATGTATACACATTTCAAAACATCATTTTGTAAACTGTAAATATATACAATTTTTATTTGTCAATTAAAAAAATAAGCAAAAACTAAAATATCCTGGGGGAAAGCCTAGATTGCCTTGAATAAACTGTTACTAGAAATACAAATGTTAACAACTCTGCTAGTGAGCACTCAGAAGAAAGTGAGGATACTGTAGAGAGGGCCCACATGATGTCAGAATACCTGCATTATCAATAACAGACTGCTGGCAGGAATACATTAAATGTGTGCTGGGGAGAAATGAGGAATTGGAAACTAAAGGAAGCCTAAAACAATCAGGATTCAGTCAGAGGACCCTATTCAAGCCTCCTGAAATCTTTGTGAAGAGATCAGGCATGTGACTCAGCTTCGTCATCAGAAGCCAGGAATAGAGATGGGATTATCCAGAAAAGACATGTGAAAGGTCTCTTGTCTAATGCAGCAAATTGTGTGCCAGTTTACAAGGATTCTGAGAATGTTATACTAGCAGAAACACTTGCAGCTTAGACCAAATGAAAAGAGAAAAACAAAACAAAACAAAAAAAACAGTGTTAGACTCCGAAAATTCTATAAGCAAGAAACGGACTGATAAAATCACTTAACTGCAAACTTGTGCTATGCTTCACGAAAACGTAATGATGATTCACAGTGCATCCTTAGGTGCCTAACAAAAACTTATCTAAGGATGTTCCTTGTCTTATCAAATTATGGAAAGTCACTTCGCACAATACATATTGTGAAGTCATTAATATGATCTCTTCCTAGCCTCTGCGTAGGCAGGATCCTAACACATTTATAAGCACAATTTTTGACCAACTGAAGTGGTCCCTTTATGTTGATCATGTAACTGTCTACATCTTCCTGGCAAAACTCTTACTATATATACTCATTATATTCCTATAATTTTTACGTGTACATTTATAAATTACTAAGTTCACTAAGAATAATAGAATCAAAAAAGCCATAATGGGACTTTTAAAATGTCAACCATAATATGCTTACAAGGAACTCTTAAAAAAGTGGAAAGACAAAATACCAAGCATTCAGTGGTCAGCTTTGATTGATGTCTAGGCTTCAAAACAAAACACCAATCCCAAAATAGCCTCTTTCAAAGTAAGCCAAAATAGTTTATTCAAACTCAAACCTGCTGAAACTTTTTACGTTTTAACGTTTTATTGTTACCTATAGTCACCCTATTGTGCTGCTGAACAATAGATCTTTTTCCTTCTATCTAACTGTATCTTTGTACCCATGGACCAACCCCTCTTTATACCTTCTTCCCCACTACCCTTCCTAGCCTCTGGTAACCATCATTCTACTCTATCTCCATGAGTTCAACTTTTAATTTTTAGCTCCCACATACGAGTGAGAACATGCAATATTAGCCTTTTTGTGCCTAGTTTATTTGACTTAACATGTCCTCCAGTTCCATCCATGTGGTTGCAAATGAGTTTTATTCTTTTTCACAGCTGAATAGTACTCCATTGTGTATATGTACCACATTTTCTTTATCCATTCATCTGTTGATGGACACTTAGGTAGATTCCATATCTCGGCTATTGTGAATAGTGCTACAGTAAACATGGGAGTGCAGACATCTCTTTGATATACTAACTTTCTTTCTTTTAAATATATATCCAGCAATGGGATTGCTGGATCATATGGTAATTCCATTTTTAGCTTTTTTGAGGAACTTTTATACTGTTCTCCATAGTGGTTGTACATACATTCCCACCAACAATGTACAAGGGTTACCCTTTATGTTCTCAAAGAAGCATCCCTTAGTGCTTGTTCTTTTTATAAAAGCTGTTTTTACTGTGGTGAGATGATATCTCATTGTAGTTTTGATTCACATTTCTTTGATTAGTGATGTTGAGCATTGATTCATATACATGTTGGCCATTTGTATGTCTTCTTTTAAAAAATGTCTATTCAAATCTTTCACCTATTTTAAAATTGGATTCTTTTTTCTATTGAATTACTTAAGCTCATTATATATTCTGGTTATTAATTCCTGGCAGACGGGTAGTTTGCAGATATTTTTCCATTCTGTGACTGGCTCTTCACTTTGTTGATTGTTTCCTTTGCTGTAAAGATGTCTTTTAGCTTGATGTGATCCCATTTGTCCATTTTTGGTGGAGGGTCTCGCCTCAATGTTGATGGCTGCTGACTGATCAGGTTGATGGTTTGCTGCAGGTTCGGTGGCAGCAGCAATTTCTTAAAATAAGGCAACAATGAAGTTGGCCACAGTAATTGACTTCCTCTCATGAAAGATTTCTCTGTAACATGCAGTGCTGTTGATAGCATTTTACCCCTAGAAGAACTTTCAAAGTTGGGGTCAGCCCTCTCAATTCCTGCCTCTGCATTATCAACTAAGTTTCTGTAATATTCTAAATCCTTTGTCATTTCAACAATGTTCACAGCGTCTTCACCAGGAGTAGATTCCATCTCAAGAAACCACTCAAGAGTCTCATAAGTGGGCTCAAAATAGTCAACCATGCTATAAAAAGATGTGCTGTCATTTGGGCTTTGTTATTCCATTTATAGAACACAAGCAAAGTCTATGTAGCATAATCTTAATGGCCCTAGGATTTTCAGAATGGTCAATGAACACAGCTTCAAGTTACCAGCTGTATTAGCTCCTAACAAAAGAGTCAGCCTATCTTTGAAGCACTGAAGACAAGCATTGACTTCTGTCTAGCTACGGAAATCTTAGATTGACTGGGTGAGGTGGCTCACACCTGTAATCCCAGCACTTTGGGAGGCTGTGGGCAGATAACCTGAGGTCAGGAGTTCGAGACCAGCCTGGCTAATATGGTGAAACCCCATCTCTACTAAAAATACAAAAAATTAGCAGGGCGTGGTGGGACGTGCCTGTAATCCCAGTTACTTGGGAGGCCGAGGCAGGGGAATTGCTTGAACCCAGGAGGCAGAGGTTGCTGTGAGCCAAGATCGCACCATTGCACTCCAGCTTGGGCAACGAGCAAAACTCCATCTCAAAGAAAAAAAAAAAAGAAAGTCTTAGATAGCGTTTTCTTCCAACAGAAGGCTGTTTCGTCTACATTGAAAATGTTATTAAGCATAGCCACCTTCTTCAGTTATCTTAGCCAGCTCTTCTAGATAACTTGCTGCAGCTTCCCTATCAGCATTTGCTGCTTCACACTGCACTTTTGTTTTGGAGACCGTTTCTTTCCTCATGAACCAACCTCTGCTAGCTTCAAGCTTCTGCAACTTCCTTCTCTCTCTCAGCCTTCATAGGATTGAAAGAGTTAAGGACTTACTCTGGATTAGGCTTTGGCTTAAAGGACCGTTGTGGCTAGTTTGATCTTCTCTCTAGACCATTCAAACTTTCTTCGTATCAGCAATAAGTCTGTTTCGCTTTCTTATTATTCACATGTTCAATGGAATAGCACTTGTAATTTCCTTCAGTAACTCTTTTTGCATTCACAGCTTGGCTAACTATAGCACAGGGGCCTTGTTTCAGTCTATCTCTGCTTTCAACATGCCTCCTTCACTAAGTTTAGTAATTCCTAGCTTTTGATTTTTTAGACGCCATTGTAGGATTAATTATTAATTAGCCTATTTTCAATACTATGTCTCAGGAATTAGGGAGATCCAAGCAGAGGGAGAGATTGGGGAACAGTTGTTCAGTGGAGCAGTCAGAACACACACAATTACTGATAAAGTTTTCAGTCTTAGATGGGTGCGGTTTGTGGTGCCCTGGAACAATTGCAATAATAACAGCAAAGATGACTGACCACAGATCACCAAAACAGGTATAATAATGAAAAGTATAAAATACTGCAAGAAATACAAAAATGTGACACAGACACATGAGGTGAACACATGCTTTTGGAAACACTGTACTAATAGACTTGCTCAATGCAGCATTGCTACAAATCTCCAGTCTGTCAAAGGCACAGTATTTGCTAAGTGCAATAAAACAAAATATGCCCATGTCTACCAAAATTATATATTGATCTTTTGACCTAGTAATCCCACACGTATTTTTTTTTTTGCAAAATATGCTGACAGAAATACAAAATGACCTATTCATAAAACTTGCAGCATCATTGTGGTAGTAGAACACTAGAAACATCAATAGGGGATTGGGTGAATAAAATAGAGTCTACTCACAGTGGAGTACTCTGCAATTGTAAAAAGAAATGAAGGACTTATATACAGATAGAGTGATTTCCAGAATATATTTTGAAGTGATAAAAGCAAGATTGTAGAACAGTGATTATTATACGCCAATTTTTCTGTAAGAAGGGGAGAGAAAAGTGTATTGCATATTGATATAGTTTGGATCTGGGTCCCCGCCTAAATCTCATGTTGAAATGTAAACCCCAATGCTGGAGGTAGGGCCTGGTGGGAGGTAATTGGATCATGGTGGCAGTTTCTCATGAATGATTTAGCACCATCCCCCTGGCGCTGTTCTCCTAAGAGTTCTCATGAGATCTGGTTGTTTACAAGTGTGTAGCACCTTCCCCATCTCTCTCCCTCCCTCCTGCTTCTGGCCATGTGAAGTACTGGCTTCCCCTTCACCTTCTGCCATGACTGTAAGTTTCCTGAGGCTTCCCCAGAAGCTAAGCAGATCCCACCATGCTTCCTGTGCAGCCATGCAGAACTGGGAGCCAATTAAATATCTTTTCTTTATAAATTATCCAGTATCAGGTATTTATAGCAGTGCAAGAAAAGACTAATACACATGTGGTACCATCAGATTTAAAGGTGAACTTACTACAATATCTAAAGATGCTTCAACTAATTTAGTTAAGCCTGCAATTGCTTTTGAACAAGGATAAGTCTTTGCTGCTTGATAGTTCTTTGAGAAGAATCTCAAGGCAAAGGTAACTTGTTCGGGAGGTTCAAGAGAAGCAGCAGAAGGAACATAAAGAATGTGAGTAAGTGGTGAAGATGAAGCTGTGGAGACAGAGTGAGACTGTCTCAAAAAAAAAAGTTTTAAAAAGAAAAAAATATATATCACATGGACCCATCAATATACAAATATACGTAATACAAATATTATGTATCCATAATAATTAGAAATAAAAAATATTTTAAAGGTCCTCCACCAGAAAAGATTATGACTCACTGAAGGCTCTGATGATCTTTAGTTTTTTTTTTTTTGGTAAGCAATAATGTATTTTTAAATTAAGGTATGAACATGAACATTTCTTTTTAGACATAATGCTATTACACTTAATAGTCTATGTATAGTGTAAACATAACTTTTATATGCAATGGGAAACCAAAAATTCATGGGACTCACTTTATTGAGATAGCTGCTTTATTGTGGTGGTCTGCAACCAAATTTGTAGTATCTCTGAGGTGTGCCTGTACTAAATTTCCCTGCATGGAGGTTGCAATAATTTTTATATTCACAACAGACACATGTAAGAATACATTTACCCACAGCCCCACCAGCAGAAATACTGTCAAATATTTAGATTTCTAATGATTAAAAATGGTATGTAGTGTAATTTTAATGAATTTTCTCTTTTAAGCCTGGAAAGTCTTACATGTTGAATGGTAACTTTTCATTTTCTGCAAACCATCTATCTTCTGGCAATTTTTCTACTGGGTTTTTAGAGACTGGAGTTTTCCTTACACTCTAAATGTAAATCCTTTATTCTGAGTTACATTTTTCTGTGACTTGTTTTTAACTTTGTTTATAATGACTTCTTTTGTATTAAGTTCCATAAAAAAAATCCACTAAGCTTTCAGTTGCATTTAAGTGTATTGGTTAAACTGATGAAAATTCACATCCTTTTTACATCTTTCTATTCATAAACATGTTAGCACTCTCCATTTATTTTTCTCCTATACTGACTATAACGTTCTCAGTGAGAATTTTTTAATTGACTTTGCTCAATACTTGATGTGCATGCTTGATTTTAAAGTTCCATGTTTTTCTAGTTTTAGAAAACTCTCAACTCTTCAAACATTGCTTTCTACCCCCTTCTATTATTTTAATTTTTCTCTCCAGATATCCTATTATAGGTTGTTGGATATTCATGTTCCATTTTTTTACATCTCTTAAAACACTTCTTAGTACTTTTTGATAGTTTGTGAGGGTAATTTTCTGAAATTTATCTATTAGTTCACTAGTATTCTCTTCAGCCAGGTCTCTCTACTTCCAGAAGTTCAACTTGATTCTTTTACCAATCAAGCTTGTTTATTTTAAAAAGTCATGTCTATTATTCAGTATGAGTTCTTTCTTATAAATATATTTTCTTTTTGATCTATTATTTCCAGTTCCTGGAGAACACATTCTATTTACTTCATTTCTTTACTCTCCTCATGCCTTTTTATTTCCTCTTTTGCTTTTAACTAAGATCTTACCTTCAGCTAGGCTGAGTCAAGGATCAATGTTCCAGCATTTTAAGGCTTATATATTGGTCTCAAATCCATTCAATTGGTCTTTGGTATCAGTCTACACTTAGCATTATGGCTTTGATTCTTAATTTCTCATATCTGAGGATTTCCAGATTATTCTTTTAACCTCAGTTATATATGAAAATTATTTCTTGGTTATATTTCATAAAGAAATGCTTGATGTTTCTGTTAGAAGAACATGCACTCTAAATGTAGTAGCTTACTCAGACATGGTACCAAAAGTCCTTAGAATTTTTATTAAGAACAGTGGCTAAGATTCTGTAAACAACCTTTTGGAACCCACTGATAAATCACATGTCTTTCTTCTTTGTCAGTGTAAGTCATATTGGTAAATTTTCCAATATTGAACTAACCTTGCATTCTTGGAAAAAACACTATTGGATGACCTAAATGCCTTAAGGAAATTAAAAATGCTCTTAATAATTAAGAAAACCTAAATTATGATTTTCTCAATAGAGAAATTAATTATATTTAATATCCATGTATGATACAGAATCCTAATTTTACACGATACATGCAAACTGTCTTCATCTGATAACAAGGATAGTCTAAAAACCTAAGGTCGGCAGATAACAGTAAAAACCAGAAACATTCTCTTTCAAATTAAAATTAACTACCTGCTATATTTTGCCAGTGTATAGTCAATACTTTTCTAGCTTTATGCCTTATGTCATTTCTTGTCTCTGGAAACTCCACCCTTTTGGGGGAAAGCAACAGTTCCACCTCCACTAAAATAACAATTGTGTATTTTCTGCCAGAAAAATGCATATATGCACATAAACACAAAATTTTGCATAAAACATCATAGGATTCACTACCTACATTTCGCAAAGTAGATTCCAGATTAAAAATTTCTAACTTACAGATCACCTCTTAAAACAAAATACTCAAAAATATTAATGGAGGAATAAATAAATAAGCAAGCAAATACACAAAAGAACATATGTTGATGCAAGCATTCATATTTGCCTATGAAAATTTCCCTGAAGAAACTAAGACATGAGACATAAAATACACTTGGGTTTTAGGTATTTATTTACAAAGTTCTTACTAATACAATTGCTTTTAAAATATAGCAAAGAGTCATTTACTATTCTCAGAAGTGGCACATGCACGGCATAGAAAATCTATAGTCAGTTAACTATTAAAACAGATACTTGAAAATTAAGTGGCAAACATTTGTAGTACTCCCTAAAGAAATAGGAAATAAAAATGCATTTATTCATATGAACTTGATTATTCTGAATTACTGACTATAAAAAAGGCTATTGTGAAAGATATCACACTTTGAAATAGCAAATGAATTTTCAATTTTACATTTAATTATAAGACCATAATAAAAAGTTGAACACACACTATCTATGTATTTCACAGAAGATTAGTAAAACTGATGGTAACTTCAGAATTATTTCATAAAGGGTACAAACAGTCTTTACCACAATTTTCCCATGGTCTTATCCTTCAAAATAAAATTCCACACACTATCAAACTAAATCAAGATTTGCTAGTGGCTAAAATCACCATAAATATATAGTACTCTCTCTCTGAAACAGCTACAAACATCTTGTTTTTGGAAAATATACAATGTTTCTCAATCTTTCTGTCCTTATCTCAATTTGCAAAAATATTTTGAAACAATCTCCTTTAAATGTTATTCTTGTTAATAAGGGCAAATCTTTTAAAATCCACATGCTAGATCTTGAAAACACTTGAGAAGAAAATAAACTGCAAAAGGAGTGGTTAAATACTTCAAACTGCACATGTGAAACAGACCCACTATCTAATCAGAATTCTATGCAAGTTTTTATCCAGTATTATGATGTCATTTAATCTCTGAATAAATTGAGCTGCACAAATAACTATTTCCATAAATTCATTCACAGATACTATACAAATAGATTCACAGCAGTATTTGGCACCCACCCATAAAATGTATTTACTCTATCAGGGTTGCAAAGCTACTAATATCAGCTGATAGCAACTTAAATTATTGGCCTTTGAATGACAGATTCAAACAAAAAGATAAATTACATCAAAATAACTATCATTTTTTTACATGAATTAACTTGAAAATGTAACAGGTAAACCTTACTCTTTCAAGAAGAAAAATCAAATAGCATACTTTAGTGTTACTTATCTTCCTTCCAGCTTTCACCAAGTGCTAATTACAAGTACCATTTAAGTCAGTTTCTTATTTGAGTATGAGGTGTTTATACATTTCTATAATTTAAGATTTTGGTAACACTTCATATCAAATGAGTTGTAGATCTACTTAACGTATGACTTCTCCTTTCAAAGAAGGAAGGAAGGCTGACAAGGGAGGGAGAAGGGATACCCTGTAAAGACAAAACAAATTATTTCATATTTTAAATCTTCCTTTAAAAAAAATTGTAAAATACAGTTTGGTATCATGCCTATTATTTTTACATTTTAAAAATTACTATAACAAGTACAAGACATCTGACAATTCTAAACTCTTTAAAGTTAGGGGAATGGAAAAGGGAGAAAAAAGAAAACTATTATAGCATTCTGAAAACAAAGCCAAATAGCTAGACTAGTTAACTAGATATTAACTCAACTGAACAGATACTGGCCTATTGCCAGTAGTGATACCTAACTTTGTTTTATGAAATATTAATGATTCAGTGTTTCAGGTTATAAAAGAAAAAATTATAAATTGGCAAACAAGGTTTCTTCTTAGTTCATAAAGCAGAATTAAGAGGAATGAAATCATTTCATGGGAAATAATTTTCTAAAATTAAGTCATACACTCTCAAAGAGTGTTTGTAATATATGTACAACTCAGATGTACATATGTGAGTGTGAGAGTGTATATGTATATATATAATTTTGTTCCACTGTAATCCCAGCTACTCAGGAGGCTGATGTGGGAGGACTGCTTAAGGCCAAGAGTTTGAGACCAGACTGGACAACTTAGCAAGACCCCCATCTCTCAAAAATATTTTAAAACAATTTTTTAAATTTTGTTCTATATAAAAATTGAGTGAAACAGCAATCCTTCTGGATAACAGTGATTATTAAATTGCTAAGTTTTATATCCCTGAGAAGTCTTAAAAATTTTAAAATAAAACAACTCTAACAAATAACATGCGAAGACTCAAGAATAACTGTAAATGAAAATAAATTTTAAGGCTACTGTTTTATTTTAACATATATAAATGGCTAACTGTAAGAGCTAGTAAGGTAGTTGGCTGTAAGTTCTCATAAACAAGGTTGTAAAATGAAGCATTTAAAAAGCTGGGCTGATGAAGTATAACCATTCAAGTATCAACAAAATGATGATATAAATGTATAATATAAAAGTTGACACTTTCCTCACGTGGAACTTTTATGATTTGGTATATTAAAAGCATAATTTTCTGTAAATGCTATAAATCTAACATTAAGAATCAGATTTGGAATATAAATCCACTACTCATGACAATCATTACTATTCTTTAAAATGATAATTTTCCTAAATAAGAAAATTTCTAATGGAACTTATTTTTTCTGGACTTAATAAACTCTATTAAACCTAAATTGTTATTAATTCAAAGCAGTCATAACATTGTGAATTCCAAAGTTCCCACCCACCCAATAAGTGATTCCTTGGAGAAAAAATATGTTCCTTTTTTTTTTTCTTTTTTTCTGCAGATACAAATTTTAAATAGCTAATAAGCTCACATTAAACTTCATGAGGCTTGTTTCCATTAGTGGTTGGCAAATCTCCTAATTCTTCACAAGTGTCAAAGATGAGTTGGAAATAACTTTTTTGAAATTTGAAAAATCAGTGTTTCCTTCTAGTATCTCTGAAAAACTAGCTCGGAAAGCAGAATGACGTACAGATCGAAACCAGGAGTACTGAGAGCGCCCACCAGTAGAGTTTAGGCGCTGAACATAAACATGCTTAGTAAATCCAATTACATTGCTTGTGGAAACAGAATGGGTAATCTGTTAGAACAGAAACAAGCAATTGAGAAGATGACATTAATGTCTTGAAGGTATTTTAGCTGCTTGTTACGTATATTGTCTATTAAAAGTGACATAACCATAAATAACAAATTAATTTTCTAAAATTTTCTATAAAATGCATTTACTTTCATTTGAAAGATGAAAATGTTTACAATAGTTGCTACAGGTGGCTTTGAGAAAGCTATAATCTAATTTTCACAAATTAATGCTTATCTGCATTTGTCAATTTTAATCGACCAAACTACTTTGCATATATTCATTTTATCAACTAAATACAGCTTCTCTCCCATTGGTTAAGGTTAATGTTGATTAAAAACCTGTATAAATACACTAATAGATTTAGCTATAACTCTTTGATGTGTTAACTAAAGACTTTAACCAATGTTAAAATATATATTACTAAGTATTATTTATGTGCCTTACCTGCAAAAATTTTATATAATAAAAAGAAATCACTTATAAAACACAAGAGCCCTCACAATGTGCCAGGTACTGTTCTAAGCACTTTACATATAATAACTCACTTGATCCTTATAACTACATATGACTTACTTTACAGACAATGAAATTGAAACAGACCTTTAATAACTTGCCAAAACACATATAACTGGTAAATAGCAGAGCAAGGATTTGAACACTAGGGTTCCAGAGAAACTGCCTCTCAGTATATAACATCATATACATATGTGTGATTATATAATACATACATATATTATTTAGTCCTACAATGAAATTATGGAATAAGTAAGCGCTATTAACATCTTTTCTCTCATCTGCAAAAATGCAGATGAGAGAATAAGAAACCTGGTACAGGACACACAGCTAAGAAGTGATAGTCACTTGCTTTTCTTAACTTCAGTAGGTTAATAATTGTATTAAGTGCAGATATTTCACTCAAATACTTAGTAATAGTATTAAATATCTAATAATTTAATAATTCTGAAACTTGGAAATTTGGATTGTTCAGGAAAAATTTTAAATATACATATATATATATAAAATATACATGAATTTAGAGCCCATAACATCCTCTGAAATTCAGTTTCAGAGATTATATTCTACTCATCACAAAAATAGTAAAAGGAATAAAACTCGGTGTCTGCTATCTTATTGGAACCGATCTATATAAACAGAATCATAGCTATTTACATTAGTAAAGTGACAGGCCAGATTGAAATGTGTTTCTTTTCTTAGGGATTTTAGAATATGGCCGGGCGCGGTGGCTCAAGCCTGTAATCCCAGCACTTTGGGAGGCCGAGACGGGCGGATCACGAGGTCAGGAGATCGAGACCATTCTGGCTAACACGGTGAAACCCCGTCTCTACTAAAAAGTACAAAAAACTAGCCGGGCGTGGTGGCGGGCGCCTGTAGTCCCAGCTACTTGGGAGGCTGAGCCAGGAGAATGGCGTAAACCCGCGAGGCGGAGCTTGCAGTGAGCAGAGATCCGGCCACCGCATTCCAGCCTGGGTGACAGAGCGAGACTCCGTCTCAAAAAAAAAAAAAAAAAAGAGATTTTAGAATACATTTCAATACCAACAAAATTTCCTATCAAGAAAACTACACATTAAGTATGTCTCTAGTTCATTCGTAGTAGGGTTTTCTCAGTTGCCTTTACCCAATAAAGAGGTTAGAAGTTTGGATGTACATATTTTAAAAATGACGTACGACTATGTTAGGATGCCAAGGTTTAAAGCACTAGGGGAGAGACCTCCTCCCTCCCAGCATCATGCTTTCCGTGCTGATTCTTCAGTGCTAGTGTACAGAGCTGTGCGGTCCTTCCAGGAGCCACTAGCCACATGTGGCTATGAAACCCCTAAAACATAGCCAGTCTGAAACGCAGTCAGCTTTGTAAGTATAAGGTGCATCCCACATTTTTAATACTTAGTACATAAGAAAGAATGAAAATATCTCACTGGTAATTCTTACATTGATTCGCATTCAAATCATAATATTTTGGCATACTGGGTTAAAATACATGATTAAAATTTTTTAAGCATGGAAGAAATATTTCCAATTTTTAAAAGTTAACAAATCCCATACCAGCTTCATAAATAAGTCATTCACCCCATTAAATCAAAATAACTTACTGCTAATGATGATGTGCTAGAAAGACGACTCATTATATGCTTATCATTGCTGGAAGGACTTCTTCCTTCCACTGAGCCGTGGGAGCCGTGGGATGTCATAAGAGCCCTTCGAAGAGCTCTTTTTGGAGTTTTGGAGAAAGAGAATGCTCTTGTAACCTAGAGTTTAAGAGTTACAATTACTTAAACCAAGACAAATTTAATACAGTTGATAAGAATACTGAAACATAAAAAAGACAAATATATGGCAAAAGTTTTTCTACCGTAGTATGTGGCAAGATTAGAATCTCTTTGGCACAAAGCAGTGAGGAAATTTGTATACTATTTCAACTTTCATTTAGAGAGCAGTGAAGTCCAATGGAAGGAGGAGAAAAGAAATCTAGCCTGGGAGAGAAGAAACCTAAGTTCTGGTCTGATTCAACCAGTCTAGTTGTGAGATTTCTAATCCAAAAATCACCTGAACCTCCATTTCTTTATTGAAAGAGTGAAGGAATTCACTTGAATAATAATCTAACATGTTTTTCTTTTATACATCATACATGTTAAACGATAGGAGATACAAAAATTACTAAAATACAAAGCCTCCCCATAAAGGGAAAGAAAACAAAACTTGTAAATCTAGCAGTAGAGATTATGGCTGTAAATCTCTCTTAGAACACTAAAATTCTAGTTCTACTTTTAAAAAGCCTATTATCAACATACTTATGTAATCCTCAACAACTCTGATAAGGTAAGTAAGTTATCTTCATCACGAGAAGACTAAAATATACTTCTAGAGTCAGGAATAGATCCCAGGTCCCCTGACTGTCGTCTGCCCTTTGCTGAAAATAACTGTGGCAATATATTTAAGATGAGGGCACACATATTTAAATCTAAAACACCAACAGTACATTTCTACTGCAGGATAGTTCACAGAAGCATCATTATTACAAAATGGGAGGGATAACAAGTTATAGTTACTGTGGCAAAGAAGTCACTGAAGTAAAACTATTGTTTCTGTGGGTCATTTCCTAGAATCGAAGAACAGCTTTGTTCTATAAACTATCTTTATACTGGTGTTCGCAGTAATATTATTTGAATATAGTCTGGAAAATACATATTAGAGATATGCTAAGTAATAATTTCACTAAAACGCACCTTTTTTGAAGTCTTTTTTATTGCTCTTGATGCTCTACTCAATGTACTGTCCATATCTTTTGTATTTACTTCAAAGGATTCTGGATCAGCAGTATAAATAAGATTCTCCTATTGAAAAATAATACTTTTTGTTATCTTGAAAACACACAACTGTTTCTAAAAATCAAACTTTTAAGCATATTTATGTATGGAGTATTTGTAAATGAAGCTACTCAAGATTGTTCATGTGCTTGATATAACTTCTACCCCGAAATGTACTAATTTAAGGATAGTGAAAAATAAGCATTCAGTAAATAAGTAATTCCCTGTAAGGGTCATGGATACCAAAGCAATTGGAAATAGACCTCAAAATAAAATCTAACAACTCTTAAACAAGTTAGAAATTTAGCAGACTTAAACTTAATGCTTAAGTATAAAGTCAGCTACAAAACCAAGACCACAAACACTGTTCTTGACATAAACTCAAATTAAGATTTAGACTTTCTCCTACTTTACCCTTTCGTCCTCAATCAGCATTTGTAAGGATTCTAAATCAGAGGTTCTAAACCTGTGACCAAGAGCCTGTAGGGTGACAATGAACAGAAACTGGGCACAAAATTTTGTGTGTACATGTGCAAAGGGCATCTTTCTGAAGAGGGGGTTCACAGCTTGTATCACATTCCTAAAGGAATCAAAGACGCCATATAACCACCAGTCTACTCTGTACTTCTATGAGGTCAGCCGCTGCTGATACGCTGGGGAGGACGGGATGGGGTGGGAGCTGGAGTGAGGCTGGTCAATAGGCACAAAGTTACAGTTAGAAAGGAGAAGTAAGTTCTGGTGTTCTATTGCACAATGGTGACTATAGTTAACAATACAGTATTGTATTGTGTATTTCAAAATAACCAACAGCGGATTTTGAAGGTTCACACCATAAAGAAATGAGTATATTAGGTGATGGATACGCTAAATACCCTGATTTGATCAACACACAATGTATACATGTATCAAAACATCACATTATACCCTATAAATATGTACAATTATTATGTGTCAATTAAAAATAAATTTTTAAAAAGACCTCATATAGGCCAAGAACCACTGAACCACTTAAACAGGACAATTAATCTCTAAGTAATTAAAAATATTACTTGCTCAAATTATGGCTGAATTTTCAGAAGAAAGCAAGTTAGACAAAATGATTTTGCATAGTCCTATAACCAATTTGCACTTTAAATTTATAAATCTAGACTATGAATAGGCAAATTGCCTTGTTACCCTGTCACTATAAAGACTATTTTCCAGCACTATCATTCTGTGGTGACAGAGAAAAAACAACCTTGTGAAAGTCGTTTTTTCTGAAAATTTTTTCCATTTGCAAAATGTAGAACATATCTAGAATACCTAACCCATAGTAATCATAAGGCTAAAACAAAATAATGCATAGAAGTACTTTGAATGAAATGTTAAGCCTCTTTACCAAGTGTTAAATATTATACTCTACAATTATAATGCTTGATTCAGCTCTCCACCACTGATACATAGACAGTTTTTGTTATTCTAAAGCTTCTCTAATTTTGTCATTTGAACAACCACATGCACTCTGCCTGCTACAGAACCTCTCTTTCCACTTGATCGATTTGCTATGCTTATCTTGTACAAATCAGGTAATAGTACTTGTAAATGTCAATATCTTTTCAATTTAATGTTACTTTTTGAGTTAAGAAAAATTTAGAAAACATGAATTACCCATAACTCTCTTAATCAATTACCATCTACACTTTGGTATATTTCTTAGAGATATTTTTCTACATGTATAAAATGTTTCTTCATAACAAAACTGGAATATTATTCAGTTTTGTACCTTACATTTTTCAATTAGCTGTAATTTTTTTGTCTCAAAGGATTTACTCTTAACGAAGACCTGACAAATCTCTTCTGATTATACCACAATTAATTTAATCATTCCACTATTTTTGAGCATTTAGAGTGCAGTAATGGGGAATTACTGTGTAATGGGTCCACAGTTCCAGTTTAGGAAGATGAAAAAGCTCGTAAAACAGATGGTGGTGATATTGCACAACAGTATGAATATACTTAATGCCAATAAACTATACACTTAAAAATGGTTAAAACTGGTAAATTTTATGTTATGTATATTCCACCACAATAAAAAAAGAAATACATGAAACTGTATGTCTTTGTATATGAAAATATTAAACCACATGTTGGTAATTTTCTAAATCAGAACACTAGAGGTAGAAAAGCAGAATATGAAAAGTTCCTGATGGAAAAAGGGTATACTTCTTCAACCTATACTCTCACTGTCAGAACAGGAAAGAATCCATCTTGCCTCACTAGCTCTCAATGGTCTCCTTCAGTTTTTTTTTTACAATTTGGTTTGTGAAAACAATTGATATAATGCTATCTGTATCCATATTGCTTTAAGTTTAAAGCAATTAGTTGCGTATATATTTTTTCATGTTTTACAGATATTTTATATCAAATTTTATTGGAAAAGAGGCCTTCATTTCCTACACTTTCTAACTGGTTACTGCCAGCATAAAGGAAAACTCTTGATACATATGTATTTATATTTTATTTGGCTGCTTTACTAAGCTCTGTTACAAATTCTAATAGTTTTCAGTTGGTTCTTGACAATTATCTAGGTAATCGTTTGTAAAACAACTGCATATTTGATACCTTACGTCAATCTGTAAGAAACAAAGCACTGAGGAATGTGACTTAAGCTCTGCCACACATATCTGAAAGGTTTTACACTACTAGGATTTCCTATATCTCATGGTAGAGGGATGACATTTCCTATACTACTGTATATATGGGTAAGCTCAATTGTATCCTTACTTTTATGAATTTAATTCTGCTTTGACCGCATTCCATTTTTATTTCAATTTTTATCTCATTCAATCAACAGATATATACTGAAAACCTACTATTTGATAGAATTTTTTATGTCCATAAGATACAGAGGCAAATTCAGAAAAAGAATGTTTTGACATTTAAATATATTTTCCTTAAAGAAATAAGTGATATGGTAATTACCCTGATTCGGTCATTATACGATGTACACATGCAACAAAACATAACACTGTACCCCAATATATGTACAATTATGTCATTATAAATAAAATCAATTAAAAATCAAAATAAGCATAGTCTTCTGTTAATGTTTTATTTTTAAACTATAAAGTAACTTATCAATGCTTCTTTCAATTGGTAAACTTATGACTTTTTTAACTGAAAGCTAAAAGATCTAGTAAAATTAGCTGGAAAATAATTTAAAACAGTGATAATTTATTAACTGACTGGTTACAAAATAACACACATACCAAAGAGTCACCTATTCACAAAATAGCTTAGAAACAGGTAAAATATCCATTTATGACTGCATTCTAAAGAGAAAATTACTTAGGAATCAATCTAATAAATACATTTTTGGCCAGGTATGGTGGCTCACACACCTGTAATCCCAGCACTTTGATAGGCCCCCAGGTGGGCAGATCACTTGAAGCCAGGAATTCAAGACCAGCCTGGCTGGCCAACATGGTGAAATGCTGTCTCCACTAAAAATACAAAAATTAGCCAGGCACGGTCGTGCACATCTGCAATCCCAGCTACTCAAGAGGCTGAGGCATGAGAATCACTTGAACCCGGAGGCAGAGGTTGCGGTGAGCCAAGATTGCACCACTGCACTCCAGCTTTGGTAACAGAGACTCTATCTTTAAAAAACAAAAAAAGAGAAAGAAATACATTTTTGAAGAATGTACATATGTCTCTGCTTATATTTCTGGAAAGTATCAAAAGTCATACCCCTGGAAAGACAGATTAGCCAGACAGGGGTATGAGACATGTTTTACTGCAGTATACTATTGTATATTTGACTTTTTTTCTTATATGCAAATATTATCTTTCAATTTAACAGATGGTAAAAATCATAGCATGACTATTAAACTAAACATTGGTAACTTACTCTTTGAATACTTAGATGCAAAATGTATCCATTTTCATATGTAATGCAACTAAACTCCAAGTGTGTTTAATTTTGCTGAAATGCTCTTTATAATGAAGTTCCCTGAAATTTAATTCCTTAGCAAATGCTAATAAAGGAGCTTCTCATTTTTTTCCATTGTTATCTTAACTATGACTAAGTATTAATAACCACTGATGAACTAAAAATGAAACCAGTGGCTTCATATTTTCTCTCAATGAACTAACAAACTGCTTCTGACTTAGGGGAGGGGAAGATTGATACAAGATTTTTTACCTTTCCAGAAGATTCTGGGTTCAGAATGACTGAAAGGGTGAACACATTGCTAGTTCACTAGTGGCTTAGAATATAATATATTATTTTTGCTAAGATATAAATACGAAGTACTTCCTTTAGTGCTTTCCACACAGAGGAAGGTAGATAGGGTAAATCACAGGCAAAAGTACAAAGTCGGGGAAACCTATCTTCAGTAGTCCTAGTTTTATTTGTTATTCATTCTTTCTCAATAATTATCATTCTATCTTTAAAAACAAAAAAACGAAGAGAAAAAACTTTGTGCTTTTTAGTCTATTTCTAATTCTAAAATATAATACGTACTAGGACAAGGACGAAAAGTTAAATAAAATAAAAGTGAAATTGATAGATTAGCCAAAACTCATTTTTATTTTTATTTACTTTTAAGCTCTGCTGGACTTGAGAACACACATTTTTAATAAATACTTACTATAATTCCAAAATCATTTTATGACTTATTCAAAGTATGTCAAGCATTAAAGAAGCTTTGGAAGGGCAGGAGTTTTTCAATCAACTCCAAATTCACATGTACCTGAAGACAGACTTGCTGAGTTCAATATTAAAAAGTAGTAGTCAGTCTCTCCCACTGAGATATATAATATTAATTTCAGGAGAAAGTGAGCCTCAGCTACAGATTTTGAAATCCTATTCTCGGGTGTTAATTCACAGGAAATTTTCTAGCATTTGACACCTTAAGCCAATTAACCTGTCTACTTGTGAGTTATCAGATACTTCTTTGCCTAAGCTCTCCTCTTACCCTCGTCTTCAAACCCCCAGATCCTACCTACTATCACATGTTCCTTCCTTTAGCCTGTGCCTCAGTGTTTTCTTCAAACTCTGTAATCATGCCTATAGCTTAGAGCTTCTGATTTGGCCAAATTAAAGTGGTACCAATAACAGACACTTATACTAACAACTTACTAGGTATGTCTAATAAATGGAAGAATAATTATAGCTTTAAATACAAATCATATTAACTTCATTATAAATATTATTGGCATACAAGCACAAACTTTTAATATATGTCCACTCGTCGATCTATTTCTCATGCAGTTAGAAATTCTACTTACAAGTTTAAAAACTCAGAATGAAGATTGCAACTCTTAAGTAGCCAATGGTGATTTATTTGACCAAGATGTAGGATAAGTTTTGCAAATTTCAAATAAATATAAAGTTAGCAGCAAAAGTACTAAATTGTAGCACATGGCCTTTAATTATCAAGTTACTTTTAAACTAATCAAACTTCGGGAAAGGGTATCATTGCTTAAATTTATTTATTAATAAAAGTATACTTCTGATATTAGAGGTTGGAAATTGTAATGGCCTCCACAAAGCTACCAGCTTATCTTAGGCAATATATGAATGTTAGAGTACGGACCATGCAATTAAAGGTTACATATTGGCAAGAGACCAAAAATACATATATAAGGATTCTGAGACATAAGATCTTCAATAGATTTAAACTTTAATCTTTAGATTCTGAAATGACAAAATATGGGACATGACGTCCATGGGGAGAAAAACTATTAAGATGGTTTGACCAAGAATCAGTCAGTCATGCTCTTGGCCTTAGATTCAAACTTAATGGTATCAACTAAGTTTTCTTTCAGCCTGATAAATTTAACTCTTACATCATTAATGAGTGAATATGACAAATGAAATAGTATAGAATAAAATAATTGTGCTTATTTTACTCTTTTAATTAAGAAAGCTCAAGCTACTTAGGGTACCAAAAATATATATATACAGGGTACCAAAAACAAAAACTACTAATTCAAAGAATCAGAGACTTTTTTATCTTTTTACATCTTGTATGTGTGTGTGTGTGTGTGTGTATTTACATCTTGTGTGTATACGTATATATATGTACACGTATAGGTATAACGTGGTTTATAAACTAAGTATTCATTGATGAAAACCTCCTTCCAAAGTGTTTAGAACAATTATCAGAATTTTTGTTTGTGTGTGTGTGTTTTTTTAGATTTCTATGGACCAAGAATATGTTCTTATAAATAAAAAATTGTTATATATATAAATATATATATATTTAAATAATATATATAAATATATATATTTAAATAATATATATAAATATATATATATTTAAATAATATATATAAAATTATAAATATATATTATATATAATATAAACAAAAAAATATATGTATACACACATATATATGTATACACACACACACATATCTTCACATGGAAAATTCTCAGGCTTTATAAAAATTTACTATATGTAGAATTTTAAATGCAGGAAAGGGCTCAACTGAAGTCACCGAGTATCTGAATTTACACATGTATTTCTTAAGAACAAAATTTCAATAGACTGAAAGAATTTTGTGGTGTAAGCATAAGTCAGAACATAGTTAAACGTCTGCTGCCATCTTGTGGCTAATTTTACTTATGAATTTCTTCCATGTTATTTATATTTCAGTTCTAGTATTATTAGCTATCATGTGGCTAGTAATTCAATAGATATAAGAAAAAATTTCTGTTAACGTTACATTTCAGTATTAGGGTTATAAGTTTGGAAATGACTCTATAAGCTATCTAGTCTGACATTCTGATAAGAGCAGGAGTAATTTCTGCAATAAGGAATTACTACAGGTAAAGAAAACCATTTTATATACGGATACCTAGAAAAAAATGGATGGATACCTACAAAATAAATCTTATAATGAGCAGTTTTGAAAGATTTATAACAAAAGTGGTCTCCATCATTCTTCTAGCTAGCATTCTATTGTATGTGCTAGCATTGTATTTCCCCCTCTGAATCTTTTGTGCAACAATTTTTTATTTATAAGAACATATTCTTGGTCCATAGAAATCTAAAAAAACACACATACACAAACAAAAGTCTGATAATTGTTCTAAACACTTTGGAAGGAGGTTTTCATCAATGAATACTTTATAAACCACATTATACCTGAATGTCTTCCAAGGTTTCACACTTAACTGTGATTACATGTTTCATTCACACAGAAACACCCAATGCAATCTCAGTTACAGTACTATTGTACTGAAAAGGGTCATCTATTATATCAGCACATTCTCTTCAATCTATGTCATCTGTGCAAAGAGCAAGAGGTCTATATCTGTCTATCACATGTCTCTCTCATATATAGAGAAGCAGCAGCCAAATTATCTTTTAGGGACCTAGATTTCATCCAGGGATACCTGATTTCAGGCAAGTCATTTAACTTCAATATTTTGATTCTCTCATCTATTTTCAATCTGTATGGTATAATGATAATTATATATTTATGATAGCATTTGATTTTAAGAGGTTCACGTGAGAAAAATAGATTGGGAACATGCTATTAGCTATCTATTGCTTTCAATAAGATTTTTTATTTTTTTTTTGGCCAGACGCGGTGGCTCACGCCTGTAATCCCAGCACTTTGGGAGGCCAAGGTGGGCAGACTGCCTGAGCTCAGGAGTTCAAGACCAGCCTGGGCAACACAGTGAAACCCCATCTCTACTAATATACAAAAAATTAGCAGGGCGTGGAGGCGTGCACCTGTAGTCCCAGCTACTCAGAAGGCTAAGGCAGGAGAATCACTTGCATCCAGGAGGCAGAGGGTGCAGTGAGCTGAGATCATGCCACTACACACTCCAGCCTAGGCAACAGAGTGAGACTCTCGTCTCCAAAAAACCAAACAAACAAAAATCAAAATGCTCTTTAATTTTTAGCCATGTCTAAGAGTACCAATGAAAAATCACAGGGTACATTACAAGAAGTCCCAAAATCTTCACTGAATCAGAGCCACGGGAACCATGAGACTATGAAGGCCTACCTTATGTAAGCCAAAAACTCAAACGATGTTTTCTGTACCTACACTATATAAAATATTTCCTAAAACAACTTATTAAATCAGTTTTTTTAATATACACAAAACTAAAACTCTCCATTCATAATAAATAAGTCATTAAAAATGTACATGTTTAGTCTGAGTGCACTGTCATAAAATTGAAACTTTCATTATAATACTGTTTTAAGAACTTACAGCATCTGCTTTACAAATGGTGTTGGCTACATGTCGACACAGCATCTTTAGCCAGTTTTCTTTTGGAAGTTCATCTGATGTCATCTGGAAACTGAGTAGCACATTTGCCTGCTCTGTTGGTGGCCTCACAAGCAAGGCAAAAGCATTATGGCAATCTAGGGTTCCAGAATAACCATAAACATTAAGTGTCACTCCTTGGAAAATGACAGATGTATGCAAGTTTAGTTCCCTCAGAGCAATGAAATTCCAATGAAATGAACTATCTCTTCTCCACTTTCCTCGTCCTCTCTATTTTTAATAAGACAACATCACCATATTAAGTTGAAGTACTAAAAAGACAATATAGTATACCACGTAAGGAACTAATGATGATAAGTTAATGACATTAATTAAACAGTATTTTCGACATCATTTAATATTTTCTATAAAAATATTAAAAGTGTTACAAAAGGTGCACGACCAAGATGCTGAAATACAACCTATTTTAAACAAAGTCTGCCATAATTAAAATCCAAAAATGAAGATTTTTAAAACAAAGATAGAGTCAGCCTTCCGTATCTGTGGGTCTGCATCTGTGGATTCAATCAACTGCTGACCGAAAATAGTAGAAAAAATACTACAAAATAGATTGTATCTGTATTAAACATGTACAGACTTTTTATTCTTGTCATCATTCCCTAAAGAATATAGTATAACAACTGTTTACTCAGCATTTACATTGTGTAGGTACTATAAGTAACCTAGAAATGACTTATAGTACATGGGAAGATGTGTATAGGTTACATGCAAACACTATGCAATTTTACATCCAGGACTTGAGCATCCCAGATTTTGGTAACCAACGTAGGTCCAGTAACCATCCCCCATGGATACCAAGGAACAACTATACTATGTAATCTTTAATAAATCCAGAATTTGTCAACTAAGTGAAAAGAGCAGTAAGTTGCTAAGTTTTCTTTAAGAATCATTTCTTGGCTGGGCGCAGTGGTTCATGCCTGTAATCCCAGCACTTTGCAAGGCCGAAGTGGGCGGATCACTTGAGATCAGGAGTTTGAGATCAGCCTTGCCAACATGGTGAAACCCTGTCTCTACTAAAATTACAAAAAAATTAGCCAGGCATAATGACACACGCCTGTAATCCCAGCTACTCAGGAGGCTGAGGCAGGAGAATCCTGGCGGGGGCTGCAGTGAACCAAGTTCATGCCACTGCACTCCAGCTTGGGTGACAAAGTAAGACTTCATCTCAAAAAACAAACAAACAAAAAAAACCCCACAAAAAAACAAAGAAAGAATTATTTCTCATAAAGGAAAAAAAAAAAAAAGAATAATTTCTCATGAACTGAAACCTTTCATTATTAGAGGAATCAGTAATGGAAAGAGCTAAACATTGTAAAAACATATGCCTAACATCCAAACTATGGCCATGCACATACACCACTGGGTGTCAATTAAATAGATGACACTGTTGTAGGTAGTTATAAATTTTCAGCAATTTCAGGCCTTCACAGAACCTGCTCTGTAACACTACCAAAGTTTAGAGTAAAACATTCCTTAATACACATATGACTCCCTATCAAGTCTATCAGTTACTCTGGGTTTATTTATTGCACTCACATCTATTCCTGATCCATACCTTAAACCTAGCCCTAAAAATGCAGCTGTTGGCAACAGTGAAAGTGTTAAGATACGGGGTACAGGTAATAGATTGGTTATTCTGTATTCTGAAGGAAACAAAAAAATAAATTTTGGTGTGGGAATAGGCTAGGCTAGGGTGTTATTTTAATACATAGCCATTTAAAAGCTCTTTGACCTTTAACAGATGAGGGTATCCTATAGGTTGAGATAGTACTTTCATTTGAGAAAATAAAAAGTCAGTTCTGTTCCTAGAGATGGAGTTGGGATAGAGGTGCAAGAACAATTACTTTAGCAGTCTGATCAACTATATTGAAAGATAATTTACCAATTAAAAAAAGCCAAAATGGAGTAAATCAAACCTACAATGAATATAAACTATTTTTATATAACCAAGAATGTATCCGACCAGCATACCTTCTGTCTCTCTTATGTCCAATACCTTCTTAATCTGAGAAAGGGGCATTAGGTGAATATGCTTAAGAGAAGCTGGGGGTCGGGTTTGGCCATGAGGACTCCTAAAAGTGCCAATAACCTTGTGCCGTTTTCTTGCTATCTGATTATAGAAAATAAAAAAGTATCAGTCAACAAAATGAAGAAAAGTAAGGACCAAATACTTAAAAAATAATATAGCACTAATCACATAAATCTATTATAACTCATTTGGTGATTATTCATTACAAAGTTGTTATAAGCAGAGTTACTATGTAACAAAAGTCAGACATGTAATTGTATAGCAGAAATGCTCATGTTTATATAAGACGAGTTCAAACGTCAGGAAAACAGGCCAAGGGATATTTTGCAAAAGGTCCCAGAGGTATGAAAAAACTAGAAGCATGATGAGAAGAGACAGAATCAAGGAATGACAGAATCTTAAATAAAAGTCCTAGAATTCAGGAGAAGAGGAATAGTTGGCTAAGCAAAACAATTAAGTGATTTTAAGTTTAATTTTTTAAAAGTAAAAACAATAAGTGTTCTTTTGATGACAAATGCCAGTACATCAGAGTTAAAAAAAAAAACAAACCCTTAAAATACAGAAAAAACATTTAAAAGTTAAATATATCCTTAAATCCAAAATTAGTTGCAGTATAACATAATCTGTCATTAAGAAAAAATAGATTTTATCCATTTTGAATGTTTCTAACACTTATTAAATATGATGATGGTTACAGCTTTTTATCAGGTTAAGAATGTACCATCATTTCCATTCCCAATTCACTAAGAGTTTTATTTTTCCTAAACAAACAAGCTAAATAACAACAGTTTATTTAAGATTATGTTTTTATTTTATTTTTATTTATTATGAACTCTGAAGTCCAAATTTAATGTTATAAATAAAGCAGTTTTTGTTGAAGTGATTCTAAGACAGGGAGGCTACAAGAGATAGAACAAAAAAATCAACAGATTCAAGAAGGTAGGGAAAATGAGAAGCCAGGGACTTGGGAGCTACAGAAGATGACCAATACCAGAAAGTAAAGTGAATGGCAAGTTAATGAACCAATTACAGAAGACTTCAAGGAATTTGGAGGGGATATAAGATCAAAAATTTAAAGTAAGTCATAGCTCTCAGGAATAAGGGATGAAAACCAGAATGGAGCAGCAAAGAAATAAAGATAACCTAATTATTAGATGAATAGAGCAAGCTGACTTAGGAACTCCAATACGAAAAACCTATAAAAGCTTTAATAGAAGCAAACAATGTACAGAGAAACTATATACAGTAAAACCCCATGATGATGCAAATCCAGATAAAATATAATTGAAAATTGACTCCGCCGAGCATCTGTTCTCAATCGGGGCAGGCTAAACTCCTTTTTATGAGGGAAACAGGTAGTTGAGAATTATCTGCCTCATGATTTTTTTGACTTTCTCACTTCAGGAGATAGTCAATTGTGTATAGTAGTTTGACTGTCTTTACTTTTGTGCTTTTTATAACATAATTGACCCAAAAAAAGTATTTTTCATTTAGTCTCATAACGACAAAACTCTGCATTTAACATAAGTGAATTTTTGGTGAGATTTTATTGTACCTGTAACTGTTCTGCACATGAACTGTTCTTTAAGATTCCCTTGTATTTTATAGTATAAATAATAATGTATGTGATATATAAAAAGGCAACACTTTGATAGAAGTAGAAAAGGACAAAAGGAAAGCATGTAAGACTTTAAAGAAAAGGGAGGCAGGTGCAATAACTCATGCCTGTAATCCCAACGGTAATCTCAACACTTTGGGAGGCTGAGGTGGGTAAATTGTTTGAGTCCGGGATTTCGAGACCAGCCTAGGCAACATGGCAAAACCAGTCTCTACTAAAAATAATTAGACTGGTGTGGTGGTGGTGTCTATAGTCCCAGCTACTTGGGATGTTGGGATAAGAAAATCACCAGAGCCCAGGAAGTCAAGGCTGCAGTAAGCTGTGATCTTGCCACTGCACTCCAAGCTGGGCAATGACAGTAAGACCCTGTCTAAAAAAAAAAAAAAGAGGAAAAAAAAAAAAAAAAAAAAGAAAGAAAGAAAAGAAAGGAGAGAAAAGAAAAAGGAAACTCTTTAATCATTTTGATGAAGGTAACAGAAAGTTTCCAGTGATAGAAAAGTCAAGAGTCTTCTTATTAATGTCTGTTTAATCAAAATGAACATTTTTCTCTTCTGAGATGAAGGGAAACCACACTTCTTTTTATCCGTCACTACTGTTGTTTAAAAATACGTATTAGAGGGATGAACACGTTAAAACACACACACGTAATTCAATTTGCTTGCAGGGGTAATACAAAAAGAAAATCTAACTTGAATAAGTAAGAATTTTAGAATTAGATTCATTATACCCCATCTGAGCCCTCATTCACTCTAAAACCTGCTGATTTAAGAAGAATCGAGGAATCATAAAGAATTCATAATAGTAAATTATCAAGTTATCTCCCTCTTCAACAAAATACAATCGCATCATTATTGAAAAAAAAATTAGTTAAATTTCAAAAAACTCAGAATTATTTTATAAATCTTGAATAAGTAAACATAGAAACAAGAAGTTATCAGATTTCTTGACCTAAGCATTTATTTGCATGGAAATAAATTTTCATTTTAACTTAGATTTGAAGTAATGAAAGTTTATACTTCTTAATATTAGACCTTCTTCTAAAGGCATTCTATTAACAGTTTTAAATCATCAATTGTCCTCAATTTTTAAAAAAATGATTATTTGAGTTTACTTTAAAATTCTACATTATACTTCAATTAAAGCTTGGTTTTAAATATTCAGGGAAGTTACAAAAATCGGCAGTGTTATTATACTATATGAAGTACATCTTTACCTCTAGGCAATCATTGAAGAGGAAAAGAGTCACCTGTTCTCCTCTGTCACAGGGGTGCTCACCTAGAGAAATTGTTTCAACCCGTTGTATTAAGCTTCGGTGAGAAGATAAAAGATTAGCCTGTATAGGTTGAAAATATTAACAAAAGAGATCACTTGGTATCAAGTAATTTTTAAGAAGTTGTAATTTAAAAGAAAGTAGTGCCAAGATATTATTTATACTGAAACCACAGAAACCTCATTAACAAGAAGGAAAAAATAAAGTAATTATTGCTAAGAATACTTACTGGACATCCATCTACTTCATAAACAACATCAAAAATTTGCTTTTGAGCTTCTGTTTTTCTCTTATCCTCATTAATATGCCTGAAAAAGTGATTTTTAAAACTTTTAAAATAGAACATGAAAACTGCAACAAACACAACTTATGTCACAAGTTGTGTTTGATGTGAATGTCTTAATTTTGACAAGTGAATCAGTTAAAATATTCCTTAAAAGTATCCTATTACATTAAAAAAGTTTCCATGCCTATGGAGCCCAGGATGAGGAAAACAAACAAACAACTTCCAGCCAGGTGCGGTGGCTTGCGCCCATAATCCCAGCCCTTTGGGAGGCCAAGAGGAGTAGATCACTGAGGTCAGGAGTTCGAGACCAGCCTGACCAACATGGTGAAACTCTGTCTCTACTAAAAATATAAAAATTAGCTGGGTATGGTGGCAGGCACCTGTAATCCCAGCTACTCGGTGGCTGAGGCAGGACAATCACTTGAACCCAGGAGGCGGAGGTTGCAGTGAGTCAAGACCGCACCATTCCACTCCAGCCTAGGCAATAAGAGTGAAACTCTACCTCAAGAAAAACAAAAAACAAAAAACTTCCATAGACTCCTTCAGAAAAGTATGTTTTACTATTATTCCTTTCTATATTCTTTACTATACAGCCTATGCACTTTATAAAACACATTAAACCTGTACAAAATTAAGACTAATAAAATTTTGAAGTTCTCAATATAAGTTCAAATAAGGTTTTATGGAAGTCTTCCCAAGTCATAGGCTAATCATTTCACTGAAATAAAAACTAAGGCTACTGCTCCAGACAAGATAGAATAACAGGGGATGAACTTACTTTTCTGCCTGAAACAACTAAAAAAATCAGTCAAAATATAAAGAAACAAGGGTTCTCAAGACACTTAACATCCATTTCTGTGAAACAGAAACAAGACAAGCCCTACAACTGTCCTGGCTTATAGCCTAGAGAAAGCAAAGAAAGCACAGATAGTGCCTAGCTATATCCCTAAGAGAAAGAAACAAATGTGGGAGTCCAGTGTGATCAGATGCCTAGTTTGAAGGGCAAATTACTGGAAAACTGCTGCACAGAGAGAACTCCCTCTGTTTTCGGAAGGCTTCCTTGTGTACACAGTTCTCAACATGATCACTGCATGTGTGTAAGAAAACTATCCGAGGTTAGGGAAGACATGTTAAAAAATTAGATGTAACAGTGCTCAGTGCTCATATGGCATGGAACGGTGACATCAATCAGAGTGGAAAACTTTAAGATTAATGTGACCTCAGGGTAGAGTACTAAGAAAAGTCTTTCCTCAATAGTGGGGAAAATTAACCCCAGACTAAATACTGTTCTGATTCTGCCTAACAAAGTTTAAGGGCAAGACATGAAAATATCAAACTGTTTGCAAGCTACTTAACTACATGCCGGGAGAAACTAAAAAACATTTTTAAGAATACAAAAATATCTAGCTCTCAGAAAAGTAAAACTGATAATGTCTAGAATCCAATAAAATAATACCAGGTATGCAAAGAAACAGGAAAATAAGACTAATGAGAAAAAAAAAAAACAACACCTGAAACAGAGATGAGTGAATTAGTAAAGTTATTATACTCATGTCATAAATTCAAAAAACTGCAAGGAGGATTGAACATTTTAAGCAAAAACATGAAAGATATTTTTAAAAGATCTTATTTATTGACCAAATAAAAGTATCATTTTTCATTAGCCTCGTAACAACAAAATTCTGCATTTAACACAAGTGAATTTTTGGTGAGATTTGATTGTATCTGTAACTGTTCTGCACATGAACTGTTCTTCAAGATTTTCTTGCAATTCATATGTACATGATATATAAGGCGGCAACACTTTGGCAGAAGTAGGAAAGTACAAAAGGAAAGCATGTAAGACTTAAAAGAAAAAGGAAGCAGTGGTCATTTCTGATGACCCAAATCAGTCATATAGAGATAGAAGCTACAATGTTTTAGATGAAAAATACACTGGATAAGAGTAACAGCAAATTAAACGCTACAAAAGAAAAGCTTAGTAAAACTGAAGACAGCAATAATGTCAAAGTCAAAAATAAAATATACACTTCTAATTTTACTTTTTATCGGCGAAGCAAGAATTATACTTCAGGGCATACATACTGACCAGGTGGTCTTCAAATAATCAAGTCTGTTCTAATAATAAAGAGAAGGTTGGGAGTTTTATTAGAAAGAGAAATGTGATTATGTCTTGTTTTTAAAGAAAGTTCACTGACACTAGTAAAGTTTTGGGGAACTGGCAAGCTGAGTGGTGAATGATAGTAGTGAGTAAAACTAGTTACAGAGTCACGGCAGGTTGCTTCAGCAACTATTAGGTAAAACCGATTGTAGGATTATAGCAGGCCATTTTAAGCCGCTGGGCTTGTGGAAAATTTAACTATTAGAACAGCTGCCATGTGCCCTGAGTGTTTTTCCCCTCTGGCCCTCAACTCTGATTTAGTTGGGTATAACAAGAATGATCCAATTTTGTATAATCAACGCTCACATTTCCCCCTTTGATCAAGATCGTTCTCTGAAAGCAAAGCTAATCAATCATCTTGAAGTTAGGCTTAATTGTCCCTCAGGGCCTGGACAAACCTGTCCTGGTTGTCTCCATCCCACACTGTGGGGAAGATATAGAGGGTCTATGTCAGGGAGCTGGGCCACATTTGAGTATCAAAAAGGACAGAAGGGAAAATTTTCTCAGGGCAGGTTTGCCTGAAGTCCAGCACTGAGCTCCATCTTGTTAGTTCCATAAGTATTAGCAGCCATCTCAAAGTGTTAAGCTAACATTAACCTGTTGGGAGAGTTGGCTTTACAAAGATTAGACAAGCAATAAAAACAAGGCTTAAAAATCATAACAAAAAATAATATAATAAATTCAGTTTGTACAATCATTTTGAAACAGAACACAAGCCTGATGGCAACTAACTAAACAAATCAAAAGACTGTTGTGGGTACTGGATGAGACTAATTGTTGTCATTGAGTAGTATTTTAGAACTGGGCTGAACTAAAGCAAAGAATGCCAACTCTACAGAAGGGACCACCAGTACATTTTGAACAAAAAGTTGTGTTATAGATATTGCTAAAGTTACTAGTGGAATAAAAGGATTTCTTAGGGCAGGTTTTGTCAAGTTACTTATAGCAGTTACTGATTGTGAAATTTAATTACAGTATTATTTTGTCAAGCCAAAAAGACAGGCATCAAGAGGGGTAGGAGTGTCATCATATGGAGTCTTGCCCCATTGTCTTGGGAAAGGCTGTCTACAGCATTAAAAAAATGTCAACTTCCTGTCCTGGTTTGCAGTTTGAATGTCTCTGATTAAAGCATAAGATATTTTGGTGAACATTTTATGTGGCCCATACATCAGGCACAAGACTTGTTTCTTAAAATTTATCTAGTTTCCATTGACAGGGCTTTAGAAACAGTACAGTTCCCATTTTTAGCAATTTTATGGAAGACAGTTGGATTGGAGAAACCCGGAAGAATTTAGGATCTAGTCTATAGGTAGATAACAAGAATTCAAAAACAACCAACAGAGCGACACTCTAAAAGATATATTATAGCTTTTTATTAGAAATATAACTTTTTTTCTATACTGATCACATATAAATCTCAGATTTTTAAAACCTCTTGAGGCTAGGAAACCAAACCAAGGCAGATTTTATATTTTACTTACACTCTTAAGGTTCCTGGGTCTGCCAAGAAGTGACAGTTTTTAATTTACTCACTGTAAGGCTAGGAACCTTTGAAGGCAGGCATTTTATGCATATTGTCAAATATGACATTTCAGTCAAAGCCTTGGTAATATAACCTATGTTTTCAATTGTTTTCTGGTATAAAGACAGCAGATTTCTATTAGACTTAGGTAAATAACTATATTGCTAAAAGAATGCTCAAAAAGTTTTCAAACTGTGGAGGAATGAAACAGAAAAAAAAGTTCTATCTATATTTACAAAAGCATACTTTATCAAACTGTTGTAAATTATAGATAGCTTGAGAGAGAAGATTTTCTTAAGTCTGGAAAACAAAACATTTGCATAAAGAACCAAAGTCATTAAAACATTTCTTCATCAGTTATTCAATCTTATGTAATTCATTTTTGTTCTGCTTGATCTCGTTTCATGAATCCAACAATTTTTTAAATTAGAGTCTTGGAAATTTTTATCAAGTCCATTGATCTTAAAGTTATCAGAAACTTGACTTAAGGGCACTTGTTAGATAGAATCATTTTCATGATTATCAGTGCTTTTAGAGAAGAATTCAAAACCGTAACTAGATGATGAAAACTTAGAATAGCCATAGTCTAAGAAGCTGATGAAAGTTTGCAACTGACAACAAAATGCAGTTATCTCTATTAAACATGGCATTAAGATAACCAAAATTATAATAACAGACTTCTATAATTTATATAATTTGTGAAACATATCAACAAATACCCACAAATGCAACTAAAAGAAGATCTAGTATCACTTATCATTTGTCAATGTCTTTTACACAGTTTATCAAATAAGCCTAATAATTTAATATCTCTCAAGACAAGAAAAATCTTTTGAGGCTTTCCAGGGGTTCCACCTCATAAATCTCAGTTAAGTTTAGGTAAAAAAGACTAAAACTAGAATTTGATTTTGGGGAAGTTTGTCGAAGATGTTGAAAGTCTAAAGACATTTGATCAAAACAGGATCACAGGTCACTTGTGAAATAATAGTCATTTATGTAACCAGAGTGATAATCAAAAGGCTTTAAAAGGAATACAGAGCTACATGGATTAAAAAACAAAAAAAACCTTAAGCTTTTAAAATCTCAGTTGTTTGTTTTGTATATTACGCATATGGGTTTTATTTTAAGTAATCAAAAACCTAATAAAGGCAACACAGGACATTTTCTTGATAAAACATAAAATCTGTTTCTTAGGCCAGTTATCAAAAAGGCAAAGAAAAACTTTCTGCAGTATGATCGTTCCTTCTTGGGGGAAGCTCATTTAGATAACCTGGAAGTTGAGCCAGATGAAAAGAGCACTTGAATTTAATTAGACAAAGGAACAATGTTACACAATAACTGTTAACAATTCAGACACATCACGAAAAGCCACAAGTAAAGGATCAAGGCCTTCAAGATGAACATTTTAGTGTCAAGATATAACAGCAGAGTTACAAACACAGAAAACAGTTATAAAAGCTTATAGAAAAAAGCTGAAGCAAAGAGCTATCAACCTATGCCTTCTCAAAAGGTGAAAAAGCAAAAGGTAGCGATGTATGACCTGAAAATCATGTGCTATGTATGAGACACAGCAGAAGCTGAACCTCCAGCCGGGCATGGTGGCTCATGTTTGTAATCCCAGCACTTTGGGAGACCTAGGTGGGTGGATTGCTTGAACCCTGGAGTTTGAGACCAGCTTAGGCAAAATGGCAAAAGCACATTTCTAAAAATAAATACAAAAAATTAGCCAGGCATGGTGGTGCACACCTGTAGTCCCACCTACTCGGGAGGCTGAGGTAGGAGAATCGCTTGAGCCTGGGAAGTGGAGGTTGCAGTGAGTCAAGATTGTGCCACTGCACTCCAGCCCGTGACAGTGAGACCCTGTCACTCAAACACACACACACAAGTTGAACCTGATACTTGAATCTGAGAAATTTCAGGAAAATGCTACCTTAAGAAATAAGGCTGGGTGTGATGGCTCATGCCTCCAACTCCAGCACGGTGGCAGGCCGAGGTGAGAGGATCACCTAACAAAGCGAAACCTCGTATCTACTAAAAATATAAAAATTAGCAGGGCATGGTTGCGTGCACGTGTAATCCCAGCTACTTAGGAGGCTGAGGCAGGAGAATTGCTGGAACCCGGGAGGCAGAGGTTTCAGTGAGCTGAGATCACACCAATGCACTATAGCCTGGGTGACTGGGTGAGACTACCTCCAATAAATAAATGAATGAATTAATTAAAATAATCATTTTAAATAAAAAAGACAGTATTTTTAACCTGAAATGGGGAAATTAAATAGATGCCAGGAAGAAATGTAGGACAAAACAGAAAACGCCCGCAGTTTAGAAGATGGCTGATAAACAGATTCTGGAATTAAAAATTAAAACCTATTGCAATTGTATTAAAAGCTGATCAATACTTTAAGTAAAACTCATTGTTTTAAACATAGAGATTCAGACTTTGGTCCTAGATCAATCAGTGCACTCCTGACACCAATGTTTAATTTTTAGAAAAAACTTACAAAGAAATCCTTTCCAACCCTGTCAACCTGATCACCCACAAACCTTCCTTTATAAAGCTCAGCCTTCATAAACTCTCTGTGACTTGTTTAGATCCTTTATCATTTTCTCAAACACCTACTTAGTCCTATAATTTTTCATTTTTGATACTGGAACAACCATTTTGCCTTAGAACAAAAATTTATCACACACATTTAAAAATTATTATTTAACTAAAAATACATCTTTATATCCATAACTATCTTTGCATCTCTCTCTCTCTCTCTCTCCCCCCCCCCCACTAGTTTCTCCTCCAATTTTAATTTTCTTCTTAAATTTATATTTTGAAACAAACTTTAAATAACCTGTGAATTTGACAAAATCATTATTTTTTAATTAAAAAAACGCATTGTCCTCTTATGTTATGTGTATTAATAGATCTAAGCATAGTTAGTATTTTTATAAAATTTACAAATCTAAGAACCAGCCTATTTATATTCAGCAATTTGTTTTCATTTTTCTCTTATTTGGACATGACTCAGGCATTTAATGAGCTGTCTATTACTTAATTTAATGTAACATAACTTAAAGATTTCAAATTACTTGCAAAGTTTAGTTATAAATGTTTATCCCATTTACAGTTACATAAATTTTTTAGCAATTATGCCTAGATTCATTATGAAAATTGAGGTATTAGAGCTAGTCATTATTTTAAGTTACTTTTTACTAATCAGAATTATAACCTGTTAATATCAGATATTTACCTAAGTAAGAACCTAAAGTGAAATACATGGGTATGTTGTAAATAACTCAGAAGATACAGCTGTTTTTATTAAATCAATAATATTAATTTAATCTTACATATCAAAGAATTACATGAAGATCATTTCAATTTAGGCTGGACTTAAAGCTCCATGACTTTAAAACATTTGGCAGCAACAAACATAAAACTGTCTAACTACTAATTCCAAGCAAAAATGTATTTTGACAATTTTGAAAGACTTTTTTTTTTTTTTTTTTTGATAGCATCTCACTCTGTCACCCAGGCTGGAGTGCAGTGGTGCAATCTTGGCTCACTGCAACCTCCACCTCCTGGATCAAGCGATTCTCCTGCCTCAGCCTCTGAGTAGCTGGGACTACAGGCACACACCACACCACCATGGCTGGCTAATTTTTGTATTACAATAGCATCAAAAAGAATAAAATACTTAAGAATAAGTTTAATAAGAAACCCACAAAGCTTATCCTCTGAAAAACCACAAAATACAGTTGAAAGAAATTAAAAGTAAATAAATGGAAATATTCATAAATCAGAAGATTTAATATTGCTAACATAGGCCAAGTGCGGTGGCTCATGCCTGTAATCGAAGAACTTTGAGAGGCCAAGGCGGGTGGATCACCCGAGGTCAGGAGTTCGAGACCAGCCTGGCCAACAAGATAAAACCCCATCTCTACTAAAAACACAAAAAATTAGCCAGGCGTGATGGTGCACACCTGTAGTCCCAGCTACTCGGGAGGCTGATGCTGGGGAATCACTTGAACCCAGGAGGTGGAGATTGCAGTGAGCCGAGACCATGCCACTGTACTCCAACCTGGGCGACAGCGAGACTCCATTTCAAAAAATAATAATAATATTGCTAAGATAATACTCCTCAAATTGATGTACAAATTCAATAAAATTCCTATACACATTCCCCACAGTTTGTTGTTGTTGTTGTTTTTCGGAAACTGACAAGATGCTCCTAAAAGCTACATGCCAAATTTATGGAACTCAGAATAGTGAAACCAATTCTCAAAAAGAACAAAGTTAGAAGACACATACTTCCCAATTTCAAAACTTAAAGTACAGTAATCAAGGCAGTGTGATACTGGAATAAGCACAGACATACAGATCAATGAAACCGAACTGAGAGTAAAGAAATAAACCCTTACATTTATGGTCAGCTGACTTTCAGCAATGGTACAAAAACAATTCAGTGGAGAAAGGATACTCTTTGCAACAAACACTGCTAGAATAGATTTCCATATTTTAAAAAATGAACTTCAATCTGTACCATGCGCCATGTACAAAAATTAACTCAAAATGGATCATAGACCTAAATGAGTTTTACCTAAAGACTAATCCCACAAACATTCTTAAAGAAAATAAGAAAAAATTCCTTGTGACCTTTGGTTAAGCAAATATTTCTTAGATAAAACTATAAAAGCACAATCCACTAAAATAAAATTTGCTAAATTAGACTTAAAAATCTAGAACTCTTATTTTTTCAAGAAATTGTAAAAAGAAAAAAGCAAGCCAGAAACTAGGAGAAAATATTTGCAAATCATGTATCTTTTTTTTTTTTTTAAAAGCCTTTTAACTCAAATATATAAAGAACTCTCAAAATTCAATTACAAAAAAAAAAAAAAACACAATTTTTTTTCAAGTAGACAAAAGATTTGAACAGGCGTATCACCAAAGAAAGTAATACGACAGCAAACAATCACATGAAAAGACATTTAACATCATTTGTCATGAAAATGCAAATCAAAACCACCAGGAAAGACAACCAAACATCTATTAGAATGTCACAAATTAAAATGACTGGCCAGGCCAGGTGTGGTGGCTCACACCTGTAATCCCAGCACTTTGGAAGGCTGAGGAGGGTGGACAGATTGAGGTCAGGAGTTCGAGACCAGACTGGCCAACATGGTGAAACTCCGTCTCTACTAAAAATACTAAGCTGGGCATGGTGGCGGGTGCCTGTAATCCCAACTACTTGGGAGGCTGTGGCAGGAGAATTGCTTGAACCTGGGAGGGGGAGGTTGCAGTGAGCAGAGATTGTACCACTACACTCCAGCCTGGGCAAAAGAGTAAGACTCCATCTCAAAAAGTAAGAATAAAAAAGTAAAAAATAGGCCGGGAGCAGTGGCTCACGCCTGTAATCCCATCACAGGCCGAGGCAGGCAGATGATGAGGTCAGGAGATCGAGACCATCTTGGCTAACATGGTGAAACCCCGTCTCTACTAAAAATACAAAAATTAGCTGGGAGTGGTGGCATGTGCCTGTAATCCCAGCTACTCGGAGGCTGAGTCAGGAGAATCACTTGAACCAGGGAGTCGGAGGCTGCAGTGAGCCGAGATCGCGCTACTGCACTGTAGCCTGGTGACAGAGACTCCATCTCAAAAATAAATAAAAAATGAAATCACTGACCATACCAATTGTTGGTAAGGACGTGGAAACTCTGGACCACCACACACTGTTGGTGGGAATGCAAAATAATACAACCGTCTTGCCAACAGTTCGGCAGTTTCTTAGAAATGCATACACCTTGCTGGGTGCAGTAGCTCCACCTGTAATTCCTGCACTTTGGGAGGCCAAGGCAGGCAGACTGCTTGACTCCAGGAGTTTGAGACCAGCCTAGACAACACAGTGAAACCCTGTCTCCACAAAAAAAAGAAAGAAGTAGCCAGGTATGGTACCACAGCACCAGTAGTCCCAGCTACTCAAAAGGCTGAGGTGGGATGATCACTTGAGCCTGGGAGGTGGAGGTTGTAGTGAGCCAACATTATACCACCACATTCAAGCCTGGGTCACAGAATGAGATACCACCCCCTCCATCAAAAAAAGGAAAAACCTACTATCTGACCTGCCATTCCTATTCCTAGGAATTTATTCAAGAGAAATGAAGGCACATGTCTATACAAACTTGTTCACAAATGTTCACAGCAGCTTTACTTGGAATAGCCAAGAACTGGAAACAACATGAAAATGGATGAATTGTGATATAGTCATACAATGGAAAATAAAAGAAAATTAACTAGTGAAATAAGCAACAATAAGGACTAATCTCAAAGTAATTATGCTGAGTAAAAAAAAAAAAAAAAAAAAGCCAGACAAAATATTCCATGTGTATCAAATCATAGAAAGTGCATATAGGCATACCTCACTTTATTGTGCTTTACTTTATTGTGCTTCACATACAGTGTTTTTTCTTTGTTGTTGCTGTTGTTGTTGTTTCACAGATTGAACGTTTGTAAGCAACCCTGTGTCAAGTAGGTCTATCATGTCATTTTTCTAACAGTACGTGCTTACTTCATGTCTCTATCACATTTTGCTACTTCTCTCAATATTTCAAACTTTCTCATTATTATTTTATCTGTTACAGTGAGCTGTGATCAGTGATCTTTGATGTTACTATTGTAATTGTTTTGGGACACCACAAACAATGCCGATGAGACATCAAACCTAATTGATAAATGTGTGTGTATTCTGAGTGCTCCACCAACTAGCCATTCCCCCCGCCTCTCTCTCCTCTTGCTTCTCCATTCCCTGAGATACAACAATATTGAAAGTAATAGCCAACCCTACAATGTCCTCTAACTATTTAAGTGAAAGGAGGAGTCACACATTTCTCACTTCAAATCAAAAGCTAGAAATGGTTGAGTTTAGTAAGAGAGGCAAGATGAAAACAGAGATAGTCCTAAAGCTACGCCTCTTGCACCGAACAGCCAAACTGTGAATGCAAAAGAAAAGTTCTTGAAGAAAAATGAAAAGTGTTACTCCAGTGACATGAATAATAAGTAAAACAACCTTATTACTGATATGGAGAATGTTTGAGTGGTCCAGACAGAAGATCAGACCAGCCTTAACAATCCAGAACAAGCCCCTCTCTAATTCAGAACAAGTTTTTAACTCTCTTCAATTCTGCAAAAGCTGTGGGAGGTAAGAAAGTTGCAGAAGAAAAGTTTGAAGTTAGCAGAGTTGGTTCATGGAAGTTTAAGAAGCTATTTCTGTAACATAAAAGTATAAGGTGAAGCAGCAAGTGCTAATGGAGAAGCTACAGCAAGTTATCCAGAAAATCTAGCTAAGATAATTGAAGAAGGTAGCTATACTAAACAACAGATTTTCAGTGTAGACAAAACAGCCTTCCAGTAGAAGAAGGTGCTTTCTAGGACTTTCACAGCTAGAGAGAAGTCAATGCCTGGTTTCAGAGCTTCATAGGACAGGCT